>NC_068922.1:43548409-43851439 GCF_023091745.1 Budorcas taxicolor | reverse complement strand
CAAATATTTCTTTAGCCATGATGACAAAGCAACTTGAAAGATGAGGAAGACAAGCAGATGAGGAAGGACACGTGAGCTAGTGTTTTAGCCTGGAGAAGGGGAGAGGGCTGGGATGCATGGGCATGGGAGACTGGAGAGGGAGGGGATGTGATGGTTGTCCTTACGCATAAAAAGGGGGTCTTCTGAATAAGCTATCAACCTGGACATCCAGAGGAACACATCTGAAGTACTTGGAGGGGATAGCAGAAAGGGTTTAGATTTTTGTCCCAGGGCCCTGCCAGTCAGAGCTGGTCAAAGGTGGATGGATTTCCTTAGCAGGGAAGGTATTTAGAGGGCTGGGTAATCACCAGAAAAGTTGATTTGAAAGGAAATGAGCAGTCAGGGAGTGTCTTTTAAACACTGGAGGAATTTTAAAGACCCATTTAGATGGAGAGATCTGTGATTCTCTTAAGTCAGTTTTCTCCCCAAACTTGATTTTTCTTGATGAATATGTTTGTACTTTTCCCAAGCACTTGAAGGAAGTCCGAGTTTGTGAGCCAGAAACTCAAAGTAAGAAACGTGAATAGCCTCTTTGGCAATGAATGTAAGCTGAATAAGTGTCTCAATTCTAAAGCAGAGAATGTGGGCTTTCTAGTTTGGTACATTCAGACACTTCATTAGTTCTAAATTTAGACATAAGTGTTAGAGTTGGAGTGGCTCCAAGTTTGGCTAATACATCTGAAGATGTTCTTGTTAGAGAAAATAAATGATGGAAAATTCTATTTTTTTATTTTTATTTTTTTACTTTGTACTTGTGGGTAGAGAGGGGAAAAACATGCTCTTTTCTATCAACTCATTCCATCTGGTCACAATTATCGAGTAGGTGTGCGATTTAATGATGCTAAGTACACAGTAGGTATGCAACTGACAATTTTACCTTATAAGATAGTTCTTACTTGGCAGAGGTGAGTGAGTGCTAAGTCGTTCAGTCGTGTCCAACTTTGTGCAACCCTGTGGGCTGTAGCCCGCCAGGCTCCTCTGTCCATGGAATCTCCAGGCAAGAATACTGGCTTGGGTTGCCATGCCCTCCTCCAGAGTTGGCAGAGGTGAACCAGTTAGCAGATCCTCAGAGAATCTTGATTGAAATCAACTGCTATATGTTTCCCCTTGGCAAACTCTCTAGAAGTGAGGCAGTGGTCAATGACAAGATGTCATTTCGTTTCAACAAAGTTTTCTTGAGCACCTACTAGGTTCAAGCAGAAGTAAGCAAAGATGAACAGGATGCTGAAGCTAAATTTCTGCTCAGGAAAGTTAGTCTTGACCAAGAGACACACTATAATAAGTAAACAGACATGTCACTATTGCTGCTCAAAAAGCCTCTTGTTATTTATCAATTCTCCCAATCCTCTAAAAAACAACTGCATGGATAATTCAAAATTCTCTAAACTACAATGCTTAAAAGCATTAAATAATCTTAAATAAAACAGTTCAATGTAAACTACTACTTTTCATATATTCCTTTTCATCAATACCAGAATAAACTATAAAAATAATTTGCTAAAAGTTTTATGCATTTTAATTAATAATCTTCTCAACCCAGGGATTCAACCAGCATCTATTATGTCTCCTGCATTGACAGGTGGGTTATTTACCACTAGTGCCACCTGGGAAGCCCCCAATTAATAATAAATAATATTAAATATCAATTAAAGATAACCCAAGAAATCTAAATATTCATTTCAAATGTTTATTTAAAAACACAATTATTACCCATAGAATTTATGGTTTAAAGACATAAACTTCCAGATATAAAATGATCTGGGGATCAAATGTTCATTGTGGTGGCTATAGTTAACAATACTGTATTGGGTCCTGGAAGCCTGCCACGAGGGGATCCTAAAATTCCCCATCTCTTTCGGTTGTTCTTTTCTTACAGGACTCCTGTAATTCAGACGTTGATGTTTCCATTCGTGAAAGTCTGTTTCTGTTTTTCCCTAGGCTTCCTCACCTGCATCTTTTGCGCCAATCATTCTGCAGCGTCTGCCATCTTACTTCTGCCCCGGGTGCCTGCTTCCTTGATTTCACCTCCTACAGTGTTGTATCTACTGATGCTGCTGCTGCTAAGATGCTTCAGTCGTGTCCGACTCTGTGCAACCCCATAGATGGCAACCCACCAGGCTCCCCCTTCCTGGGATTCTCCAGGCAAGAACAATGGAGTGGCTTGCCATTTCCATCTCCAATGCATGCAAGTGAAAAGTAAAAGTGAAGTCGCTCAGTCATGTCCAACTCTCAGCGACCCCATAGACTGAAGCCCACCAGGCTCTTCCATCCATGGGAGTTTCCGGGCAAGCGTACTGGAGTGGGTTGCCATGGGCTTCTCCAGTTGTGTCTACTACTTCCGTCCAATATTTTGTAAATTTTTTTTCTGTCTCAGATGAAAAACACCCGTCATCTTCTTAAGAATTTTTTTTTTATCTTAAATTCCTTGTGTTTTATTTTTATTTATTTTTATGTAGTACAACCATCCAGGCTCCGGTGGTCTATACTGGCTCATCTGTTGTCACTCCAGTCATAGGTGCAATCCTCAGGATTTCAGTCATTGGCCTTTGACCTCACTCTCTCACCACCACATGAGACATGTTGGGTGTATCAGAAGCAGACCAGAGGCAGGTTCTGGGCTGTGAACCTCCAGGTGAGGTCAGCTAGAGTGGAGAGGGTGGGCCAAAGCAGGGTGTGCAGAACCACTGCTGGTAATGTGGCTCACTTATAGTGGACCAGTCCAGCCACGGTTTCATTTTTAAACTCTTCAGGGGCTGTAGAATCAGTAGGTGAATGTCTTTACTGTGTGTTCCTCCAGCTTTCTTACATCTGGAGGGGGTGTTCTTCAGGAGTGAACCCCCAAGGGCAGCTGGTCTGCCTGTTCTCACCAGCTGCTTAGCCTAGGATGACGTCTCCTTTCCAATTTCTGTACTGATTGGATGGCAGTATTTGTCCTGACATAGAACTGGAGACAAGTAAGAGCAGATTTTCTTCTCCTGTCATTTGTCTTTCTACCGCTGTGTCCAGGCCACAAATGTAACACCCTGTTCCCTGCAGCCCATACACACAACAGACCTTGTGTGTGTTGATATAAGACCAAGGTCTTATGTCAGACCTTGCTGTTGGTTATCACCAATACTTAATTAGTTGTTGGGTTTTTTTTTAACCATCTTCTCAATATATTTATGATGACCAGGTTTTATTCTTCATACTATTAATCTTATTTTCTAGAATGGCAAAAATATTAATATTGGGGGTACTATTAGGTTAAGTAGTGATAAGCTGGTAAGTAATGAAATATTTAACTATTTTATGTAGTGGTTTATCCCTAAGTGCTTCCAGTAGTCATGTATGGATGTGAGAGTTGGACCATAAAGAGAGCTGAGCACCGAAGAATTGATGCTTTTGAACTGTGGTGTTGGAGAAGACTCTTGAGCATCCCTTGGACTGCAAGGAGATCCAACCAGTCCATCCTAAAGGAAATCAATCCTGAATATTCATTGGAAGGACTGATGTTGAAGCTGAAACTCCAATACTTTGGCCACCTGATGTAAAGAGCTGACTCATTTGAGAAGAGCCTGATGCTGGGAAAGATTGAAGGTGGGAGGAGAAGGGGACAACAGAGAATGAGATGGTTGGATGGCCTCACCAGCTCAATGGACATGAATTTCAGCAAGCTCCTGGAATTGGAGATGGACAGGGAGGCCTGGTGTGCTGCAGCCCATGGGGTCGCAAAGAGTTGGACACAACTGAGTGACTGAACTTAACTGAACTGAAGTGCTTTGCACAATATCTGGAATACAGAAGATTATGGAAATATCATGTGAATAAATATGGGATAAATTATAAATTATTAACCTTCACTTTTTATTTTATTGAAGTATGGTTGATTTACGATGTGTTAATTTCTGCTGTATAACTCACTGACTCAGTTATACATACATATGTATATATCCTTTTTCTTATTCTTTTCCACTATGGTTTATCACAATATATTGAATATAGTTCCATGTGCTATACAGTAGGACCTTGCTGGTTATCCATTCCATGTATAATATTTTGTATCTGCTCACCCCAAACTCCCAATCCATCTTTCCCCATCCCTCTCCTCCTTGGCAACCACAAGTCTAAACATTATATTTTCAATTAAATATGGAAGTCATGACCAGCAATCACTTCAAATTGGATTTTTTCAGAAGAACAACCAGGGGTTTTTAGAAACTTCCCTGTAATTGCTCATGAAGTTTGTACCGATGAGCAACTTTCTTGTTTAATATTGCTTGTCACATTCTCCAGCCTTTTATTTGCTGTTACTTCATTTGCTTTTAAATGATGCAACTCTCTATGACATTTGTCAGATTCAAAGCTGAACTGTGTCCACGGCACCCTTACTTCTCCCTTGGATGATGTAAAGGCCCAAACTGCCAGGCACCCTCCTGGCCCCCGCACATAGATTGAAATGATCCGTGAAACTCATGTCTGACAATTCTTGTTTCTTCAAAAGTTTTATTTCTTTCTAGGCAGGAACAGAGGAGCCAGAGAAACAGAACATGTTGGAAATAGGTCCTGACTGTGCTCAATGGTTATAGGACAAGGAAGCCCAATAGCTCTAATGGAGCAGGTCATTCTTGTACTTTCTTTCTGGAATTCAATAGTATGTTTAACATTTCTAACTTGGGAGTCACTTTTTCTTTAACATACAGAATTCTTTATTGATGCACTCTGGACATAGAAAAGGTTGTTCATTTATCTTCCATAAGTCTGTGATTTATTGAGAGGAATAAAATACTTATTAATCATTGGAGTTCAGGATATGAAATAATTTTTCAAGTTGTCTAGATGAGCCCATCCAGTGAAATTCTATCATCAATTGTAGGAGATGGAAGAAACTTGGCCTTGAATGTCAATCTGTCTTGAGACACAGTTTTAATTTCAGCCTCAACCAGTGCATCAGTGACTTGACAGTGAGTTATGAATTTCTACTCCCTGCTTTGGACAAGCTACCCACAGATTTTTCTGATAACAGGACCATATTCTGGGAAATTATCATCAATGAATGTGGGTGTTTTAATAAAAATAAGAATCTCTCTTCTGTCCTATGTGAAAACTGTGTATGTAAAACAAGTCATATGACATCAAGAGAATTGTATTCATTGTGCATTTCTCTCTGTTGAAAAAATCTTGCCCTGCATACTAAAAATCAATTTTCATCAGTGGAGAAGAAAATCTGTGGAACAAAGTAATATCGTTCTACTAATAATTCTCTAGGGCCAAAGGCAGACTACATCGCCAGTTTACTTCCCAAAGTGACAGTTCAAGAGGCAAGAATGCATTTAAATACACAATTTGATGCAATTGCTATAGAACAGAAAGGAAAATCAATTAAATGTATTGTCTGACACTGATGAGAACACAGAAAAATAAAATAGAATGGCGGGATTTATTACAAAGGAGAAATCTGAGGTAAGTATCTTTTAATGATTCCTCATTCTGATCAAAATCAATGGCTGAAAATATTTTAAAATATTTAAAAAGTAAAACAGATCAGCTGATGCTGAATGAAGTAAGGAAGGTGCATTAGGTTATGCCAATGGACACCTTGAACAGCCTTTAAGGCATTAGAATTTGAAGCTCTCAGTTTGCTTGTACATCCTGTCCAGGTCTATATACACCTCGAGAGTCTGTGTTAAGGGTAAGATTAGATTATGCATGTGCAGAATTTAACATGGTGTTTTGTCTATAGTGACTGATCAAGGTAAATAAAATATTATTGCATTGTAGTTACTACTAAAGAGGCTTCCCTGGTAGCTCAACTGGTAAAGAATCCGCCTGCAATGCAGGAGACCCCAGTTCAACTCCTGGATTGGGAAGTTCCCCTGAAGAAGGGATAGGGTACCCACCGCAGTATTCTTGGGCTTCCCTGGCGGCTCAGACGGTAAAGAATCTGCCTGCAATGCAGGAGACCTGGGTTTAACCCCACGGTCGGGAATATTCCCTGGAGGAGACCATGGTAACCCTCTCCAGTATTCTTGCCTGGAGAATCCTCATGGACAGAGGAGCCTTGTGGGCTATAGTCCATTGGATTAAAAAGAGTCGGGCAAGACTGAGCGACTAAGCACAGCGCAGCATAGTTTACTACTAATAAACTACTTTGCATATAACTTAATGCCAAGCAGTTCAAGTAACTGCACGTGAAAGTATCCTTTCTGAATATAATGTAGTGGCTTGGGATTTCTCCGGTGGGCCAGTAGATTAGACTTTGTCTTCCAATTCAAGGAATACAGGTTTGATCCCTAGTCAGGGAGCTAAGACCCCACCTGCCTTGCAGCCAAAAAAAACAAAACATAAAACAGAAGCAATATTGTAACAAATTCAATAAAAAGGACTTTAAAAGTAGTCCACATAAAAAAGTCTTTAAAAAAATGTTTAAAGATAAATACATTTTTTTTTTTAAGGTACTGGTTTAAACCAGTTGTCCTCAACGGAGGGTGATTTTTGTCTCTACAGGATATTTGCCAATATCTGGACACATTTTTTAAAATTATCTTGGTGAGGGAGGAAGTTGTCCCAAGAATCTAATGGGTGGATGCTACGAAATATCCTACAGTGCCCAGGGCAGCCCCGCATCAAAGATGACCCAACCTAACACATCAATCAAATCGAGACTGAGAGACCAGGCTCTAAACACTGTGTATGATTTCTCCTCTTTCCTTAGCTGCTGTGAAAACTGGGAAAAGTCATAATGAAAAGTGGAGAATACCATTTCAGTTTTCATTCCATCCCCTCATCAACACTACAGGAAAGCTGAGTCAGAGGGTGTAATAAAAGAGAAACTACTTTAAGAGGAGAAGGGAGAAGTAAACGGACAAATGAGTTGATTTGCCAAGAACATTTGATTCATGGCTCTTCCTGCAAACTACCATTGTAAGGCAATGGGCTAAAAGAGAACATAAACATTTAGAAAGCCAAAATCCAGAAATCTAATCTGGATTCACAAAGATATGGTACCCCGGCATTAGCCAGGAAGATCCATGAGGGTATGGAACACACAGAAATGTACACACATAATCTATAAAACACACAAATTAAAATTCAGATTGAACCACAGAGGCAATTTTTTTGTTCTCTTTAATCTATGTTTTATTTGGGGGAAATTACTTTACAAGTTGTGTTGGTTTCTTCTGTACAGCAGTGCAAATCACCCCTAAGTACACACACATCCCTTCCTTTCTGAGCCACCCTCCCCTCCCCTCCCCCACCTCTCCAGGTCATCACAAAGCACCAGTCTAGGTTCCCTGTGTTGAACAGCAACTTCCCACCAGCGCTCTTACCCATGGTAGTGTATGTGTGTCGATGCTGATTCCTCCGTTTGTCCCAGTCCCTCCTTCCCCCACTGTGTTCACAAGTCTGTTTTCTACATGTGTGTCCCCATTCCTTCCCTGAAGAGAGGTTCATCTGGACCACTTTTCTAGATTCCATATACATGCCTTAATATGCAATATTTGTCTTTCTCTTTCTGACATACGTCACTCTGTGTAATAGTCTCATCCACTTCACTAGAACTGACTCAAATTAGTTCTTTTTGATGGCTGAGTAATATTAGTGACTGAACAACAACAGTAGTCCACTGTACGTATGTACCACGTTTTCTTTATCCATTCGTCAGTGGACATCTGGGTTGCTTCCATGTCCTAGCTACTGTGAGTAGCTGCAATGTATCGTAAATTGTGCCCCAGTGAACACTGGGGTACATGGGTCATTTTCAGTTCTGCCTTTCTCAGGGTATACGCTCAGTGATGGGATTGCTATGTTATGTGGCAGTTTTATTCCTAGTTTTTTAAAAATAAGAGTGATTATTTTTGAATTACTGCTTCCTACAGGTACTGACTTAGTCAACTCAGTCTGTTACTACAAAATACCACAACAACAAGACATTGATTTCTCACTCTTCTAGAGGCTGGAAGTTCAAGATCGAAGTGTCTGCAGATCCAGGGTCTGGTGAGGACTTGCACTTGTATTGCAGAGGATGCCTCTTGTGTCCTCCCTGGTGGAGAGAGCTCATGTCTCTCACACCTCTTGTGAGGGCACTAATCCTGGCATGGGGCTCTACCCTCATGACCTCATCACTCTCTGGAGGCCCCACATCCTAACACCATCACACTGGGGATTAGGTCTCAATAACACAAATCTGGGGAGACACTACATTCAGCCCATAGCATGTACCATAATCAATGTCATAATGAAAAAAAAAACAGAAGTTAAATCCCAGAACCCTTTTGTATGTTATTATTTATAAAATTACTTTATCCTGGATTGTACAAATGCTCACTGAGTGTTCAATAACCCTCCATTTTTTCTGCTCTGTCAACAAACTCAGATCAGGATTAGAGATAATTCTCAGCTATGTGGGTACCACATGACAGTTTTGTCAACCAACATGATTAGAAACATGCTAGAAAAAGCACTCTCAAGAGAAGGCTACATTTGCCAGGTCTGCTCCTGGCTGTGTGTACAGATAACTCTCTTAGCTAGATCTTTCACATTCATTTATAAAGCAGAGTGTTATTGCTATTGTTCAGTGGCTAAGTCATATCTGATTCTTTGCAACCCCATGGACTACAGCATGCCAGGTTTCCCTGTCTTCACTATCTCCTGGAGTTTGCTCAGACTCATGTCCATTGATTTGGTGATGCCATTCAACCATCTCATCCTCTGTTGCCCTCTTCTCCTGCTTTCAATCTTTCCCAGCATCAGGTTCTTTTCTAATGAATTGGTTCTTTGCATCAGGTGGTCAAAGTATTGGAACTTCAGCTTCAACATCAGTCCTTCCAATGAATATTGAGGGTTGATTTCCTTTACAGTTGACTGATTTGAGTTTGAATGTTATTAGCTACAAACAAAAAGCACTTTTAATGAATACTGCTCACGAATTTGGAGATGATAAATGTTTAAGAACCAAGAGAACAGAGACACCTGAATGAAAAACAACCTTAAATCATTTCTAAAAGCTGATGCCCATGGTGGTGGGTGCCAGTGAGATCTCTCTCAGAGAGCAGGTGAGGGAACAGATGACAACCTGTATGCAGGATGCGTTACCTAGGGTCCACGGGTTAAGATTACCTACCCCATTCCCACAGACCATAGACATGCTTTGGTGAAATAGTTCATTGTGAGTATTTTCTAAATGCAAGCATTAGAGAATGACTTTAACAATTATTTTAACTTACAGCCACACACATATATTTATATTGTCACTTTGTTTAAAAAAAAAAAAAAAAAAAAACAGCTTTATGATGGAATAAGAATCCTCACAATGGCATTTCTTCCCAACAGTGTGCCGGTGGATCAGCTCACGGACATGATGGATATTGTCAGCGCTGATAAGATGCTCGACAGAGCAGTGAAAAAAGAAAGGCTGTAGGTGAGAGAGAAAGAGAGGAATGTAGCCAGAAGCTCTTCAATATTTCTCTTCTTTGTAGGGAGGTCAAAAAGTCTACCAGGCATGATGAAAATTTTAATTAAATATGTTTAAATTCAAATTCAAAATGTAGTTCCACTGAACTCTTTGAGGTCTCCAAGAAGATAATAAATCTCAGTTGCCATAGGAATTTCACTCCCTGAAATGTGATTAAAAGGAGGTTTTTGTTATCTAACAAAACTCTTTATACGAGCTAGTTGTCAATAATGGCAGGGAGGTTTCCTGTTCAAGGCAGGAAGAAGGAAGGAAATTAGCATTTGCCGAGTGGCTAGGAATGTTAACCACGATTACTTGTTTTTCAGGTATGATATCATTTACATTTTTTGCCATAATTGCAGGTGAGCATTACTATCCATTATATACATGAAAAAGCAGATGCACAGAGAATTTTGTGCATGATCATGTCACCAAGAAAGCAGAAATATTCCAAGGTTTATGGCTCTGAAATCTTGAACTCCCCACTGCAGGGGTTGCTTTCTCCAAAAATGCTGAGAGGAACGCATGGTTTACTTTCTGAAATGGAGCTATCAAAGTATAAACATAGTATTTATTGCAGACTGGAAGGATTCTATGGAGCAATAAAATCTTTAGAAAACACTAAAGGGAATTTTTAAGATGTTAAATAAATTTCCTCAAGGAGCTATAAATTTGTTGTAGAATTACTGGGAAATATGACCTCACAGATCGACCATGTCTGTACACAAGCGTCTTGGCCTCAACCAAAGGGAATTTCAAGAGAAAGAAATCCTGGAAGTGCAATTTCTGCGTCTTTGGTCCAGACGTGTTGTTTCTGGGCTTTTAACCTTGTACTACGACATCATTCTAGTCAGTGATGGCAGAGTGCCAGGCCCAATTTAGAATGCACTTGAACTTGGTGATTTCATACATTGGAACTAAATTCCAATCTTTAGACGTCAGTTGGTGAACTACAAAATCAAAGAACATTACTTCCTTTTTCCAAGAAAAGTGCCTCCCATCAGCTTCTTGGACATCACATTTCCTCGACAAAACCAGACTTCGATGAGCTAAGTTCAAGTCAATTAGAAACACATGTATGTCCCTGGATCTATGGGTTACAGAGGAAACACCCAAAGGCTCTCAAGATAAATGCACCGGTCTGGGGATTTGAGGACACATAAAGAGGGCTGATAACTAATTTAACAGCTTTGTGGAGTGGACCGTACTTGTGTCCACCAATTAAAATACTTGCATATGCTCAGCTACTCAGTCGTGTCTGACTCTTTGTGACCCCACGACTGCAGCCCACAAGGCTCCTCTGTCCATGGAATTTCCCAGGCAAGGATACTGGAATGGGTTGCTATTTCCTGCTCCAGGGGATCTTCCCAACCCAGGGATTCAAGCCGTGTCTCCCGCATCTCCTGCGTTGGCAGGCAGATTCTTTACTACTGCACCACCTGGGAAGCCCAATTAAAATACTTCGTACTCATATTAGTGATTTTTGTAAACTCAAGTCAGTATAATTCCAGATAAAACATTCCATTGCAGCAGTTCTTTCAAGCAGCAAAACCACTGCAAAAAGGGAAAAACAGAACAACTCAAAAATATTAAGAAATCTTACTTTTAATATGGGCAATTCAGTTTAGGCTTATCTCCAAGGTGAGATAGACTAAGATACTTTATATATTAGAAACAGCTATCAGACTTTCATGTTTATCTTAGAGAAACTGAAATTGATTTACACTTGATAAGTAGGATGTGACGTGATACACATACAGTAACAACTTACAACACTGTTGTATTTAAACATCAACACTTATCAATCCATCAACAAGAAGTTCACACTCGGATTTATTTGTTACTGGGAGCTGACTTTAATTGTTCTCATTCCTGAGAATGCATGCACTCCCAAAAGGTTTACCTTAAAATCTGTACTATCAGAAGATTTAGAGTGACAATAACTATCATTCTCTTGATTTTAGTGTGCAATTTTTACAGTGTCTGGAAAAAAGTTAAATAAGTTGTGCGACCCCTAATATTATGTCCCACTTCTCACTCCGCATCTTCTGACATAGGCACCCCAATTGCATGACAGCACTTTTGATAAACTCTGGGTTTTGTTCTCATCATTTCAGAAGGGATGTAGCCAGCCTGGTGGATTTTGTCAGCCGTCACAGACTGGTATGGTTCCAGGGAAAGATTAGGATGTTTTGGTGAAAAGCAGTGAAACTTTGAATATGTGGATGATTTAAAATCAATCTAATCTTTCATAGCAGCCCAAATTTTCCTTTTATTGTTTAAATCTCCAAATGATAAAGGCCGGTTATTCCACTGACTATGAAAGGATCAGTGTGTTTTTCTAATTGATGTTAATATTTCCTTCTTAATTCAGGCCCCGGTGTTTTCCTTGTAGTTGGGACAGGACTTTCCCTTGAGCGGGAGCCAGGGGACTGTAAGCACAACTTCTTTCGTACATTTCTGTGCACCTTGGCTTTGTGGAGACTAGGCTATGTCACTATGACATTTAAAGAGGAAAAAACAAGCTGTTCTGAAAAGTGTCAGTCTCACTCATAACCTATTTTTGAACTGGGGACTGTAATGACATTCCCATTCAGACAGAACTGGTGACTTTCCCTAGTGGGGGTTCTAGCCTTCTAGCTGCTTAGCAATAAGCAAAGTCAGAGTGGAGAAAGAGAATAATTAAAAATTAACTGCACCCAATTGGCTCCACACTGCTTTCATTTTTGCATGCTTGCTTAATGAGGTGCTTTTCAAGTTTTTAGAATTGTCACATAAAATGCAGCCTCTGGTGAACAAAAGCCATTTAAGAGGTGGGAAAAGATCACCCATCTTGGTAGTCCTCAAACCTTTCTCCCTGAATTTTTACCTCCTAACTTTGAAACAGGTCTTAACTCCTGGGAGCATGCTGGACTAAGGAAAGGCTGGTGCCACTATCACTGGAATCAGCAATCCAGGAGCCTTGATTTTCCTACTAAACCTTAACTTGTGATGGAAACTTTCCTGGCTTTTCAATTTGGCCAATACAAGGTTAGACAGGTTCCAGAGATGTGCCTTAACAACTGAATGAGCGAGAGATAGCAGGGTGGGGAAGGTGCTGGAAAGCATACAAAACAGAGAAGCAGTTCAGTTACTCATATACAGGTCTACACCTTTGTGGATCAAGCCTTGTCATGGCGAAGGGGCTTGTGTAACTGAACAAAGCTATGAGCCACGCCGTGCAGGGCCACCCAAGATGGTCAGGTCATAGTGAAGAGTTCTGACCAAACGTGGCCCACTGGAGGAGGGAATGGCAAACCACTCCAGAATTCTTGCCACAAGAACCCCATGAGCAGTATGAAATGGAAAAAGTCATGACACTGGAAGATAAGCCCCCAAGTCAGAAGGTGTCCAGTATGCTACTGGGGAGATCAGAGGGTAATTACTAATAGCTCCAGAAAGAAACGTTGCTCAGCTATGGATATGTCTGGTGGTAAAAGTAAAGTCCTGTGCTATAAAGAAAAATATTGCTTGGGAACCTGGAATGTTAGGTAAAGGTTCAAACCAGAGATCAAATTGCCACCATTTGTTGGATCAAGAGAAAGCAAGAGAATTCCAGAGAAGTATCTACTTCTGTTTCATTGACTAGGTTAAAGCCTTTGACTGTGTGGATCACAACACACTGTGGAAAATTCTTAAAGAGATGAGAATACCAGACCACCTTACCTGCCTCCTGAAGAAATCTGTATGTTGGTCAGGAAGCAACTGGACATGGAACAACAGACTGGCTCCAAATTAGGAAAGGAGTACATCAAGGCTGTATATTGTCACTCTGCTAATTTAACTTAAATGCAGAGTACATCATGGGAAATGCCAGGCTGAATGAAGCACAAACTGGAATCAAGATTGTTGGGAGAAATATCAAAACATCAGATATGTAGATGATACATACCACCCTAGTAGCAGAAAATGAAGAGGAACTAAAGAGCCTCTTGATGAAGGTGGAAAGGAGAGTGAAAAAGCTGGCTTAAAACTCAACATTCAAAAAACTAAGACCATGGCATCCAGTCCAATCACTTCATGGCAAATAGATGGGGAAAAAACAGAGACAGTGACAGGCTTTATTTTCTTGAGCTCCAAAATCACTGCAGATGGTAACTACATCCAGAAATTAAAATTAATTAAATTAATTAATTTCTTCCTTGGAAGAAAAGCTATGACAAACCTGACAGCATATTAAAAAGCAGAGACACTTGCCAACAAAGCATGCTGAACACCAAAGAACTGATGCTTTTGAACTGTGCGGCTGGAAAAGACTCTTGAGAGTCCCTTTGTTGCTCAGCCTTCTTTATGGTCCCACTCTCACATCCGTACATACTACCAGAAAGTCCATAGCTTTGCATATATGGACCTTTGTTGGCAAAATGGTATCTCTGCTTTTCAAATTGTGGTGCTGGAGAAGACTCTCGAGAGTCCCTTGGGCTACAAGCAGATCAAACCAGTCAATCATAAAGGAACTCAAACCTGAATATTCATTGGAAGGACAGATGCTGAAGCTGAAGCTCCAATACTTTGACCACCTGATGCAAAGAGCTGCCTCATTGGAAAAGACCCTGATGCGGGGAAAGATTGAGGGCAGGAGGAGAAGGGAGTGACAGAGGATGAGATGGTTGGATGACATCAGT
The DNA here is from genome assembly GCF_023091745.1 of Budorcas taxicolor. Lineage (NCBI taxonomy): Eukaryota > Metazoa > Chordata > Mammalia > Artiodactyla > Bovidae > Budorcas > Budorcas taxicolor. The sequence continues at coordinate 43,837,303 of NC_068922.1, read as the reverse complement.
GACTCAATGGACATGAGTTTGAGCAAGCTCCAGGAGATGGTGAAGGACAGGGAAGCCTGGTGTGCTGCAGTACATGGAGTTGCAAGGAGTCAGACACAACTTAGCAACTGACCAGCAACAACATACTTTTCTAAAATCATTATTGACCATCAATGTATTCAGTTCTACTCGCCAAGACTGATGGGTTGTTTGCTTCCTATTCTATGGGAGAGACCGATTCTAAAAATCCTTGGATTGCACTCTTCCAGAAAGTACTTACACTCTACCCAACAGCAGGCTGATTGCACTAGAGTTTATAATGAAGAGGGGAACTCTTTTTTAAAAAATATTGATATATGATTTTCCTTCACTTGCTGCAGACCTTCTGCCAGAATCACCATTTGTGGACTTTCTGAAAACCTGTTAATCATGACCAAGAAACACCTCATTTTACAGCAAAGGAACGAGACAGAGGGGTCTCACCCAAGACACCGACTGGCACTGCCAGGTGCCTCTCATCCTTAAGCAGGTGACAGGATGTAGACCAAACTGTTGAAGTCTCGGCCAGGGGGTAGCACCCTTCGAGTTTGGGTTGTGGTCCTAAAATATTCTGTTTGACTCTTAAATCCACAGCCAAGGCATTGTGTTTGGACACCATAGTTAAGAACCAAGAAGCAAGAGACAAGGGTAAGAGCAGACCCCTCACTGTATACTTCTAAAGAATGTGTTTGCTTTCCATTCCCACAATGTGGGGTCTTACAAAGTTTAAAAGTGAACCCTGACCAAGAGAACAAACCCTGACCAAGAGAACACAGGCACAATTCAGTCAAATTGTAACCAGGACAGCCTACATGGCATTCTGGACTCATCTGTTGAAAAACAGATAGGAATTTTCTATGTACATAACATTTTTGTGATCATATAATACATATGTGTATATGAAGAGTACTGGAGTGGGGTGCCATTGCCTTCTCCGATGTAAATATTAAATCAGATGCAAATTAGTATGCAAAAGAGCTATAAGTGTGTGTGTATATATATGTGTATATATATATATATATATATATATATATATATATATATATATATATAATATGGGCTTCCCTAGAGGCTCAGCAGTAAAGAATCTGCCTGCAGAGCAATAGCCACAGGAGATTCAAGTTCTATCCCTGGGTTGGGAAGATCCCCCGGAGAAGGACATGCCAACCAACTCCAGTATTCTTGCCTGGGAAATCTCGTAGACAGAGGAGCCTGGCAGGTGCAGTCCATGGGATCACAAAGACTTAGACACAACTGAAGCAACTTCACACACATACACACACACAAATATATCTTATATTATATGCATTATACATTATAGATGTTATATGATAAATATGTTTTCGAAAAAATAAAGAAACGCATCCATACATAGATTATTAGTTTAAATAAATCTTAAGAGCAAAAGACTTAGTGCTTAGCTGTATGTTTCCCCAATGGGTTCAACCATTTAGTAATAATCTGGCTATACACAATTCACTTAATTGCTTTTGACTTGATTTCCTTGACTGCTAAATGGGACAGTGGTAGTAGTTATCTCATAGGGTTATTAAGGAGACTGAATGACATAAGATATATAAAGTCATAATTCAGGTGAAGTGCTTAGCATCTCTTTCTAAAGAAGTTCTCAATAAAAATGATCTATTATGACCATATATTTAGAGAGATATATTTATGCACAGATATGCATATACATATCAAACACAGATGATAGATATAGATAGAGTGACCCTTAATCATGCATTTTTTCAAATATTTTATTTCTAGAAAAATCACAGTGGAATTCTAAACCTTCCTTAATACTTTTCAACTTAAAATTTACAATTTTAAAGTGACAGGCCTGAAAGTAACAAATTGTTTCATATACATACAATTTATTCTCTGAACAATGTCAAGAGAAGCAAGCAAATATATTGATGCTTATGGAATGGAAACTTTAAACCTTTAATATATGCTCAACTATTTTACATTCCATATATTATATTCAGGATTATTTTTCATTCTGCACTCTAGATTCATATTAAGTATTAGTAATGATGTTAAAATTATCATTTCTACACTGTGTTTTTTTCTAATGGCTCCTGGAGTTATATATTTTGTCAATCTTTAGCTTTTAAGCAGATTTTCTCATAGTTTTAGAATTTATAAGGTAGAATTTGCTCTGAACACATCTATGGTCATTTTTTAAACCATTATATGGCTTTTTTAAAGTTTATGGCAAAATTGGTACAGATTTTGTTTTAGTCAATCACTCCCCTTGAAGGTCATGATTGGGATGACAACTCTCTCAGTCCAGGTATCTAACCCACAGACGGCCTCAGTGTGGGAACTGCAGGACTATAATTAATCCTGAAACAAACTGAAATACCCGTGATCATTTCAGGGAATGTTTTTTAGCTGTATGAATTCCTCCCACACTGGTGCTCAATCTGTGCGTTTTCCAAATATGGTTGCCAAAGAAAAAATGCTGAGAATAAGCTTGGAATAGACAAGGTCAAGGGAAAGTAAGTGAATTTAAAAGTTTAATGAGAACCAAAATAAGTTGATGGTGTTAGGGATTCATTGCCAGTTGTTGGCCAATTGCAATTAATCAAGCTGGCTTTGAGACAGAGAAGGGGGAATTTCCTCTCTTACAAACCTTTAGGGTCACACAAACACCAACTGAGACATTTTGAGTTGTAGACTATCAAAACTGAAAGAAAACGTTGATACAAAGTAGTGAAAACCCTCCCTGGATAGATGCAAATACTAAAACTTAAGAGATGTGAAGTGATTTTCCTAACAACCATGCACGTTATCAGTAACATCAGGACTGAATTCAGATTGAGTTGTCCATGCAGTGGTCCACTGAAATACTACATATCAAAGGTACACCTCTGTGCTGTTTTAGCTATAGCTTAACATTTACATGGCTCATTTCAGTGAACATGATTAAGTTCAGTTCAGTTCAGTTCAGTCGCTCAGTCGTGTCCGACTTTTCGTGACCCCGTGAATTGCAGCACGCCAGGCCTCCCTGTCCATCACCATCTCCCGGAGTTCACTCAGACTCAACGTCCATCGAGTCAGGGATGCCATCCAGCCATCTCATCCTCTGTCATCCCCTTCTAGCTTTACAAAGTGGAGGTGGAAGAATGAAAGCCTAATTTATGGTGGAATGCCAACTAATAAATGATGGAGGTACTAAAATCACCAGTTAGCAACTGCAACAGTAATAACTGTTCCTGGCAAGAGCCATCAATAAATGTTAAAATCATGAAGCAAAAGTTTGTAGGGATCAAGATGTTTGAACAGCCTCAAAGTGTCTCCCCAAAGGTAACTTATTCATGACAATGGGAAAAGGTAACTTGGCAGTGGAGAAAGCTGATGGGGCCATTGCAGCACCGTGCCTAGAGTCCATGCCCAGTAGTGGGGACAGTTCTGCGTCTCCCAGTGTGGTGAGCTGAGGCTTCCACACAACTCAGGGTGCATCTCTGCCAACAGACCAGCCACAGCCCCCTGAGTCTCACACAGGAAGCTGTCAGAAACCCATAAACAAAGGGCCAGTTTGAAAACATTCCTCAAAAAAGTGAATGTCATAAATTACAAGACTGAGGAGCTGTTTCAGAGGGAAATGAGGTGGCTAAGCAAAGCAACTGACATCAGAGTGCATGCTGACTTGAAAAAGCAGCGCTGAAAAAGAACTGTAACAGAATGATTAGTGAAATGTGAGTATTGTCTATAAGGCAGACTGCTGTTGTGCCACGAGACATTTTCTGAATTTGCTGATTACACAGTAGATGTGTAAGGTCACCTCTTTGCTCTTAGGAGATAGATGAGGATGTATTTAGGATGGAAGGACTGGCGTAGCTGCAATGTGCTCTTTGTGAGTCAGCCACAGTAATAACCAGAATGATGTCATGAAGGGGCAGGAGGAGGGAGAGGATGACGACCACACATACATACCCTCAGAGAGAGGGAGGAATTAACAATGAGTGAGTCTGGATGAAGGGTACATGGTTGTGTACTGTACAATTATTGCAATTACTATCTAGGTTTGTAATTTCTTCAAAAAAAATAACAATATTTTCATGATTATCATGAACATTGAAAGTTTCTATCCATACTACAATGCACAGTAGTATCATCTGGATTATTTCTGTTCCCTCTGTGCCACGCTACTGTTGCCACTCTCTCCCTGGAAGAAAGTATTCCTGGAAATGAAAAAGAAGAGAAGATTGTCATTATTAAATCTGCACTGCTTGGGAGTTGGAATACAAAACTTCTAATAATATTTTATTATAACACTTTAATTTCAGACCCTGTAATGTTGGAATGACCCTATACGCAGCTAATTTAACCTAAAGTTCTCATTAACTACTATGATGGTGAATTTTACTTGCATTTTGATAGTGTATGTTGATGTCAAAAATTAACATGGTCCTTGCATTAACTAAAAGTCCAGAGAAGTGAAAGATAGGGAATGAGAATGAGTAAGAGTTAGACAGGATGAGAGCTGGGAGAGAATCACTCAGGCAGATTGAAGAATGTGGGATAAGATCCTGCAAATAAAGAGGGAGATCCAGAAAACGTCATCCTTAAAAACATAGTGTTGGAACCATGGGGTAGCTGATTCGAGTGGCTTTGGGAACTCAGTTCCCCTTCTGAATATTCCAGCTGCAGGACCAGAGCATCATGGCCACACTAACATAATGAAACTCGATCCCAAGGTCTGTGAGAAGCTCATCTAGTGAGATGAATATATTTCAGAAAGAGGTGAGGTCTATGTGAGGGACGAATTAGAGTGTCCTGTGGGGAAGAGGTAGACATGGAAACGGTGCCCACAGAGAGGAAGGGGTGGGGGAGGGGAGACAGAGATGCTGAGAAGAAATACATTGTGGAGATTAATATGGAGAAGTGAATAAGGCAGACAGTCAGGAAGAAGATGTCCAACCGTGAAAACCTAAACAACTTTGACAGAAATGGCCCCCAAGGGGTGAGCACTTCCAGCCACTGCCTGTCTGTTCTCTGCTCACTGGATACATCTGATGAGCATAACTTCTAGGAGGAAAATTATTTTCTTTCAGAACTTGAAGGGCACATTCCATTGTCCTCCTGGCTTCTGATGTCTGGGATGCATGAGACCACTCGATTTTAGTTTCTCTTCCATTGTGAAGCCATGGGGAAGTATGAATTTGTTTTGATTTCTGTGGCTCCACAGGAAACTTATTTTTTATTTCTGTAAGGTATTATAATTTTTTCTTCATCCTTAGGATTTCCAGATTTCACAAAACATGGCTTTACTCAGATAGTCACATTCATTCATGGGGTACAGGGTGCAGCTTCAATAAGGCAGTTTTGAGATCTTCTATTGTAAATGTTTCCTCTATGATTTTCTTAATACATTTGTCTCTATCATTTTACACACACACACACACACAAACAGATATAAGTAGGACTGTGAACATAATTGTTTGATATTCTTGTTTTAGGCTTCCCTGGTGGCTCAGCAGTAAAGAATCCACCTGCAATGGAGGAGACGCAGGTTCAATCCCTAGGTCAGGAAGATCCCCTGGAGAAGGAAATGGCAACCCACTTCAGTATTCTTGCCTGGGAAACCCCATGGATAGAGCAGCCTGGTGGTTTACAGTCTGCAGGATCTCACAGAGTCAGGACTTATTGACTAAACCACGACCACCACCATTCTTATTTTATTATATAAAACATATACATGCACATATATATATATATAAACCATTTTTCTTCTCTTTATTTTTATACTAATTCAGAGAAATTTTCCCACCTTGCCCATCTCACCCTCGATTTGGAGCGTCAACCTTGCTTCCTTATTCTAAGTTAAGTTCCCAGGGCATCTTCCATGTATCATGATTCCCCCTCTCTCTTCTCTCCTGTCTTTATTTGGTGAAGGCAGTCTTTCCTCTCCATCTTCTGGGAGTACATTACTCCCAGATATCATCAGGCTGCCCTGGATTTTCCCTTCCCATTTTCCAATCTGGTTTGCAATCCTGAACGCTGGTATCTGGCACCTTTAACTAATGAGGCTGCAGTGTTTCCTGCTTTTTGTAGTTTTTCTTTTGTTGTTTTAGCCAAGATTGATTGATGCAGTCGCTGACCTGAGAAGTCACAACTTAAAGTTCTTCTAATTTCATTTTAGGAGTTTCATCTCTCCCTCTGTTTCTCTTTGATTTTGGGTGCTTTCCAATATCTTCAAATATATTTTAATTGAATAATTTAGTAATTGTTCACATGATCACTTCACTCTTCACTTGTAAGCAGAAGCCTGATGTGGTCTAAACAAATGGACAATACCGATTTTTTGTTTAATTTTCTTGTAGTCTTCTTTAAATAAATTACATGAAAAATGAAGTTGAAAATGCTACAGTGATTTGTGCCTCAGCATTTTTGAAAGGATGAAGGTTAAAAAGGGAAAATAAGTCCTTATTGAATTCAATTTCACCTCGAGTCATTTGCCAGAAAATAAATTAAGGCTAAATTAAGTAGCATTTAAAGGGTAAATTGTTATTGGACATGAGTGACAGGATTGAACAGGTTAAAAAATAAAATTGATTTTTTCCCATCAAGATTGAAACAGCTCTCATATTTTGTATTTTGTGTCATATTAGCAGGAAAATGATTGGCAGTCCATCGTGCACTTAATCCATTGATATGGGGGATTGTCAGAGGCAGAAGTCAATGTTCTATGTTTACGGAGATAATCAGGTTAAAAAACCTTTCCCAGAATGGATTTTGCCCACATTATTCATTGGACTACCCAAGAGTCCCCATGGAAATGCCACGTATGCTTCATTCTCTTTATAACCAGTTTTCCATTTGGTAGCTACAAACTATTACAAATTAGTATTTACTTGTATTCTGAGGATTTATAGAGAATGCATAATCTCCCAATGAAAGAAAATGAATCACTTTTATGATTTTAGTCCGTGTGTTTAGTCTTCATATTTGAATTTCAGACACCATTTAAAGGCTGATAATTGTAATTTTTTCTTAATCATAATGAAGAAAAATAGGCTTATTTTCTATACTTAAAAATAAAACCAGTTTGTTATGTGTGTTTTCTTCTAGACTAATCAGAAACATAATCACCCAAACTGCTATGACTGATTAGAATTTCTTTCCTTACAAAATGTTTCAAAATAATGGCCATTTAATTTTAATTTTATGTTACTAAGCAAATATCATAGCTTTCTAAAAAAACTATTTCAACTTGTCTGTGCTGACAACAAACCTACTGTTTCTGATTCCAGTATCTCACTCTATGTGGCTATCACAGCACTCTTAACTAGAGTCCTAGATTCATGTAATTTGAAGCTTTATGTTCATTTGCTATCATCTGCAGATTCTTCTGTGGTGGTTGTTTCATCATCTAGTCAGCTCATTTACATTGAGACATCCCTGGGTTGTTTTTAATTGTGCATTTCTTTATTTCCCAGTTTTACTTTTGTTTTTAATGTTATTTTTGTTTCAGATGTGTTTTTAATTTCTAGGTCCAATGTAATTTATTAAAGACATCTAATTTATTAACACACTCATTTTTTTAACTTCTCCTCTTTGGAATCACTTCTATTTTCCTCTATTATTTTTAGAATCATGGGATTTTAAGCTTCAAGGCCACCTGACTCCTGCTCTCACCTGGCCATGTTAGAGGGAAGGTTCATCCTTCATGTAAAGATATGGTAGCAGTAGCTACAGGTATTTGTCATCAGTATCAGTGGTGTCCTGTTGTTGTTTAGTCACTAAGTTGTGTCTAACTCTTTGTGAGCCCCTGGAGAGTAGCCTGCCAGGTTCCTCTGTCCATGAGATTTCCCAGGCAAAAATACTGGGATGGGTTGCCATTTCCTCCTCCAGGGGATCTTCCTGACTCAGGGATTGAACCCAGGTCTCCTGCATTGGCAGGTGGATACCTTACCACTGAGTCACCTGAGAAGTCCCGCTCCCCCCTAAAAAAGGATACCATAAACTTATTTAAAATATAGAAACAGATTCATAGACTTAGAAAACAAGCTTATGTTTACCCAAGGGAAGAGGTGGGTAGGAAGGATAAATTAGGAGTTTGGGATTAACATATACACACTAACTATATGTAAAATAGATAACTAATAAGGACCTACTATATAGCACCTGGAACTCAACACTCTGTAATAACGTATATGTGAAAAAAATTGAAAATTAATAAATATATGTGTATGTATAACTGAATCATGTAGCTTGTACACTTGAAACTAACACAGCATTGTAAATGAACTATATACTCTAATATAAAATAATTTTTCTTTTAAAAATTAAACACAGAAATATGTTTTAAAGAATAGGTCTCTGTGGTTGGAATCCAAATCTTGTATTGCATTTGTGCTGTCCACATCTCCATGCTTGTAATACAAGACGACTTTCAGAAGGCAGACCTTTATTTCTTGGGTTGTTTGAACCCCAAATCTGGACAAATTATGTGTGTGTAATGGACATGTTGTTACTTAATTTCCCCCCCATATAATATAAGTGATTAGGAAGCCGGGCTCCATCCTCAGTTTTGGGGGTGGTGTCTGAGTAGGCTGAGCAAACCAGCTAAGGCTTAGCAACTTCAGGAGACCTGGCAAGGCTGGTTCCCAGCCCCAGGCTTACACCAGACGAAGCACAGCAAACCCGTGACACAGCCTAGTGGTTCAGGCGCAGGACTTGCTTTGGCCTAAAATGTCTGAACAAAAGACTTTTATTCTGTGGTAAGGAGAAACCTGTCCACATTTTTTCTTTATCTGATTTCCTATTATTGACATACTTAGAGAGTTCAGTTTATTAACTGTTCTACATTCTGAAGTTGTCTCATGAACAGTCAAGTTTAATGTATTTGGGGCGAGAATACTCCATATGTGATCAGTGATTTCTGCAGAGGTAGGGAGTCTCTGAGACAATCCTCACTTCTGACACAAGCTGCGAGTTCAGGATTCTTGTGGCCACTGTAAGGTTTTATAATTTGCTGGAACCCATAGAACTCACAGTGAAAGCTGTAGTGCCCACAGTCCTGATTTATTACAGGAGAGAGGTTACAATCAGCCCAGGGAGAAAGGCGTGGGGCAGGGTCCCGGAAACCTCCATGCATAGCACCTCCAATGCCTCTCCCAGTGGCAATGATGATCTACTATTTTATTCTTTTCAACTGAATATGTGAAGCCATGTAAATATTAAGCCATGGTCTCCAAACCACATTCTTTGGGGGGAAATAAAAGCATAGCTTATTTCACAGTAAATTTTTCTTCTTTGAGTTTACTAAGTTCTGTTCTTTGAATTATAATAAACTTTACACAAAATACTTTAAAGAGCCAAATAAATACCATACACACTAAGCTTCAAATAGCCTATATCCTTAATAATATAAGTGCACGATTAAAAAAAAAATATGTACGTACCCACAATACCCTTGGTCAAGTATTTGCCCGTTAAGAAAATGGTGATATATACAGTTCCTACATTGTTGTACGTTATTTTAGGTAACTTTACTGCTTCTCTTTCTTTTCTAGCAGCCCCAATCTGATCTATATTTCTCTTAATGAAATAGAGGAATAATATCATTTACTGACAGTGGGAATTCTAACCATATTTTAAAATAAAAATAATTTTTAATGAAAGCAATGTTTTTCTCTGGCTGGATAGAAGAAGTTGAGTGAAAGGTTAAATTAAAGACATTTTTTCCACTTCTTGGAAAAATACATCCCCATGAGGACTAACTTGCACAAGAGAAAAAAATGGAAATAAACGTAGACCTGAAAGAGATAATCAAATGAAGCCACTCACTTACATTTTCTCTAACTGTGCAACCTTGTGAGGTTTTGATACAAATTCTAGCTGCCTCTGATCAAGCTAATCAAACTGACAGACAAAACCTCTTCTGTTATATCTTTAAATCATGTGTACTTGCTTTGATATGGCCTCTCTTAATTATCATTAACTTTCTTTACATCCCAAGTAAGAAACTCAAATTTCATAACAAACACATAAAGGAGACAAATTCCATTCCGAGGCAACTAGAACCATCAAGATAGATATACTAATAAGTGTGTTGTTGATGACAAATCTGCTAAGGGTTTTCAATCAAATCGGCTTCTTCTAGCACAGATACCTTTGTTTACACAGTGTCTTAATTTATTACTTCAATTTATTTGCTGGCCTATTTTATTTGCAGGCTTAGTCTAATTTTAACACTGTCAAGAATAATTCAAAGAGTATCGAGCAAGTCTGCTTAGGAGAGAGAACCTACGTTAATCTTTTCTGACATTAATAGAATTAGACCTTATTAATTCTGACATGATTTATTTCATATTGTGTAAATACTAAGTGCAAGCATCATGTTCTCATTGAAACAAGTGTTTTACATGCTTCATATACCGCAATTTAAAACATGAATTGAAAGTGAGCCTTGAAAACAATTTGAAATTACGTAAATCTGTCAAACTTAGAAAGATTATTACTGACAAATAAGAACTACTAAATGCTGACAAATGGTGCTCAGAGAGGTATCTGGAGAGAACACAGAGGTTTGCCCCTCCTTTAAAGAAACAGAACAAATGCTTATGATGCTTGCCAGGCTAGCTCATGTGATTCAAGCATATATTCCTTGTAGGTGAAGAAAACTCTTCTCTATATACCTATGTGTATTTAATATACACTTAATTTCCCTTTTTATATCAGCAGATCTGAAACAGATAAATGCATGTTTGGGTTTTGTTTTATTGTTTTCCTATCAGGGAGGACAGTTTAGGATATAATTGAGTTGCTGGATACAAATAGGGGGTTGCTGCTGCTGCTGCTGCTGCTACTGCTAAATCGCTTCAGTCATGTCTGACTCTGTGCAACCCCATAGACGGCAGCCCACCAGGTTCCCCCATCCCTGAGATTCTCCAGGCAAGAACATTGGAGTGGGTTGCCATTTCCTTCTCCAATGCATGAAAGTGAAAAGTGAAAGTGAAGTCGCTCAGTCGTGTCTGACTTTTTGCGGACCCTGTGGACTGTAGCCCACCAGGCTCCTCTGTCCATGGGATTCTCCAGGCAAGAACACTGGAGTGGGTTGCCCTTTCCTTCTCCAAGGCAGGAAAGTGAAAGAAGGGGTTAAAAAATAAGTTATGACAGAGAGGGATAGAATGTTTACCTACCTTATGCTTCCCTGGAGGCTCAGTGGTAAAGAATCCACCTGCCAATGCAGGAGACACAGGTTCTATCCCTGATCTGGGAAGATCCCACATCCCCTGGAGCAACTAAGCCTGGGAGCCACAGCTACTGAAACCTGTGTGCCCAGAGTCCACGCTCTGCAACAAGAGAAGGCAGCGCAGTGAGGAGCCCCTGCGCCACAATTAGAGAAAAGTCCACGCAGCAGTGAAGACCCAGCACAGGTGAAAACGGTGGTGGTTTAGTCGCTCAGTCGTGTCTGACTCTTGCGACCCCATGGACTGCAGCCCGCCAGGCTCCTCTGTCCATGGGATTAAAGGCAAGAATACTGGAGTGGGTTGCCATTTCCTTCTCCAGGAGATCTTCCTGACGCAGGAATCAAACCCAGGTCTCCTGCATTGCAGGTAGATTCTTTACTGACTGAGCTCAGGTGAAAATAAAGATAAATAAATAAATAAAATTATTTTAAAACTGAAGAAATACAAAATATCTTTTCTACAAAAAGAAAGATAATCTACCTACCTTACTGATTTACCTCGGTTTACTTGAGATTCCTTTTCAGGTGTCCGGACACATTTTTTTTTTAATAAAGAGAAACTCTACTTGAGATTCTTGGTCTATATCTCTGACCGCTTAGGCAAATTCTTAAAGTTATGACTGAGAACATGATAGGAAGTGTCATTTCTACTCTACTTGTTAGTAAACAGCAAAGTCTTATTTTTTACTTTTCTTTACCTTGACTTGAGCTGAGGTCATCAGCTGGTTAGCCTGACAATTTAGGCCAAAAGGCTGACAGTCCTTTGGAGAATCTTTAAAGTGTGAAAATGTTAAAATCACATCTTTCGAGGACATGATACATCACCATCTAAGAAGCAGATGTGTGGAAATCGTTTGAACTACTTTATAAGCATACTAAGATAAAAAGGAAATATTAATGTTCGCTTCCTTCAAATAGAAGTGACGATCTATGTTGTGAAGAATTTTTAAAAAACTCAAAAAGGATGCTCAGTCTTTGTTCTTTCAAAACGAGAGCAGAGATAGCATTTCTCTTAAACCTCAATTATTTATTTACCAGAAACATGAGGAGAATTATTAGACAAAGATTTCATATTTCTGGAAGGGTTTATTTTGTAGCTGTCAATTGGGTGTGAATTAGACAGCTTAATTTAGTACATGAGAAACTGAAGTAAGAAGAGGGATTGACTGTGTTGTGCTGTGCTTAGTTGCTCAGTCGTGTCCAACTCTTTGCAACTCCATGGACTGTAGCGCATCTGGCTCCTCTGTTCATGGGGATTCTCCAGGCAAGAACACTGGAGTGGGTTGCCATGCCCTCCTCCGGGGGATCTTCCCGACCCAGCAATCAAACCCTAGTCTCCTGCATTGCAAGCAGATTCTTTACCAGCTAAGCTACCAGGAAAATCCAGGGTTTTGCTGAATTTGTTCATTTTACATAATATTCACTGTTGATGTGAATTAACATGCATTATCTAATGTCTTAAAGAGTATATAATGTTGCTGTTTTTGTTTAGTCCTTTAAGTTGTGTCGGACTCTCTTGTGACCCCATGGACTGTAGCCCAACAGGTTCCTCTGCCAAGAGATACTCCAGGCAAGAATACTGGAGTGGGTTGCCATTTCCTTCTCCAGGGCATCTTCCAGACCCAGGAACCAAACCCAGGTCTCCTGCTTGGCAGGCAGATTCTTTACCACTGAGCCACCTGGGAAGCCCTGTATATTACATTAGAGACTGTTTATCTTTGTTTGTCGTGCAGGGCTGCTTGATAGAGCATTTATATACTTAAGACTGTCTTCAAGGAGTTTGTCTTTTAAATGGTCATTTCATACATCAGTGTCCACTCTTGTTTTCCTCAGTTTGGTAGGAGTAGAGATGTTATAATGATATAGAAATAACACTGACAAAAACATTTCATTCCCTAGAAACATAATATCCAAAATGGTAGGTTTTTACAAATGAGAGAGCTAGCTAGCAATGGCAGCCCGCTCTAGTATTCTTGCCTGGAAAATCCCATGGGCGGAGGAGCGTGGTGGGCTGCAGTCCATGGGGTCACTAAGAGTTGGACAGGACTGAGCAACTTCACTTTCACTTTTCAGTTTCATGCACTGGAGAAGGAAATGGCAAACCACTCCAGTTTCTTGCCTGGAGAATCCCGGGGATGAGGGAGCCTGGTGGGCTGCCGTCTATGGGGTCACACAGAGTCGGACATGACTGAAGTGACTTAGCAGCAGCAGCAGCAGTTCTTTGGAAAATTGACCCTTTAGATTAGAAGACTCTCCAGGGCTCATATAAGCCTAACATCAAACTGAACTCCAGGGATGTCAGGTGATGAACCTGGGCCTATATTTGCTGTCTAATTCTTACTCTGCCATTGCACATTGTCCCCATGAAATGTATCTGAGAACTAACCTTGAATATTTTACGACTACAGAGTGGAATCATTCTATGTGTTTAGTATATTTGTCTTAAAATTATTTTATTTGTTGAGATGTATTTTTATCATATAGCTTCCTCAAATTTATTTCTTAGTGGTAGATAGTGTCTTTTTCCCTCTCTGTATTTATGTATCACTTCTTCCCCTTGCACTGTAATTTTTCCTGCCCTTGACTTCCACCACATTGTAGGATATAACCAATGAAAATGACGAGCACCTGGTGTTCTCTCCTTGCAGACTTTAAATGAACTTTATGGGACTAGTCTACATTACAAAGCTGCAATCACTCTTTGAGATGATGGTTTCTATACATCAAGCTTGGTATATTTTCTTTCACCAAGAAAGGAAATCTAGAAATCTTTGTATAGACATGGGTAAATGTCTAAGAACAGAGTGCACAGGTCATGGGGTAGCTTTATGTCTAACTTCTAAGAAACTGCCAAGTATTTTCCAAGGCAGATGCAAGATGTTCCCTCTTACATGTGCCCAGAAGCAAAAGCAAGCTCCAATTGCTCACATCCAAGTTCCAAATGCTCACACAGGTGCTGCGTTCACTCTTGATCTTAGCCATTCAAGTGGACATGTAGGGGTATCTTATTGCAGTTTTAATTCTATTTCCATAATGAAGAAATATGTTGGACATTTTTTTCATGCGGTAGTTATCCATATATCATCTTTGGTGAAGAATCTATTCAAATCTTTGTTTATTTCTTCAAATTATTTTATCCTGTGGTTAGTCAGTTGTAAGAGATCTTCATATATTTTAAAAACAGATTTTTTCTTGAGCATACATTTCACACATATTTTCTTCCAGTGTGTAGCTCATTTTTTCATTTTCTTAACCATGTCATCTGAAGAGGGTCTTAATTTCAGTAAGTATACATCAATGATTTGTTTTCTCTTGTAGTCCTTGCTTTTCACTTCATAATTAAAAAATATTTGCAAAACCAAAGAAAATATATTTTATTTTAGAGTTTTCATTCCTTTGGCTCTTACATTTAGATCCAGGGATGTTCATAGCAGCTTTATTTGTGACAGACAAATTGTAAACAACCCAAATGGCCATTGATGGGTTAATACATAAGTAAACTGTATATCCATAAAATGCAGTCTTACTCAAAAAAGAAAATAAATGAATCAGATTTTCCTCTCATGACTGGATCACGTGGGCTGGAACAGGAAATTGACCTTGGGGCAAAGTAGAATTCTGTGTGACGGGCTTGCTGGGCTTCTGAATGTCAGGAGAAATCTGAGTTTATCCTTGTAGCAAATAGAATGCCAGAGGAAACTTTTGTCCTGGAGTAAGAGTCTTAGAGAAAATACGGAAGCCTATGAGAATTGTACATGACTGAGCAACTATTACACATGCGCTCACATGCACACACACACACACACACACACACACACACACAGTGGGAAGCTACTATGTAGCACAGGGAACTCAGCCAGGTGCTCTGGGATGTGGGGGTGGGTGGGAGGCAGGATGAGAGGGAGGGGATATATGTATACTAATGGTTAACTCACATTTTATGCAGCAGAAACCAACACAACACTATAAGCAATTATCCTCCAATTAAAATTAAATTCTAAAAAATTTTTAAAAATGGAAACTTTGTGGAGGCTATGGGGAAAAGAATGCCACTTTGAGATAAGCATTTACATGTGTTATAATTTAATTAATTTTATCCATTCCCCTCAATAGATTATTTCTTGGGGAAAAAATGGATAATTTCATTACCTTTTATAAGCTGAGAAGATTGGAGGAACTTAGGTTTGTCTGGTGTGAGGAGATGGTGATTATTTTCTGAATTAAAGGAACTCTGTGATTGTACCTTCAATAGACTGCTAATCAATTCCACTGCATAAATAAAGCATGATTACATTCATGTGGAATGAAAGGACTGAAAGGATTTTAATAGCCATGCTTTTAGATAGTCACAACTGTCTCTTATAAAATTATTTTCAGTTCTATTTGATTTGTCTAACCCAAGTCTTAGAATGCAAAATATATGAATGGTTCACTCCTGGAGCTACAACAAACAAAGCAGTTTCCAAAAAGATTGTGAATGTCATTCCCCAACATTTTTATCAATGAACCAGGGGCATGACAGAAGCTGCACACTTGGATGAGCTGAGTGCAACATATATGGGGCCCTTAAATTATCGTACAGAGTCTCCCCCATGTACATTCTGAGTGCCTGTTTCTGGAGTTGCGCCTGCTTCTGGTGATGATGTAAAAATCAGCTTAATTATGTACAACCCATTATCTGACTATATTAGCCAGTAGCTACAGAGTTTAATAAACATTGGGGCTTATGCAGGAATAAAACAAATACTTAAAAATGGTAATAGAATTCAGATGAACTTAAGGAGCTTGTAATCAGTAAAAGACAGTAAGCGTCTTTCAGGTACATAGATACTGGCACTGAAACAAACACAATTGCTTAAATACTGAAAACAACTTAAGAATGAAACACTGAAATTAAAAGAAAAGAAAAGAAAATCAATCATCACAAGGGCAGACAGATTTATTCATATTGCCTTGTGCCCCCTGCCTCCCTTCCCAGGGACTCCTATCGCTGTCCCTTGTACACAGGGCCCCTCCTCATATACTACCCTTGAAATCACACGGTGGTGGAGGGGGAGGAATGGGGCACCTTTGCTTGTCAGCCAGGGTGGGGTCAGTCCTAGGGAACCTCATCCCCCCCACCACCCCACAGTAACAAGGACCCCTTCACCCTGGCCAAGCGGGAAACTGAGACACCCCGTTCACTAGAAGTAACAAGTTGGGCACACCCTTACCCAAGACTGTGGGATCATTGCTGATAGAATATTTAAGAGCCATGGCCTCATGACACCACACCCAGAGCCTCAAGATTCACCCAAAAGTCAGTCTCATCAAGAACCAGGAAAATCTGAATGTGAATGAGGAAAGATGATCAGCAGAGGCCAAAACTAAGACAACACAGATGGTAGAATTCTCTGAAAAAGATGCTCCACTGGCCAACAGAAAACTGCTTCAATGAAGCACACTTGAAACCAATGAGAAAGTAGACTGTCTCAACATTAAAACAGAAGATATAAAGAAGAAACAGATTTTAACCCTGAAAAGTGTAGTAACAAAGAAAAAATTCAATGAATGAACTCAACAATAGATCAGAGAGAGCAGAGGGAAGAATTAGTACACTTGAAGAAAGAACAACAGAAATTGGCACAACAGAAAGAAAATAGACTGAAAACAAAATGAACTTAACCTCTGGGACAAGTGGAACTTAGACAAAAGTTTTAACATTTGCCTCACTGAACACCAGAAGAGGAAGAATGTGGGACTGAAAAGTATTCAAAGAAAGAATGGCTGGAAATTTCCCAGGTTCAGCCAAAGACCCATCAACCCAAACAGGATACATCTTATCTAAACTTCCAAAAACTAAAGACAAAGGAAGACATCTTTTCCTAAGTGAAAAAAACTAAAAGGATGTGTCATACCTACACTCAAAGGAAATTCTCTCAAAAGAAGAGAAATGGTGAAAGAAGGGGCCTTAGACTATCAGGAAGAAAGAAAGCACACAGTAAGCAAAAATATGGTTGAACACAATAACCTTTCCTTCTCCCATGGTGTTTTCAGTCCTGTTTGACAGGTGAAGCACAAATTAATGACATTCTGATACGCCTTTCCATGTATGTAGAGGAAATACTGGAGACGATTATATTATAAACCAGAGAGGGTGAAAGCATATTTTGGACCCTCCCTTCTAACTGATTCAGCCACTCTGGAAAATAGTTGTGGAATTTTTTTTTTCCCAAACTGAACATATACTTTGCATGCTACCCACTCATCACACCTCTGGGCACTGAAGCCAGAGAAATGAAAACATTTGTTCGCACAGAAACCTGTACACAGATCTTCACAGCAGCTCCCTTTGAAATAACAGGAAACTGGAAAAAACTAAAAGTGCCTTTTAATACATGAATTTTAGCCAAAAAAATACTGGCCCATTTGTTCCATGGAATGCTGCTGAGCTATAAAAAGGAGCACAGACTTCTTTCTAGTTTAATGGATTTGATTTTGTTTTTGTTGAAGTGTAGTTGATTTACAATATTACATTAGTTCCAGGTGTCCAGTGTGGTGACAGCACTTTTGCAGATCATCTTCCATTGTTCTTGGGGCCCCTGGACTCTGCTGCCCTTGAGAGACAGCATTCAGCATCCTTTCTCCCTCTTCCTGATTCTTGCTCTGTCCCTCTCTCCCTCTCTCATTTCACTCTTTTTTTTCATTTTCTTCTTTTGGTGTTGGGATTTCCAGTATTTAATTGAAGTTGATGTCAGATAGATGGGGTATGTGAGCAGACTCTAAAACTTCTCACTCTCATTCAATTTTTATCTCATGCTTAAGTGCCGGGACTTGGGAATCTCATTATTAGCCTTGAAAGCAGCAACATTCAGCCTTTGCATCTCCTTCCAAAGTATAACAATGACTGAAAGGAGGAATGTCCATCATTCATGCCCAGGGATGCAGTGTGTGAGGGTGCTAGTGCCCAGCAGGTACCAGCTGTCCACAGCTCATTAGAAGGGCGTGATTAGGTGGACTAGGAAGGAACAGTGATCAAGGTCACCAAAGAAAACTGCCTCCCTTAGAATGACAACCGTGTCCGCATTTCTGAACGTGCTTTTCCCCTGAACCCCATGGCCTAGCCCTACTGTTCTGTGGTGTCTGCTGTCATGCTCTCAGCCTCTAGGACACAATACCTGCTTACTTGAAGATACTTCTAGCTGTAAAGCTGCCTGAGCTTCCAGCTCACCTCCAGTGTTTCCTTTTTATCTCATATCTTGGCATCATAATTTTTCATTGTGTTGTTAGATCTCTGATAACTGATAAAACCAATGTGATTTTTAACATTTTTTCCCTAACTTTTATTGTCCTCGTCATTAGAAGCGTTTAATATATGAACCCACCATCAGCATATGTAGAACTCACTTCTCTACTGATTTGACTTTTAAAAAGTGCATATAAAATATTGCATAAGTTTAACTCAATTTTTAGATTTTCCTTTCTGTTCTATAATTTTTTTCTGCCTATACACATGGCCGTAACCAACTGTTTTACTTATTGACACTTTTAAATGTTCTAATATTTGTTAGAATGACTCCTCTTCACCATCCAATGATTTTTAAATTAGTATTCAGTACCCCAGTTTTTATGTGTTGGTGGTTTTCTTCCCATGAACTTTAGAACAAGGTTAACTAATCCTTGCTAAAAATATGTTGGTATTGGTGGGGGATAATCTTAAATTTACATATTAAATGAAAGCAAAGCATCTCTGTGATATTAGATCTTGTTAATTGACATGTTCATAATTTTCCATTGTTCAAAAGTTTTAAAAGTTTTCTTCATACAGATATTGTCACTTTTCTAATGCTAATCTTATGTGGTTTGTCTTCCTGATGTTACTGGAAAAGGAATATTTTCCCATTATTTTTGGGTGTTTATATAAATAAAAGCTGTTTATTCAGTATGTTAATTATATGTTATAATGCCGGATTTGGGTTGTGGTGCAGTCATTAGCAGTAAAAATTATCTTGGCTTTTGATTTAATTAACAGACTTTTCATTGTTAGATAATTACAGATTCATAGGAAGTCACAGAGATGAGACAGAAGGGGTCCCTGTGGTTTCACCCAGTCCCCCTCTGAGGTTACAGTGCACACAATTATAGTGTAATAGCAAAAGTAGATGTTTTCCGGGCACAACATCTAGTGTAGTTCTGTGACATTTTATAACAAGTGTAGTTTGTATAACCATGACTGTAATCAAATTACACACTGTGCCATCACCCCAAATGCCTCCTTGTGCTGTGCTTTTATAGTCACACCCTCCCACCCAGCCCTACCTTCCTCAACCCCAGCAAATACTAATTTGCTCTCCATCTATATAATTTTGCCATTTTGAGAATGTTGTGTATATGGAAACATATGATATATGACCTTTCAGACTGACAGTTTTTACTCAGCACAAAGCCCATGAAGAAGGCTTAGCAGTGAAGAACTGATGCTTTCAAATTATGGTGCTGGAGAAGACTCTTGCAAGTCCCTTTGGACTAGAAGGAGATCAAGCCAGTCAATCCCAAAGAAAATCAACCCTGAATATTCATTGGAATGATGGATGCTGAAGCTGAATCTCCAATACTGTAGTCACCTGATGTGAAAAACGGACTCACTGGAAAAGACCCTGATGCTGGAAAAGATTGAAGGCGAAAGGAGAAGGATGAGATGGTTAGATAGTATCACTGACTAAATGGACATGTATCTGAACAAACTCCAGGAGATAATGGAAGACAGAGGAGCCTGGCTTACTGCAGTCCATGGGATCTCAAAGAGTTTGACATGACTTTAGCAACTGAACAACAGTAAAAGTGACATATGGTCTAGGTCATTTGTTAGAGTCTGGCTTATGAGAGCACACAGCCTTAATGTCCACTAACAGGAAACTGGTCAAATAAATTATGCTGAATCTGTGCAGAGGTATGAATCTACAGAGTACAAATTTGAAAGAATTAAATAGCTGAATATTGTATGGAAAATCTCTAATATCTATATCTATCTACATATATATATATATTATATATGTATATATGTGTGTGTGTGTTAGTCACTCAGTCATGTTTGACTCTTTGGGACCCCATGGGCTATAGCCCACCAAGCTCCTCTGTCATGGAATTCTCCAGGCAAGAATACTGGAGTGAGTAGCCATCATTCCCTTCTTCAGGGGATCTTCCCCACCCAGGGTTTGAACTCTGCATTGTAGGCATATTCTTCACCATCTGAGATATATATATATATATATACACACATACATGTGTGAGGTGAATAAAATAAAGGTATAGGAAATATACATTTTATGAAACTATTTTATGAGAAAAGATCTAAAATAGCATTATATATTACTCATATCTGTTTTAATAAGCAAATAAAATTTCTGGAAATATACAAAGGTCAGGGGTTAAATCTTGTGGGGATTGAAAGCGAAAATCAGATGGCTTGGGGACAGATTAGTCATAAAACTTTTCCCAGTGCATCTTTAAACAGAAACATAAAAGCCATGATAGAAGTAAGTCTGTGTATTCATTTTTGAAAAAGGTTGCTCATTACATAATTTCAACACCCTTCATATCACAGGCTAAGTGCATAAGACCTGAGAGAAGGGCATTCCCTAAACCTCCCCATGAATGGATATGAAAGGGCACACTCAGATCAAGCACTACAGCAGCCTGTTTTAGAATCATGTGATATGTTACATCATTTTTTAAAAATCACATCAGAAACAAAATGAAATGCATTAAAAATTAAAGAATTGGAAATAAAGGAACAAAGTCATCATGTATTTGTAAGCTAAAACTTCCTCCACAGAGGAAGACCAAAAGTCAGCAAATATTGAACAAAAGTTCTTTCACTCTGCTATCACTGCAAACAGGAACATTGCAGTTCAGTTCAGTTGCTCAGTTGTGTCCGACTCTTTGCAACCCCATGAATCGCAGCACACCAGACTTCCCTGTCCATCACCAACTCCCAGGGTTCACTCAAACTCATGTCCATCAAGTCGGTGATGTCATCCAGCCATCTCATCCTCTAACGTCCCCTTTTCCTCCTGCCCCCAATCCCTCCCAGCATCAGAGTCTTTTCCAATGAGTCAACTCTTCACATGAGGTGGCCAGAGTACTGGAGTTTCAGCTTTAGCATCATTCCTTCCAAAGAACACCCAGGGCTGATCTTCTTTAGAATGGAGATCAAGAGAATGCACTGGTCATAGCAAACATCATCTTCCAACAACACAAGAGAAGACTCTACACATGGACATCACCAGATGGTCAACACCGAAATCAGATTGATTATATTCTTTGCAGCCAAAGATGGAGAAGCTCTATACAGTCAGCAAAAACAAAACCGGGAGCTGACTGTGGCTCAGATCATGAGCTCCTTACTGCCAAATTCAGACTTAAATTGAAGAAAGTAGGGAAAACCACTAGACCATTCAGGTATGACCTAAATCAAATCCCTTATGATTATACAGTGAAAGTGAGAAATAGATTTAAGGGACTAGATCTGATAGATAGAGTGCCTGATGAACTATGGACTGAGATTCATGATATTGTACAGGAGACAAGGATCAAGACCATCCCCATGGAAAAGAAATGCAAAAAAGCAAAATGGCCATCTGGGGAGGCCTTACAAATAGCTGTGAAAAGAAGAGAAGTGGAAAGCAAAGGAGGAAAGGAAAGATATAAGCATCTGAATGCAGAATTCCAAAGAATAGCAAGAAGAGATAAGAAAGCCTTCCTCAGAGATCAATGCAATCATTGCAGTACCATATTGTTAATTAAAACAATACAAGCTAATCTAGGCCACACTGAATTCTCAGAATTCCTAAAGTGGGCATAACATTCATTTTAGCAGTTTGTTGTGTGCTGCCTTGAGGTATCACCAAATGATGTTATATGTTAGCTATAACTTATCTCTTTTAATTGCAGAGATTCTATTTCATAATTCTTTCTTTAGCCCAATGGACAGTCTCAGTTTGTATTCATCTTTAAATGATACTTGGATTGAATAAATAAATCCAACAGGACAGCAACATTCTATGTTTTGTGAGTTATCAAGATCATGTATTCGTGCAGGACCATGTGTGGTCCCCAGACCAGCAGCATCGGCATCCTTCAGGAACTTAGAAACACAAATTCTTGGACCCCCCAGCCCAGACCTACTTAATCACTGGGTGAGTTTTACTTCCAGAGGACTCCTGCTCTAGGAGTAAAAGCATCAAACAATAAAGATGACAGTTATCTTAAAAAATTAATGATCTGGAATTTCACTTTTCAGGTAGTAATTATCAGCACCAATTCTCTCTTCTTAGCAGCCTGTACTCATCTAATTATTTTCTGAAAAGTTACCCTTGACTCTCAGGTCACACATTTAGGGTTAAATGCACAGACCTAAGAATTCCCCAATTACTCAAGCTTTGCAGGGCAGAGACTGCCATGTGGAGGGCTTCCTGAATTCTGTCCTAGCCTTGGAATTTAGATTCACTGGGTCGGGGTCATCTCTAGAATTCTGCAGTTTTTTAAAACTAAGCCATCTAGTGAATCTGTAGCAGGTGGGTAAGAGACCACATTTGAGATTTATCACCCTACAACACTGGTGTACAAACAGTTGGTTTCTTGGCATCATCATCTAGGAGATTGTCAAAAATTCAGATTCAAGAGTCCCATGAAAGACCTTCAGAATCCAAATCTTCATTCTAGCAAGATCCTCAGGTATTTTCTACGTGTATTAACATCTGAGACACGATGCTGCAGGCAATTCCTAACAAGAGAGCCCAAGACTGCGAGGAAACACTGGCCAAAGGAAAGGTGAACTGATTTCCAAACAACTATTTCCTGTGTCATCACTAACCCTCTGTTGAACTATACCATTCTTACCCTACTTCTTCACTTCTGATAGTTCTTTCCTTGCTGACTACGGTTCTAGAAAAAGCCAATACATACTATGTTTATAATAGTACATGTATAAATAGAGCTAATGAAAGCTCACTGGAAAATATACAGCATTACAGATGCTATTGATGTAATTAACAACAATTCATGTGGCATCCTTTATGTCTTAGCAGACCAAAATAAATTAGTTGATTGCAGGAAGTTAATAATTAATTTGAGATGTTTACGGCAGATATTGACCCAATGATGTATTCTGTCTTCTTTCTGCATTTCTACATTATATAATTTGGAAGTTGGTTTTAAAAGAGGGAATATTTTAAAGTCTTATAATTGGATCTATTTATATTAATTTATAGTCAAGTGGAGTACATTTATTTAAGATGGAGAAATACCATTTGCATTGCATTAACATTTTGCTAAGAGAGACAAGATATTGATACTTATTAGTATAAAGGAGATTATTAGACTTGATGACATGGATTTGGATTGATTTTTGTATAACGAAATATTGCTTTTTCAAAAAAACTATGGCTATTTGGATATTTAGCTACTTTTCTTATTTTCTGCTTTTGTATTTTATTAAACTATATTTTTTTTGCTTATGACTTTCATAACTTATTCATTTTTCCTCTGCATTTATGCCTTAGGGATTGCCCTGCAGGTCGGGGTAGTACTTAATGACTAAAAATATCTAGATGCCTTAGAATTAATGGTGCACTTAGAGTCTCTAAACACCGCAGAAGGCGTGTCTAAACTTGGGCAGAAACGCTGGCCTTGTGTGGAGTGTGGTGTGGCCACACATCCCTCAGGAAACAAGATGGGATATAAATAAATGCTTGCATAAATAGATGTGGCTTGATGGAAGAAGCTACAGGCAGAATCTTCATCTAAAATTATACACATGACCATCTGATGTCCCGTCATATAGAGGCATTCTTTTAGGAGGCTCCATCGTCAGAACCCTGCAGCCCTTGAAAAGTATACGCCTTACCTCCAACCTTTTGAGCGATTGTCCTCGAATTTCAGCATGTCGAAATAAGTGCTACTCGGAAGGGTCAGCAACCAGACCAGGGACTCCGGGCCTGACAAATGCAAATTCTACCTATTTGCTAAATTTTCTAACTCAGAGATTTTAGAGACAAATAAAGGTGTTTTATTAACAGAGAAATTTGATTTTTTAAAATTTCCTTTTACATAGAGAAAAAAACCCCTGCAAGGTTGTTTGTTTTCAGATTAAAGAAGAATAAGGTAGGTGGGCAGTCCTAAGATGGTGGAGAAATAGAATGGGGAGACCACTTTCTCCCCCACAAATTCATCAAAATATCATTTGAACGCTGAGCAAATACCACAAAACAACTTCTGAACGCTGGCAGAGGACACCAGGCACCCAGAAAGGCAGCCTATTATCTTCAAAAGGAGGTAGGACATAATATAAAAGATTAAAAGAGAGACAAAGAGTTAGGGATGGAGACCCATCCCGGGGAGGGAGTTGTAAAAGAGAAGAAGTTTCCAAACACCGAGAAACCCTCTCACCGGGGTCTTTGGGGAGTTTTGGAATCTCAGAGGGCAACATAACCAGAAGGGAAAAATAAATAAATAAAACCCACAGATTACATGCCTAACTGCAACTCCCAGTGGAGAAGTAGCCCAGATGCTTGCCTCCACCACCAGCAGGGGCTGAACAGTGAGGCATAGACTGCATTGCTTAGGCTAAGGACCCAGCCTGAATGCCCTGAGGGCAATCTGAGGGAGCTAATGTGAGATAGCAAAACAAACCATGGGATAGCCAGAGAGAGAGAAAAAAAAAAAAAAAAAGAGGAAGGAGAGAGAGAGAGAGAGAGCTTCCCCACGAAAAGCTCTAACCTAAGGCAGGATTGAGAAGATGCAAGAAAAGTGTAACAAGGACATAGAAGAAATAAAAAAAGAGTCAGTCAATAATGAATAATGCAATAACTGAGATCAAAAGCACTCTGGAGGGAACTAACAGTAGAATAACTGAGGCAGAAGATAGGATAAGTGAGGTGAAAGATAGAATTGTAGAAATAAATGAAGCAGAGAGGGAAAAAGAAAAAAAGAATTGAAAGAAATGAAGACAATCTCAAAGACCTCTAGGACAATGTTAAACACCCCAACATTTGAATCATAGGAGTCTCAAAAGAAGAAGACAAAAAGAAAGGCCATGAGAAAATACTTGGGTAGATAATAGTTGAAAAATTCCCTAAAATGGGGAAGGAAATAGCCACCCAAGTCCAAGAAACCCAGAGAGTCCCAAACCAGATAAACCCAAGGTAAAACACTCCAAGACACATATTAATCAAATTAATGAAGATCAAACACAAAGAACAAATATTAAAGGCAGCAAGGGAAAAACAAAAAATAACTCACAAGGGGATCCACCGAAGGATAACAGCTGATCTTTCAACAGAAACTCTTCAAGCCAGAAGGGAATGGCAGGACATACTTAAAGTGATGAAAGAGAAAAACCTACAGCCCAGATTACTGTACCCAGCAAGGAGCTCATTCAAATATGAAGGAGAAATCAAAAGCTTTACAGACAAGCAAAAGCTCAGAGAATTCAGCACCACCAAACCATCTCTTCAACAAATGCTAAAGGATCTTAACTAGACAGGAAACACAGAAAAGGTTTATAAACTCAAACTCAAAACAACAAAGTAAATGGCAACAGAATCATACTTATCAATAATTACCTTAAATGTAAATGGGTTGAAAAGACAGAAACTGGCTGAATAGATACAAAAACAAGACCCCTATATAAGTTGTCTACAAGAGACTCACCTCCAACCTAGGGACACATACAGACTGAAAGTGAAGGGCTGGAAAAATATATTTCATGCAAATGGAGACCAAAAGAAAGCAGGAGTAGCAATACTAATATCAGATAAAATAGACTTTGAAATAAAGGCCGTGAAAAGAGACAAAGAAGGGCACTACATAATGATCAATGGATCAATCAAAAAAGAAGATATAACAATTATAAATATATATGCACCCAACACCTAACCTGCCTCTTGAGAAATCTGTATGCAGGTCAGGAAGCAACAGTTAGACCTGGACATGGAACAACAGACTGGTTCCAAATAGGAAAAGGAGTACGTCAAGGCTGTATATTGTCACCCTGCATATTTAACTTATATGCAGAGTACATCATGAGAAACGCTGGACTGGAAGAAACACAAGCTGGAATCAAGATTGCCAGGAGAAATATCAATAACCTCAGATATGCAGATGACACCACCCTTATGGCAGAAAGTAAAGAGGAACTAAAAAGCCTCTCGATGAAAGTGAAAGTGGAGAGTGAAAAAGTTGGCTTAAAGCTCAACATTCAGAAAATGAAGATCATGGCATCTGGTCCCATCACTTCATGGGAAATAGATGGGGAAACAGTAGAAACAGTGTCAGACTATTTTGGGGGGCTCCAAAATCACTGCGGATGGTGACTGCAGCCATGAAATTAAGACACTTACTCCTTGGAAGAAGAGTTATGACCAACCTAGATAGTATATTCAAAAGCAGAGACATTACTTTGCCGACTAAGGTCCGTCTAGTCAAGGCTATGGTTTTTCCTGTGGTCATGTATGGATGTGAGAGTTGGACTGTGAAGAAAGCTGAGCGCCAAAGAATTGATTCTTTTGAACTGTGGTGTTGGAGAAGACTCTTAAGGGTCCCTTGGACTGCAAGGAGATCCAACCAGTCCATTCTGAAGATCAACCCTGGGATTTCTTTGGAAGGAATGATGCTAAAGCTGAAGCTCCAGTACTTTGGCCACCTCATGCGAAGAGTTGACTCATTGGAAAAGACTCTGATGCTGGGAGAGATTTGGGGCAGGAGAAGAGGACGACCGAGGATGAGATGGCTGGATGGCATCACAGACTCAATGGACGTGAGTCTGAGTGAACTCTGGGGGATGTGATGGACAGGGAGGCCTGGCATGCTGTGATTCATGGGGTCGCAAAAAGTCAGACATGGCTGAGCGACTAAACTGAGCTGATGCACCCAACACAGGAGCACTGCAATATGTCAGGCAAATACTAAGAAGTATGAAAGGGGAAATTAACAGTAACACAATAATAGTGAGAGACTTTAGTACCCCACTCACACCTATGGATAGATCAACTAAATAGAAAATTAGCAAGGGAACACAAACTTTAAATGATATAATGGACCAGTTAGACCTAATTAATATCTATAGGACATTTCACCCTAAAACAACGAATTTCTCCTTTTTCTCAAGTGCACATGGAATCTTCTCCAGGATAGAACACATCTATCTATATATCTAGATATGATATATATCTAGATATGATATATATCTAGATATGATATATATCTAGATATCATAAATCTAGCCTTGGTAAATTCAAAAAAATTAAATCATGTCAAGCATCTCTTCTGATCACAATGCAGTAAGATTTACTTTGCCAACAAAGGTCCGTCTAGTCAAGGCTATGGTTTTTCCAGTGGTCATGTATGGATGTGAGAGTTGGACTGTGAAGAAAGCTGAGCGCCGAAAAATTGATGCTTTTGAACTGTGGTGTTGGAGAAGACTCTTGAGAGTCCCTTGGAATGCAAGGAGATCCAACCAGTCCATTCTGAAGGAGATCAGTCCTGAGTGTTCTTTGGGAGGAATGATGCTAAAGCCGAAACTCCAGTACTTTGGCCACCTCATGCGAAGGGTTGACTCATTGGAAAAGACTCTGATACTGGGAAGGATTGAGGGCAGAAGGAGAAGGGGATGACAGAGGATGAGATGGCTGGATGGCATCACCGACTCAATGGACTTGAGTTTGAGTGAACTCCGGGAGTTGGTGATGGACAGGGAGGCCTGGCATGCTGTGATTCATGGGGTCGCAAAGAGTCAGACAAAACTGAGCAACTGAACTGAACTGAACAGGGAAAAAAACTATCAAAAATGCAAACGTATGGAGGCTAAATACCACACTTCTGAATAACCAACAAATAACAGAAGAAATCAAAATATGCATAGAAACAAATGAAAATGAAAACACAACAACCCAAAACCTATGGGATTCAGTAAAAGCAGTGCTAAGGGGAAGGTTCATAACAACACAAGCCCACCTCAAGAAACAGGACAGAAATCAAATAAATAACATAACTCTACACCTAAAGCAACTAGAAAAAGAAGAAATGAAGCACCCCAGAGTTAATCAGTTCAGTTCAGTTCAGTTCGGTTACTCAGTCGTGTCTGACTCTTTGCGACTCCATGAATTGCAGCACGCCAGGCCTCCCTGTCCATCACCAACTCCCAGAGTTTACTCAGACTCACGTCCATCGAGTCAGTGATGCCATCCAGCCATCTCATCCTCTGTCATCCCCTCTCCTCTTGACCCCAAACCCTCCCAGCATCAGAGTCTTTTCCAATGAGTCAAGTCTTTGTATGAGGGGGCCAAAGTACTGGAGTTTCAGCTTTAGCATCATTCCTTCCAAAGAAATCCCAGGGCTAATAGAAGGAAAGAAATCATATAAATTAGGGCAGGAATAAGTGCAAAAGAATCAAAGAAGACCATAGCCAAAATCAAAAAAGCTGAAAGCTGGTTCTTTGAGAAGATAGATAAGATAGACAAACCATTAGTCAGACTCATCAAGGAAAAAAGGGAGAAGAATCAAAACAAAATTAGAAATGAAAATGGAAAAAAATCACAACAGATAACACAGAAATACAAAGGATCATAAGAGACTACTATCAGCAACTATATGCCAATAAAATGGACAACTTGGAAGAAACGGACAAATTCTTAGAAAAGTATAACATTTCAAAACTGAACCCAAAAGAAATAGAAAATCTTAGAAGATCCATCACAAGCACTGTAATCAAAACTGTAATCAGAAATCTTCCAACAAACATAAGCCCAGGACCAGATGGCTTCACAGCTGAATTCTAGCAAAAATTTAGAGAAGAGCGAACACCTACCCTACTCAAACTCTTCCAGAAAATTGCCGAGGAAGGTAAACTTCCAAACTCATTCTATGAGGCCACCATCGCTGTAATACCAAAGCCAGACAAAGATGCCAAAAAAAGAGAAAACTACAGGCCAATGTCACTGATTAATATAGTTGCAAAAATCCTTAACAAAACTCTAGCAAACAGAATCAACAACATATTAAAAAGATCATAACATCATGACCAAGTGGGCTTTATCCCAGAGGTGCAAGGATTCTTCAATGTTTGCAAATCAATCAATGTGATACACCACAATAACAAATTGAAAGATAAAAACCATATGATTATACATATGGTTAACCAATAAATGCAGAGAAAGTCTTTGACACAATTAAACATCCATTTATGGTAAAAACCCTCCAGAAAGCAGGCATAGAAGGAACATATCTCAACATAATAAAAGCCATATATGATAAAGCCACAGCAAACATTATCCTCAATGATGAAAAATTGAAAGGATTTCCCCTAAAATGAGGAACAAGACAAGTATGCCCACTCTCACCACTACTATTCAAAATAGTTTTGGAAGTTTTAGTCACAGGAATCAGAGAAGAAAAAGAAATAAAAGGAATCCAGATCAGAAAAGAAGAAGTAAAACTCTCACTGTTTGCAGATGACATGATCCTCTACATAGAAAACCCTAAGGACTCCACCAGAAAATTACTAGAGCTAATGAATGAATATACTAAAGTTGCAAGATATAAAATTAACACACAGAAGTCCCTTGCATTCCTATACACTAACAATGAGAAAACAGAAAGAGAAATTAAGGAAACAATTTCATTCACCATTGCAATGAAAAGAATAAAATACTTGGGAATAAATCTACCTAATAAAACAAAAGACCTATATATAGAAAACTATAAAACACTAATGAAAGAAATCAAAGATAACACAAATAGATGGAGAAATATACCATGTTCATGAATCAGAAGAATCAATATAGTGAAAATGAGTATACTACCCAAAGCAATCTATAGACTCAATGCAATCCCTATCAAGCTACCAACAGTATTTTCCAGAGAACTAGAACAAATAATTTCACAATTTGTGTGGAAATACAAAAAACCTCGAATAGCCAAAGCAATCTTGAGAAAGAAGAATGAAACTGGAGGAATCAACCTACCTGACTTCAGGCTATACTACAAAGCCATAGTCATCAAGACAGCATGGTACTGGCACAAAGACAGAAACATAGATCAATGGAACAAAATAGAAAGCCAGAGATAAATCCACACACCTATGGACAGCTTTTCTTTTACAAAGAAGGCAAGAATATACAATGGAGAAAAGACAAATCTCTTTAACAAGTGGTGCTGGGAAAACTGGTCAACCACTTGTAAAAGAATGAAACTAGAACACTTTCTAACACAATACACAAAAATAAACTCAAAATAGATTAAAGATCTAAATTTAAGACCAGAAACTATGAAACTCCTAGAGGAAAACATAGGCAAAACACTCTCTGACATAAATCATAGTAGGATCCTCTATGACCCACCTCCCAGAGTAATGGAAATAAAAGCAAAAATAAACAAATGGGACCTAATTAAAATTAAAAGCTTTTGCACAATCAAGGAAACTATAAGCAAGGTGAAAAGACAGCAATCAGAATGGGAGAAAATAATAGTAAATGAAGCAACTGACAAAGAATTAATCTTAAAAATATACAAGCAACTTCTGCAGCTCAATTCCAGAAAAATAAGCGACCCAATCAAAAAATGACCCAAAGAACTAAACAGACATTTTTCCAAATAAGACATACAGATGGCTAACAAACACATGATAAGATCCTCAACATCACTCATTATCAGAGAAATGCAAATCAAAACCACAATAAGTTACCATCTCATGCCAGTCAGAATGGCTGTTATCAAAAAGTCTACAAACAATAAATGCTGGGGAAGGTGTGGAGAAAAAGAAACCCTCTTACATTGTTGGTGGGAATGCAAACTAGTACAGCCACTATGGAGGATAGTGTGGAGATTCCTTAAAAAACTGGAAATTAGAACTCCCATACTACCCAGCAACCCCAGTGCTGGACATACACGCTGAGGAAGCCAGAATTGAAAGAGACACGTGTACGCCAATGTTCATTGCAGCACTGTTTACAATAGCCAGGACATGGAAGCAACCTAGATGTCCATTGGCAGACAAATGGATAAGAAAGCTGTGGTATATATACACAATGGAATATTACTCAGCTATTAAAAAGAGTGCATTTGAATTAGTTCTAATGAGGTGGATGAAACTGGAGCCTATTATACAGAGCAAAGTAAGTCAGAAAGAAAAACACCAATACAGTGTATTAATGCATATATACGGAATTTAGGAAGATGGTAATGATGACCCTATATGCAAGACAGCAGAAGAGACACGGATGTAAAGAACAGACTTTTGGACTCTGTGGGAGAAAGCAAAGGTGGAATGATTTGAGAGAATAGCATTGAAACATGTATATTATCATATGTGAAATAGATTGCCAGTCCAGGCTCAATGCATGAGACAGGGTGCTCAGGACTGGTGCACTGGGATGACCCTGAGGAATGTGATGGGGAGGGAGGTAGGAGGGAGGGTCAGGATGGGGAACACATGTACACCCATGGCTGATTCACGTGAATGGATGGCAAAAACCACCACAATATTGGAAAGTAATTAGCCTCCAATTAAAATAAATTTAAAAAAATAAAGAAGCATAAGGATAAGTTGTTGTTCAGTCACGAAATCATGTCCAACTCTCTGCAATCCCATGGACTATAGCCTGCCTCACTCTGTTCATGAGATTCTCCAGGTAAGAATACTGGAGTGGGTTACCATGCCCTCTTCCAGGGGATCTGCTTGACCCAGGGATCGAAACTGTGTCTCCTGCATTGCAGGCAGATTCTTACCACTGAGCCACCAGGGACACCCAATAATAAGTTACCACATTACATTTGGGAAAAGATAAGGTCAGTGTCAGATGCAGGCCCTCTGTCCTCCAGACTCGAGGCCTGACTGTCCACTGGACTTTGTGAAGTGTCTGGTGTGTTCTGGGTGACTGGCTTCATCTCTCGGGGCACAGATGTGCTCACTTCCAAAGTCATAGGACTGGACCACCTCAAACATCCCTGTACTACCTTTGTTCCTCAAAGAGCAAAATCAAGTGAAAAAGAAGATGAGTGATTCAAGTTCTCCCTTCAACTAGTTTTAAGATGATCACCTAAGGCTTACAGATCTGGAGTTGTATTCTATGAATCAGTGAATTAAAAAAAAATCATTGGAGAAAGGGGAAAAATTATTTAAGGAAAGCAACAAGATCATTATCTCATGTTGTAGCTCCAGGCTTTGTGGGTTTAGAGTAGAATTTAAAACTGGATGAGTATTTTGGGTTTTTTTCCCATGCACTAACCCATTCTTTAAAAGTGATTTCCTATCTTTCATAGAAACAAAAAATCTCACATCTCTTTCAGATATTGTACTATGTTATTAACTGCAAGAAAATTTCATTTTTAAAAGTAGGAAATGAAATGATTGCTAAGTTCTTACCTGAAGAGTTGAGAACATCCTACATAAACTAGTGAATCCAATTAGAATGAATTTCATGATGAATAAATGCATCCATAGTGATTATTGATAGAAATAAAATAAACCCACTCACTTTACGAGTCTCAAATGGTAATATGAGTGACTCCAGTTGTGCCTGGGTGAAATTAGCTAGAAATATGATTACCAATTGTTTATAAATGTAGACTTTAGAAGGCAATTCATATCTCAAATCATTCTTTCTGAATAAGCCATATCTCCTAAATTATCCCCAGTATCAGTATTTTTGCCCTTTTAATAATATGTGCAACTCAAAGATGATAATGATATTTGGTGTTTGATTTCCTTAAAAGGGAATAAAATCTATTTAATGAGATAAAAGCAAAAGAAATAGGAAAGGAGGTGATGATTAAGCAGTATCTGCTTTATCTACCTACCTACCTACCTACCTACCTACCTAGGAGGTATTCTTGACATCACATTAGAATGTTCTTTATCTACTTAGTCAATTAGTCATTCATTATAATAAGATAAATTGCTTAAGCCTTTACTAGTAATAAGACTTTAAAGGGATCCATAGGTCTACTCTTTCAGGATTTAGCAAAATGAGGGTTCTTCCTCACCAATTAAAAGAGAGTTTCTTTGAGAAGGACATTTCAAGACACCAAAAAATGGACATGCACTTCAATGGTATGATCAATGGTGCCTTTACAAGGCAATTTTAGGGACTTTTAGGTGTTATTCCCACTTTGTTCTCTCCCCAGCTCACGAGTGAGCCCCTTGGCCCCACCACAAAACTAGCCTGTCCAACTGTCAAACAGGTGGGCCAAGGCATTATCCACAACCCACAACTCAGTTTTATGAAGAAGACCAGACAATTGCTCATAAAAGGTGGGTGCTGGGAAAGGGCCAGGGGACCCTGCTAATCACACTGATTATTAACAATTCTTCATTCACAACCCTTTTAGTTAATTTGAGGAAAGAGCAAAGGAGACACCCAACTAAAACTCTCTTAACTAAATGAGGCACCAAGAGATTTTTCAATGTTTTCTGATAAAAACATAGAATAGAAACTTATACAATCTCCTAACAAAGAGATGTTACAGATTTTTAATTTCTTTCTTTCTTTTTACAGAAAACCTGTGTGAGAGAGGTATACAGACCTTGGAATAATTTACTCAAGACAAGGCTCAATACCAATTTATCCTGATTTGAATTTTTTTTTAAAGTGACATTATAACATGCTGACATTCCAATGACAACAAAAGGTGTTTGACTAGTCAGTCTTCATAGCAGTATGAAGCATATTACAATGATGTCTTCTACTTTATGTATGTGATACAAGAAAAAGATTTGCCTAAGTAAATGTTAGAAATTTCTTGTCAATTCTGTTACTGGAGGAACAGAATCTATGGCTGCTGATTAAAAACTTTTTTTCCTATGCCATAGTTAACACAGACTACAAACAACTGTGTCATACTGGTTTGGAGGATTATTCATGAGAATAAGTAACTCATGGATTGGAAGCAGTGACTTACTAGAAAATTGTATCTTCCATCCTTGACTTGCTCATTTTTTTACAATGAAATTTCCAGAAATAGCCTCACTTGGCCAAAAGAACAGATTTGCGGTTCAAGGCAAACTGTTGGCCATTGTTTTTCCAGTGGGGAAAGAAAAAAAAATGAACATCATATATTAACTTTATTATACAGAGTAGCTGTGATATTAAGATGCAACTTCCTAATTTAATCTATTGATAAGAACATTCTTTTGAGTATAAAGAAATTAAAGATGTGGAAAGGATTTAAAAATTAGGGCTTCAGAGGATTCTTGCAATTTGATAAAATCAAACACACTTCTTTTGCTGAATTGGCAAAATCACAAATCAGTTGGTTGAGGGTATCCATATTATGACTTTTTTTTCAGTAGGAGGATTCTGGTGGTTGGGATAACAGTTTTTAAATCTGATCTGGCGATGAGACCTAGAAATCTTAAAAGTCAGATTGAATTCCCAGCAGATTCCACAGTGATGGAAAATTCTACCATCTTTCTGACCATCTCCCCTGCAGGGTTTAAAGCCTCCCAGTGGGTGTAGTTGGGGCAGGAATTGTTGTATCTACCTGATTTTTTCTGGAGTTTCTGGTTGTTTCCACTCAGCTTCCTGCTGTCACTTCCTGAAACAGCTTTCTTCACAGGTGTGTTAGCCCATGGAGAGAGGTTTACTGCTGAGCCATTCTCTGCTGAAATGGGCCAGTAGCCTCTGTCTAACAGAACCAAAGACGTGACAGTGGAGTATTTTCACTCTAACCAAAGTCAGAGGCCATGGATTTATTTAGCCATCGATGTGCATGTTCCCATAGGTATTCCCTTGAAAAATACACACAGAGCCTTAGAGCCCTTAGAGCAGATATTCCCTAAACTGGTTACTGATGTTAGTTTAACATATTGAGTTCTTTAAAGTACACTGTCCCTTGAGCCTTCCTAGACCACATGCTTAAAATCCAAATTGCTTCTACATTATTTAGAACTAATATGTCACAATAATATTAAAAACAATTTCTTAAAGTTACACAGTTATCTTCTAAAGGCAAAATGCTTTCAACCCACTGGCTCCTTTATTTATCAAAATGGAAGTTTGGTTACCAATTA
Source organism: Budorcas taxicolor (assembly GCF_023091745.1). Classification (NCBI taxonomy): domain Eukaryota; kingdom Metazoa; phylum Chordata; class Mammalia; order Artiodactyla; family Bovidae; genus Budorcas; species Budorcas taxicolor. The sequence goes on along the minus strand of NC_068922.1, from coordinate 43,802,033 downwards.
CCGAATGGTAATTGTTGGTTATTGTGTGATGGAAAAAAAAAAAAAAAACACAAAATCACAATTTACGTGATCACTACAAGGCATTCATGATACCAGTGTGAGCCTTAAAATTCATATCAACAACGTATTCATTCTCAAATGTCATGAAGGCATAGAGGAAAGATTGTTCAGTGGCTAAGTCATGTCCAACTCTTTGCCACCACATGGACTTCAGTTTGCCAGGCCTCCCTGTCCTTCACTATCTCCTAGAGTTTGCTCAAATTTATGTCTATTGAGTCAGTGATGCTATCCAACTATCTCATCCTCTGTCCCCCTCCCTCCTCCAGCCCTCAATCTTTCCCAACATCAGGGACTTTTCCAATGAGTCAGTTCTTCGCATCAGGTGGCCAAAGTACTGGAGCTTCAGCTTCAGCATTAGTCCTTCCAATGAATATTCAGGATTGATTTCCTTTAGGATTGACTGGTTGGATCTCCTTGCAGTCCAAGGGACTCTCAAGAGTCTTCTCCAGCACCACAGTTCGAAAGCTCAATTTTTTTGGTCTCAACCTTGTTTATGGTCCAACTCTCACATTCATACATGACTACTGGAGGAAAAATTAAGGTTATATTATTGATGAATGATTATATAGCAAGCTTTAGTAAAATTGCATGGCATCTATTTTTGACCTGAGACTTACAGTTCACGGATGGAATCACATTCTCAAAATATTTTATTTATTGTGCTCTGAAAAACTGTCCCTCAATGAATATATGAATGTGGGGTTGTGGCCCTTCCACCTGTCTTTGCCCCTCTGAGAATCAATTGTAAATGAAGAGAAAAGCACATCTTTAATAATTTTCTCTATCTGATAAGCTTATTGTATACCCTGGAAATTAAGAAATTTCTTATATTTCTACAAGTGAAATGACTCTCAAATTCAGATAACATTTATGTAATTTTAATTCATATAACATTTTATGTAATTTTACATTTTATGTAATTTTATGGCAGAAAACAAAGAACTAAAGAGCCTCCTGATGAAAGTAAAAGAGGAGAGTGAAAAAGTTGGCTTAAAACTCAACATTCAGAAAACTAAGTAAGATCATGGTATCTGGTCCTGTCACTGCATGACAAACAGATGGGGAAGGAATGGAAACAGTAAGAGACTTTATTTTCTTGGGCTCCAAAATCACTGCAGATGGTGACTGGAGCCATGAAATTAAAAGATGCTTGCTCCTTGGAAGAAAAGCTATGACCAACCTAGACAGCATATTAAAAAGCAGAGACATTACTTTGCCAACAAAGGTCCATCTAATCAAAGCTATGGCTTTTCCAGTAGTCATGTATGGATGTGAGAGTTGGACTACAAAGTAAGCTGAGCACTGAAGAACTGATGCTTTTGAACTGTGGTGTTGGAGAAAACTCTTGAGAGTCCCTTGGTCTGCAAGGCTATCAAGCCAGTCCATCCTGAAGGAAATCAGCCCTGAATATTCATTGGAAGGACTGATGCTGAAGCTGAAACTCCAATACTTTGGCCACCTGATGTGAAGAACTGACTCATTGGAAAAGACCCTGATGCTGGGAAAGATTGAAGGCAAGAAGAGAACGGAACTCAGAGGATGAGATGGTTGGATGGCATCACCAACTCAACGGACATGAGTTTGAGCAAGCCCCAGAAGTTGGCGATGGACAGCGAAGCCTGGTGTGCTGCAGTCCACAGGGTCACAAAGAGTCAGACACGACTGAGCAACTGAATTGAATTGAATTTTACCCAAAAGAATGCACTATGATTTGTTGTCAAACAGCCTAGCTATTGGGATGTATTAAGGCATAAACATGGACAGAATAAAATGCATGGAATATGCTATAATTTTTCATGTGACTATCTCAGTTTCACTGGCTGGAAAAGACAGAGTTGTTATCCATCCAGAAAATAGAAAAAACAAAGCATAATATACTCAAACTTGGATGCCTGCCAGAATCTTTTGTCAAATTATTAATACATAGTGACTGAGCAACTAACACTTTCACTTTTCTCAGGCAACTTATACAAACTGATTTTTCCATACTTGATATTTTAGTAAAGCTACTTACTTTCTCACAGTGTTAAAATTTTTCTTTGCAGTTCCCTGCACTAGATATTACCGAAGCTGTGACTAAAGTAAAATAGAATTTAGAATTAGATAAAAACTCAAAAGCTTGGATTGGGTTTCCCAGCCTCCTTGAAATCAAGTACCTTAACATCTTAATTAGACAGAGAAATGTCAAAGTACTGAACTGAATCCTATTTGCCTAGTCAGAAAAGGAGGTTTTAGAATGCCAGACTTGCTCAATTATACTGGTTTGGTTGTACATTTGACATATACATTGGATAATCTTCCAGGGGAAAATTCTAACAATGGGAAGAATATTTTAGTCTCATAAGCATGGAATTTGATATTCAACTATGTTGGTAACAATTCAAGTCTCTTGTCTGATCCTTCGAAAAGAACAAAGATGAGGATGCTTCTGGTGGTGAAGGTGGTGTTACATCCTCTGTTAGAGCCTTCTGTTACCTCTGATGGATATCCAACAGCCTTGGCACACCCTCAATTACATTACCCAAGGTCAGAAAAACCATATGGCTTTATAAAGATCTAAGAGTGAAGTCAGAAACCCCACACTTTGGATATTTTAGAATCAAGCGCATATGGTACACACTAACTGAAAAAAAATGTATGTGGCAAAGTTAACCCATTTAGAAGTGGAGTAATGTGTCCTTTAGGGCAGAAAGGACAGCCCATCTTCCAGTGGGAAAGTGGAACAGTTTAGAGCCATTAGGAAAGAAATGAAAGAAACTCCAAAAGAGAGGAACAAGCAGGAGAAAATGGAGAAATTAAGTGAGAAATTAACCCCAGCCTCTGAGGTCATTCTTTGTATTGAAATTCAGTTGTTTCAAGGAGTCTCTATTACTCAAGACATGATTTTCTTATAGCCAAGGGGGAAAGTTCAATTATTATACCCATGTAATCGTCCATTTTAAATCATTTTTGTGTAAAGATCGGGTGTATTGAATGGATTTGTCATACTCAGAATGAAACTGGTGCAAATGAAATTTCTGTTAAGGGGCATTAACTTTACTATTTTCTCATTTGCTGTAAAAGCCTTGTAAGTACCAAGATTTGGGATACACAGCAGCTTATTATCAAGTTGGGGAGGGAAGAGCTTTCTGATGGTTTTAAAAGCAAGTCATTTTTTAGTTTATAGTCTGGGGGAAAAGCCAGTCTTTCTCCTGTTTTTAGGGTTAATTAGATACTATTCTTTTGCTGTTATAACTTGTTTTCTAGATCCCACTGCCAAACATATTTTAATGTTTGCTAATGTCAACTTCATTTTCCCATCATTACCATCCATGTATTAATCAAACAATTATCTTGCCATTTATTTTATAAAACATTCTGTAAAAATCCCATAGAATCCTTTCAGAATTAAGGGGATGCCATTATATAGATCATAAACATTATTTTAATGAACCCAGATAATTCAAGTAAAGAAATAAAAGTCAATGTAAATGAAAGGAGTATCTAAAAATTATTGAAACATTCCTGATAAAGTGATCTGTGAGCAATTTTAATTTTTTTTTGAGGGAGGATAATTGCTTTACAACATTGTGTTAGTTTCTTCTGCACAACAACATGAATTAGCCATATGCATACATATATCCTCTCCCTCTCCAGCCTCCCTCCCATCCCCATCCCACCTCTCTAGGTCATCACAGAGCACTGAGCAGACCTCCCTGTGCTATGCTCCCACTAGCTATGTAGTTTACACATGGTAGGGCATATATATCAATGCTGCTCTCTCAATTCTTCCCAACCCCTCAAACTCTCCCTCCTGTGTCCACAATGTGGGCAATTTTAAGCTATGTATTTCAACAGTTGCTCAGTATTAGTTCCTTAGATTGTGATCAGTAAATTACCATTTCTTTGTTATTTAATGTGATAATTCAACATTATTATTGCTTGAAGGAAGAAATTTTCACATATTGAGGTATGAGAAAGTTATCCTGGCTTATACACTATTGGACTTGAACTTTATGCTAACCAGACTTCCATGGTGGCTCAGACAGTAAGAGTCTGCTGCAATGCAGGAGACCCGGGCTCAATCCCTGGGTCAGGAAGATCCCCTACAGAAGGGAATGGCTACCCACTCCAGTATTCTTGCATTGAGAATTCCATGGACAGAGGAGCCTGATGGGCTACAGTCTATAGGGTTGCAGAGTCGGACACGATTGAGTGACTAATGCTTACTTTATGCTAACTGGAACAGCCTGTCTTATGGCTTGCCAAACATGCATTGTGCATCTGCTTTCACCATTAAAGAAAAGAATGCGTTTTAAAATCAAAGTGGAGTAACTGTGGTTCGGACGCACAGGACAGAGCTGGGTGGCCATTATGGACGTGGCATCAGACATGTCCCCGCCTGCCTGAGCACTTGAGTTTCCTGAACTGTGTCAAACTGAAGGACACTACCAGCTGCCTTGTGAGCAGCTGCAAGCTGTACCCTCACAGACTCTCGCTGTAAGTGTGCAAGCATTTTAGACCCCAACCAATCCTGACTTGAGAAGCACACTTACTTCTTGCCAGCCCCAATATGACTCTCAAAAAACAATTTAGGCAACTCTGTGGTTTTTGCCTTTATAAGACTTGCCTATTTTGTCATCTGGGGAACACAGTTCATGTGTTTGTTGAATCTGTGTCTCCTGGGTTATCTTCCTCAGCTTGGCAAGAGTAAAATCCTTTTCTATTCCTATTATAGATTATTTTAATTGATTATTTCCATCAACACAACTAAACTTATTCTCTTTGAAAGAAATTTTGTGGGTTTTTTTCTGATTTATTTATTTGTTGATGAATACAGGCATCATAGATTTATTTCATCTTATTTGAGATATCAAAGAACTTACCCTTGTTTCAAGGCACTATGAGGCTTTGGCAAAACTTTAAAGAATCAAAGCATGATGATTAAGAGACAAGGACTTCATCTCCAAGCAGCCAGATGTTGATGGTCCTGTTCCTCTCTGAGGAAAGCCCTTTAGCTTTTCTCTCCAACTATGCTGACTAAGGGCAGTGTACCACTTAGGGAGGAAGTCTGCTTCACTGGAAGCTGGCAGTTTTGCCTCCACAGAATGCATTTCTGTTTGGATCAAAGACCAGAGACCTGGCTACACTCCCTTGGCTTTGTTTGGTTTTATACACAACTCCTATCATCACCAGTCCATCGAAACTGAAAGGACCAAAGTGGTCCACCTATAGTGTGTCCTATAACTGTGGTCTGTTTTGGCTTCCTGCATGGGCCACCTGCTGTATTTGTCTGAAAGTCACATCACAATCTCTTTCGCAGTTTCTTCCTCCCCTGACCTTCTAATTTTCAGGGCTCTTCTGTGTCCTTCTCTTCTTACCACTCAACTCTGGTGTATTCTGGCTTCCAAATCAAGTATCCCTAATCCTCATTCCCTGCCAGTCTCAGTGCTGAGCCATGGATGCCCATCCAAATGCCTGTGCCTCTATCCCATGCAACTCAAACTCTTCTTGTTCAAACAAAACTGTGATTTTATTGCATTTTTAATTTTTAACATGTTTTACTGAATCAAAGGCTTCCCTGGTGGCTCAGCTCATAAAGAGTCCCACCTGCAATGAGGACTCTTTGAATCAAAGTTGATTTTTAATGTTGTGTTAAATTCCTGAGCAGTTGAAAAGATTTGCCTGAGGGTAGAAAATCTCTAGGCGTCTCATAGCCTGCAAGTGAGAATGATATAGGTGTGCACATGCTCAGTCGTGTCCAGCTCCTGGAGACCCCCATGGACTGTAGCCCACCAGGCTCCTCTGTCTAAGGAATTTCCCAGACTATCAAACCCACGTCTCTTGCATTGGCAGGTGGGTTTGCCTTGCAAATAGATTGACATGTTTTTAAACTCATTAAACACACAGTAACCACAGGAAGCAGCCCTTCTACTAATATTTACACAAAAGAGAAGGAAATATTAATACATGTCCAGAAAAAAAGACTTATACATGAGTGCTCTCAGCAGCCTTATTTGTAACAGCCAAGCACTAAAGACATCCCAAACCAGATGATAGGTAAATAAAGCATAGTATATCTGTTCCACTGAAAACTGCTCAGAAATAAAAAGCAACAACCTTCGAATACATGTAATAGCTTGGGTGGACCTCAGAATAATTACACTGGGCACAAGAAGACAGACAAAATCTCATGGCTGCTCTACAATTCCATTCATATGAGATTCTCGGAAATGCAATCTAATCCAAGAACAGATCAGCTGGGATGGAAGTGGGGGTGGGAGGTAGAATAGGCCAGGGGCATGAAAAAAAGTTTTGAGATGAAAATGTTTGATATCTTGATTATGATGATGGTTTCACAGTGCATACGTGGGTCAAAATTCTTCAAATTGTGGAATTTCAATATATGTGTCTTACTGCAAAATAATAATATATCAATATAGAAGAAAAAAAGGGCTTCCTAGGTGGCTCATGTGGTAAAGAATCTATCTGCAAGGCAGGAGATGTGAGTTTGATCCCTGGGTCACAAAGATCCCCTGGAGGAGGAAATGGCAACCCACCCCAGTATTCTTGCCTGGAGAATCCCATGGACAGAGAAGCCTGGCGGGCTACAGTCCATAGGGTCACAAAGTGTTTGCCACGACTGAGCACACACACACACACCAGTTCAGTCAGTTCAGTTTTTAGAAGGAGAGCTAGCCGGCTGCACATCGGCCCCTCCCACCTGGAGGCAGAGAGGCAGGCTAGCAACAGCCAGAACCGGAAGGCAAGGGACTGCTGCAATCTCAGCCCCAGAGAAGGTATCTTCCACCAAACTGTGAGTAGGCTCCCAGCTGCTAAACATGCCTTCCTGAGATGTTGGATTGTTGACATCTGCCATGAGGGTCGTAGCCTGAGATCAGCTCTCCAAAGGGGACAGACGGCACACACACATAGTACAAAAAAAAAAATTAAATTAAATTCATGTACAATTTAATCCACTGAAGCAAATTATAGTTTTAGCCCACGGCTTTATTTTCAATATTTGAACAAAGCTCAGATCATGAAATTAGCTCAAGTATAAGATTATCGCTGAGTGCCACACATTCCTTGGGGTTACTTGTGGAATTCTTTCCCATTATGTAGTACCATTCATGTTATCTAGCAAGGTCAATGGCTGCTCAGAGAGGTCATGTATTTTCTCAAAATTCCTATCACACTTTCTGTAATAAACGTATCTGGTTAGAAAAATATCATTTGGAATGTCACTAGCAGGCTTTAAAATAAATGCTGAAGGAAACATTTTAAAATAGGCACATTTTCAGTTAAAAAAATTTCAGAAAGAATAGATTCTTCCCAGATGGTGCAATGGTAAGGAAGCAGTCTGCCAATGCAGGAGACACAAGAGATATGGGTTCCATCCCTGGGTTGGGAAGATCCCCTGCAGAAGGATATGGCAACCTACTTCAGTATTCTTGCCTGGGAAATCCCATGGACAGAGGAGCTTGGCGGGCTACAGTCCATGGGGTCACAAAGCAGACATGACTAAGTAACTGAACACACACACAACTAGAAATTAATTGATTGCAATTTAATATTTGGCATTGTTCTTTACTTGTGCGTTAAGAGCCTTGTCTAAGGGCCAAAGATGATTTACACCTGGAAGATATTGGTTGAATCTATTGCTAACGAAAGTGAAAGAAGAAACCTGTATTTTTGAAGTATGGTAACATTTGTTGAACATGAACAGAAAAAGTGGAAATTAACTCTTAGAGTCTTTTTTTTTTTTTTTTTTTTTCACAAAAACTTGAGAGGCAACAGGTAGATCGATTTCATATTTCAAAACAAATGTCTTGACCCTGATGAAGGCAAGTGTCAAGTGCCATCTCATTAGAACTCTTCTGTAGGGCCAATACCATTTATTTGCACAAGTTCAGTTCAGTTCAGTTCAGTCGCTCAGTCGTGTCCGACTCTTTGCGACCCCATGAATCGCAGCACGCCAGGCCTCCCTGTCCATCACCAACTCCCGGAGTTCACTCAAACTCACGTCCATCGAGTCGGTAATACCATCCAGCCATCTCATCCTCTGTCGTCCCCTTCTCCTCCTGCCTCTAATCCCTCCCAGCATCAGGGTCTTTTCCAATGAGTCATCTCTTCACATGAAGTGTCCAAAGTATTGGAGTTTCAGCTTCAGCATCAGTCCTCCCAGTGAACACCCAGGACTGATTTCCTTTAGAATGGACTGGTTGGATCTCCTTGTAGTCCAAGGGACTCTCAAGAGTCTTCTCCAACACCACAGTTCAAAAGCATCAATTCTTCGGCGCTCAGCTTTCTTCACAGTCCAACTCTCACTTCCATACATGACTACTGGAAAAACCATAGCCTTGACTAGATGGACCTTTGTTGGCAAAGTAATATCTTTGCTTTTCAATATACTATCTAGGTTGGTCATAACTTTCCTTCCAAGGAATAAGCGGCTGCAATCACCGTATGCAGTAATTTTGGAGCCCTCCAAAATAAAGTCTCACACTGTTTCCACTGTTTCCCCATCTATTTCCCATGAAGTGATGGGAATGGATGCCATGACCTTAGTTTTCTGAATGTTGAGCTTTAAGCCAACTTTTTCACTCTCCTCTTTCACTTTCATCAAGAGGCTTTTTAGTTCCTCTTTACTTTCTGCCATAAGGGTGGTGTCATCTGCATATCTGAGGTTATTGATATTTCTCCTGGCAATCTTGATTCCAGCTTGTGTTTCTTCCAGCCCAGTGTTTCTCATGATGTACACTCAATATAAGTTAAATAAGAAGTACAAGTTAGAGACAACTTAATTTTTAAAATCTGAAATTTCGAGGGAAAAAAAATCATACTAACATCTAGGAAATTTTCCTGGGATCCAACCATTTATATATAATATCCTCTGCAAATCACATCTGACATTTGGGATCATAAAGCAGCACTGACTTTATTACTAGAAAAATTAACCGCTGAGCTACCAAAAGAAAAAAATTTAAACTGATAAGATTAATTACTAAGCTTTGCAACCCAGGAAACACACACATACACACAGTCTTTGATAACACTAATAAATTCTCAAAATAAATGAGAATTGAGAATTCCTTTGAGGTAAAATTTTGAGATAGATTATTAGTAAGTGCATCAGTTAACTGCTACAGAATGATGTTGCATTGTCACCTCAAAACCAGTGGCTGAACATATAAGCTTTTATTTAGCTCAAGGCTTTGTGGCTTTTTGGTTCATACTGGCTTTGGCAGACCTGTTTTCTTAGCTGGGCTCACTATATATGTGTTGGGCAGTTGGCAGGCTCTGGGGTAGGGGGGTGTCTGTGTCCGTGGTCTTCAGTCATGGCAGAGGTGCAAGAGTAAGGGAGGGCCTCACCCTGACACCTTCAAGGAACTGAATGTGACAACAAAGACCAAGTATGGAAGCAGATCTTCCCCCACCAGCCTCAGGTGATACCACAGCTACAGCTGATGCTTGATCATATCCTATATGATACAATTCTCCATCAGATGAGCCAGAATCCACACCAAGGAGGGACCAGGGCCATGAGAGCTGATAGCCAGGGAGTTCTTTTGAAATCTGAGACCTAAACATCAACAACCTGGAGCATCAAGTATCTCCAGACCCCCTTATCTTTCCTGAAAAAGGAAAAGAACACATTTTAATTGATTTTAAAAATTTTCATACCATTTTCCCTGGACTTCATTTTTGTTAGGGTATTAAGGTCCTAAGTCAGATTTTTTGCCATCACATAGGTCCCTCTTGCTTTCTCTATCTGTCTTTACTCATGACTTATATGTTTCTTGGTGCTGCTCCTTGCCCTGCACTGGTTTTTGTTTTATTGTTATGCATATAGTTCCTCATCAGGTTGCCAATAGTCTGGATCTTTCAATTCTTCTGACCCCTCATGCAAAAGTGGACTCAAGCTTATTAGAGTCCCTAGACACTCTCACACATAAAACCATTCTATATTACTTAATGTAAAAGTGAATTAAATATGATAGCCCAAAAGAAATTGGATTTTTTATTTATTTGTTTGTTTCTACTTTTCAATTTTCAGGAATTGTCCCTCACAACTTACGTCTTCACCTTAGAGAGGAAAGCAGGCTTGTCTCTTCCTCCTGAAAATGTCAGTACTGATACTGTCAGTCCTTAGTAGCAGGACCAAGAGTTCAGCTCACCATTTCTCTCAAGAGACTAAAGATGCTGACTATGTAAATAGGCAGTGGCCATCTCTGGTTGTCCAAAATTTTTAGGATGGACCAACAGGATTTTACAGCAGACTTTTGCTATACATGAAACAAAAATAATGTTTAGCCTAGAATTTGAGGCACCTTAATAAACATGAAGATATTTATTGAACTGTTTCCCAGTATCTTTTACGATAAACATTACATTTAAAAAAATCCATGAGGGTTTGGTGACCTTTCAAGCCTGGGTTTCTAACCCTGTTCTCCTGAAATATTGGGAACTGGGGAGCAGAGGGTAGCTACTGCTCATGATTAGGGTTGAGTTGCAGGTGCAATAGCGTTCACTAACTGCAGCAACAGCCATCATAGCCATGGCAATAGAAATGATCAATGACCTGCCTTCAGGCTTAATGCCACTGACAATTGATCCCCTGGCCATCATTGAAAAAGGATGTTGATTTCTGTTTTGTATAATAAGCTCTTTTGAAGGTCACAATATTAAACTTTTACAATCTGTATTTTGTGCATTATGTGTGTGATTTTAACATTAAGCATTTCATGCTTCCAAAGAATGCTTGCTTTTTGATCAGTTTTGATGGGAATCTTTTCTCTGACACATCAAAAGATGAAGAAAAAACTAGAAAGTTCCTCTTTAGATTCACAAACCCTAATTCTAAGACTACAGCTAAAACATAGATCAGGGTTTGGTGTTTCACTGTTTTCCATTTCTACTGGTATTAGCCCTTTACCAAGATTAATGATACTTACAAAACATTATGCTCACTATTGCAAAATGTCCAAGTCTTACTAAAATAAACCCTTCTCTCACCATTTATTGGGATTAATTTTACCATTCTTTCCTACCTAATTACTTATATAGGTTGCTTCCCTTGTTAATTTAATGAAGGAAGTCCTTTTGTTTAATACAGATGAGTCAATGCAGTGAGAAATAAGTCTCTATCTAACCAATGTCTACTAGAAATAAGCTAGAAGTAATACTGCTGTAAATTCTAGTGCAATACATTGCCACAGGCCTGAATTTTTTCTAAATTTTCTTTTGCTTCTATTTTATACAGAATATTGTACAAAGTATATATAAATTAACTGAGAAAATATATTGAATAATAACAATGACACAAATGTGGTGTCACCAGTAAAAACTGTAGTGAGTTTACTGTGTTGTACCATCAGAACTAATACAGTGATATAGACCAATTACATCCTTTTTTTTTTTTTAAGTAGATATTGGGAGGAAATGCATTTAAATGATAATACTGATTTTTTAGGGGTGGGGTGAGGATTCTGGGTGATTATTATTAAATTTTACTTTGTGCTTTCATGTATTTTTACCTATCTACAATGAACACGCATTGCTTGTAAAATTAGAAAGAAAATAATAAATGACATTAAAAGCAAAAGAAAACCTCAATTCAGCAGGGTTTAAAAATCCAGTGTCAAATCTGCAATTTTATCATCAATTTTCACATGCTATCTTGCCGTAATTTATACATTCTTACAATGTGAAAGTCGCTCAATCATGGGACTCTTTGTGACCCCTCTTGGAATTCTCCAGGCCAGAATACTGGAATGGGTAGACGTGCCCTTCTCCAGGGGATCTTTTCAACCCAGGGATTGAACCCGCGTCTCTCACATTGCAGGCAGATTCTTTACCAGCTAAGCCATCAGGGAAGCCCATACATTCTTATAAGCTCTTACATAATTTTCATAATCAAATAAATGACACTGCATGATCAATTTGAACAGAGAAAATTATGCTTAAGAAGAAACTCAGCTTTGGATCTTGAACTTGGAATACACAACACAAAAATCTCTATGCTACTTTATCTGTCAGTAAATTAATGTAGAAAATAAATAATTGCATATTTATTTCAGTTTTATGTTGTTATTTTTTATGCTGCATAATATTTATTAAAATCTAAAACAAGAATACAAAATGCCATCAGGTACTTCTTAATAAAGATTGCACTTATATAATGTACTAAAATGGAGTTGATCAGGATACAATATCTTACACTTAGTAATTTATGCAAGAACAAATGAAGCAAGAACTCAGGAAACATAGTCTCAATTATTTCTTCTTCCTATACAATAATATTTTTGATACTGCATAAAACCACAAATGCACTCTCTTTACCCTAAATCGTAAGTCAGGAATGCTGCAACTAACAGAACATAAAATTCTTGAGGGAAGAATCTGGTCTAAATTTTCACTGAAAGATCCCCAAAATCTAGAGGAGTGATTTGATACAGTATATGCTCAGTAAACATTTATTATATCTGGGATGCATAAAAGCCCTGGATGAGCAAATATAAACACAGTAGGTGATTCTTATTTTTTAATCCAGATATTCACAGATATAGGCATATAAATATTTATGCTTAGATGTAACATAAAAATAAGCATATAAATATTTATGCTCATATATATATAAATATTAAAATCTAAAATATGTAGCATAAAAAGTAAAATATGTAAAACCTAAGTGAAGTGAAGTGAAGTCACTCAGTCGTGTCCAACTCTTTGCGACCCCGTGGACTGTAGCCCACCAGGCTCCTTCGTCCATAGGATTCTCCAGGCAAGAATACTGGAGTGGGTTGCCATTTTCTTCTCCAGGGGATCTTCCTGACCCAGGGATTGAACCCAGGTCTCCCGCATTTTAGGCAGAGGCTTTAAACTCTGAGTCACCAAAAACCTAAAGATGTAAATATTTATGTTTAGATGTAAAATAAATATAAGCACCTATATGTGTATCCACACATAGGCACATAGATTGAAAAATAATTCTTATCCAAACTGGAAAGAAATATAATAAATTCAAAACTAATTAATTCTATAACATGAAGAAAATGAGATTAATGTATTTCCATCTTTTCATAGGTCTTTGTTATTATTCTGCTTTCAAATAACAGAAAAAATTCTATATGACAGAATGAATTGTATTGCATAACTTACAATTTTACCATAAAATGTATACTCGTCAAGGTAAAATAGTTGAAGAATTATATTCATCCACTGATGGTATTTTTAAAACAGTATTTGCATGAAAAGAGGTGGAGAAATAGTAAGATTCCATTTCAGGCTAAAGCCTATTTTATGGTCAACTGCCACTTCATAGAGAGACCTGGTGTTGAAAGAGCAGAAAACATTTGGAGCTGGTCACATTTCACCCCTTAATGGACCTGAAATGCCAAGCATGCTTTACTCTGTTCCTGGGAGGCTTCCAGAAGGCCAATTTAGGCAAGCTTCCCTTCTAGTGCAATTCTGCCCTTGTTTAACTCAACTGCTGAGAGAGTTTTGGAGTACTGTTTCCAAAACAGAAAAAGAAACAAGAAAAAAAAAACCCAGAAGTGAGACAGTCTGTTACTTTTTCATTTTGTTATTCTTAATTAACGGTTCCTTTATGGAAAACCTGCATAGTCAACAGTGTACTATCCTTGTGTGTTTGATGGAGTTGCCCAAAACATAAAATCTGAACCCAAGAAAACCTTACTTGGGTGGGTTAACACCCCCAAACACCTCAACCAACCTCACCACAAATGTCCGTCACCTGAGAATTTCAGGCATGTCCTTAGAGAGTCTAAAACTCCCATGAAAATCTGCAGTACTTAGTCATACCTTGTTGGGATAGAGGACTAACTCCAACTTTTGTCCTAGATAGAGAGCTGGGCAAAATGCTTTTCTTCCCAGTCAGACTGAAGGAATCAGCACGCAGACCTGACCGATACCTCAGAACTCATCCACAGGCCACATGAGAGAAATGGGCTCCAGACATGGAGGTACAACTGGGCTTATTCTCGGTAATCATTACCCTTTATATTAACAAGCACAATCCTTAGAAACCTACGAAATGGCTATTCAGTTCAGTTCAGTTCAGTTCAGTCGCTCAGCCGTGTCCGACTCTTTGCGACCCCATGAATCGCAGCACGCCAGGCCTCCCTGTTCATCACCAACTCCCGGAGTTCACTCAGACTCACGTCCATCGAGTCAGTGATGCCATCCAGCCATCTCATCCTCTGTCGTCCCCTTCTCCTCCTGCCCCCAATCCCTCCCAGCATCAGAGTCTTTTCCAAGGAAATGGCTATTAGAACTAATAAATCATAATAGTATGATGCCTGATCAAAACACAAAGCAATTGAGTTTCTGTACTATAGCAGCAAAAATGTGGAAAAATGAATGCAGATATAGAGGGATTTTTTAAAAGTGTGACTTAGAGTAGCATAAAAATCGTAAAGTACATGAGTTAAATTTAATACAAGATTCATGTAACCTTATAAGGGTCAGCCTTTTTGTTTATAAAATTTAAATAGAAAGACTACCTGCTTATTAGATGGTTCTGAAAATGTGAAGAACTTGGTAAGTACCTCACACATACACTCAGAGTAAATGTTAGCTGTTATTAACATTATCTTTATTATTATGAAACTATTTTGTCCTTTAAAATACCCTGGACAAGATGGTTAAAAACAGGCCGTGCCTTCACTTTTCAAGTGTATTTGAAGGATAGGGATTTTTTTTCCTAAATGAAAGAATCTAAATTTTTATTCCAGTTACTTGTGCACAGACTCTACCAATTGGCTATTTCCTGATCCTTAGTGTGTGTAACTTGCACCTGAGTGAATGCTCGCAATACAAAGTCTAAAATGCACACAATGCCATTGTCCTTATTCTTCCTTTATTTAACTTCCATATAAGTCAATGAGAAAAGTGTCAACACTACAATAGAAAAAGGGGCAAAGTATGAACAGGTACATACAAGGAAAAGCAAACAGCAAGCAAACACATGAAAATAGTGTATCATTTTAACAATGAAAGATCCTAATTTAAAAAGCAGCAAAACATGAGTTTTGCTTCCAAACCAATGTGATTGAAAAGGGCAATATTCCTTGTTAGTAAGAATGTTGGAAAATGGGCATCTTTATACTGATGACAAAGCTGCAGAGTGTTGCAAACATTATGGAAGGCAATTGTCAATATAGATCGAAACTAAAAATTTATATCTTTGGACCCAGCAATACCATTAGGAATATGCCCTAAAGAAATAAGAAATAAATGTAATGATTTACAGCAAAATATGTTTATCACATTTTATAATATGAGTGGAAAATAAACTAGAACCTAAATGTCTAACAGCAGAAAACTGTCGTATGAATGATGATAAAGTCAGAAAAATGAGAATTTAGAGGACTATACAACATGTATTAGCAAGGACAAATGTTCAAGTAATAACAGAATGGAATGTAGAATCCTAGTTTTAAAGTCTGTACATAGGTGTTCATTCTATTAATGTTATCTCTGGGTGGGGAAATGACAGTTTGCTTTCCTTTCTCCTCACATGTTTAGCATTTCATAATAAACATACATTATCTTAATAACTGAGTAGAACTTGCACACAAATTTCTTTCAAGAAGTGGGTTAGTATAGTAAGAATTTTGCAGGCTTAGGGAGTCTGTCTCAAGCATAACAATTATTTTAATTTCTATAGTATTCATCTTGCAGTAACTCCTTATTAGGGAAGATGTTTTAGAAGACCAATACCTGTAGCTAAAGTCTAATTGGAGTGAGTAAATAGTTTCCCTCTAGTGACGAGCACTATATAAAATAAACACAGAAGGTGCTTTGCTAGCCTGCAGGAGTGATTCATTAATTGTGTGTTAGTAGCTCAGTCGTGTCCAACTCTTTGCAACCTCCTGGACTGTAGCCCACAAGGCTCCTCTGTCCATGGGATTCTCCAGGCAAGAATGCCAGAGTGGGGTGCCATTCCCTTCTCCAGGGGATCTTCCCAACCAAGGGATCAAACCCAGGTGTCCTGCATAGCAGGCAGATTCTTTACCATCTGAGTCAACAGGGAAGCCTGGATCATTAATTTGACCAACAGCTTCCACTGGCCAGGCAGAGACTCAGAGACAAACAGCATCTGCACAAATGACAAAGCAGTATGCATTCACTTCATAAGGGAACGGTTCAGTCTAGTTCTTTTAAAAGTTTCAGTGCCCTCCAAATTAACCTCCTGGCATCAAGAATCTGATAAAGAACTGTATTCCTGTGTGTCACAGTTTGTATTATTCTGCTTTGGTACTGAATTTCATGATACATCATTAAGAACATAAAAGAGGAGACTAATAATAACAAACATGCATTTATGGGTGGTTTGAATACTTCATATATATTTATAAGTCACATATACAGATATAATATGTAAGTTGCCTACTCAAAATATTATTGATGTTTTTAAGAAAATTGTGTACCTTTACAAAATTAGACAGTGTTTTCTTTGGCAAGTAATAGGTATTAGAATTCATTACCTCTTAATTTCCTTATGTAAGGATAATTGTGCATATATTACAAAGCAGTGGTAGGAATTAAATACAATCACATTCATGTAAAGCTGTTATAGCACAATATCCTTCAAGCAATTTTACAAGAATAACAACTCTTTTGAAGTCATTTAATTGGAATTTTATAACATTAAATGATACTTTGCAATCTTTAAAATTGCCCATTAAATATAATGAGAATTATCCTCATGCAAAATTTGAGTCTCAGTTCTCCCATGCTAGTAGAAGAATGGATTTCCATAAACTAAATAACGATGACTGCATATGTTTATTAAGGGTGGAGGTCTCTCTCTTTCTCTCCATCTCTCTGTCTCTAATTCTGTCTGTCTCTCTCACACACACAAGCACACACACAATTTCAGTGGGCAGTAATACCCACAACAACCTTCAAGATATTCCAAAGCCTTTGTGATATTACTTTTGTCGTCAATATGAAGTAGCATATTGGCAGACACCATGATTCACACACTATGAATCTTTATTTGTATAAAGCTTTGTCTAGAATTCTTCAAATGTATCTACTCTAGACTGAAATATGACATCCGCTGGTTATTTTGTTTTCAGAATTTGGTCTTAGATTTGAATGCTTAAGAGAAAAGGGACCATATATATAGTGTTATCTCATACAGTTTCTAATTTGTCATGTGTGAATAATCATGCAAAAATTTTTAAAATTTAGTCAACCCAAAAGCATTTATTAACATCTGTTGCAGTGCTTTTCAGACTTTGGCAAGCATTATATATACAAGGGGAAATTATTCAAAATGCAAGAACCAATCTATTACTGTAGATGCCCATCTTGCTGCTGCTTCATGATGTTATTAAGAACACTGTCTACTGTCTCTCACAATGTCCCCACTCTAATTTCCCATAAGAAAGATGTGTTTCAAAATCAACAGTCAGAAGTTTTATTTTGCTTCATAAAAGGGTAATTTTTCCCTCTCTACAAGTTGTGATTCTTAAGGATCACCTTAGGGTTGCTAAAAATAAAAGGAAATGAGCAGTATATTTTCATATTGTTTTCAGTCTTGATGCAGAATACTAAAACAATCCTGAATCCATTTCTCCAAGACAATGGTTTAGACGAGTTAATGGGGAAGTCAAGGACTAGCCTCATTTGGGATAATACTGCTTGCCCAGGCATGGTGGAATGTAGGTGGAATGTATACTGAAGGACCAGTATACACACCTGCCTTCAGCCTTCTTTATCACAAATGAGGTGAGTCCCCTTATGAATTCCTGTGCTCTCCCCCCAAATATCATATTGCAATACATTTGCTGAAAGACATTTTACACAACATAAAATCATCATTCTACCTAAGTTGAAAAATTCAAAGTTCCATTTAATAATAAGGCATGAAATATGATAATTGCTTAGAGAGATTTATGGTGCATTTTTATTATCATTACTTTTGCAGCCTACCAGAGCTCTTTGATTCATGAGGCAATTGCAGAGGTGGAAAAGAAAGTTGTCATTGTTTCCAGGGGCAGTGAATGGTATTATATCTAACAATTAAACAGTAGACTCAAGTGCTGTAATAAAAAGAAATAGCTATCTCTAGCTCCCAAATTTCTTTGTCTGCATTTTCCATCATGAATGAATAACTGAGTAGGGTGTCATTTTTACCACAAAGCTAATTGCAGGTGGATAAGGGCTACACTTTTAACATGACTGTGTCTCTATGCATTGGCTTACATAGGATAAATGATCATTTGGTTGCTTGAATAGAATATTTTTGTTTTAGTTGAGTTGTTTCTATAGTTTGATCAAGATAGGCATTTATTCTAAATATATAGTTATATAATAATAATTTGCCAATGATATATTTTAGAGCGAGGTAGATTTTACTTAAGAGAAATGCCAGACTTCTCAAAATACATATAGTAATAAAGTGAATTTTATTTCTTTGTGAGCAAGACACTCTATCCAACCCAGTATACTACACTAGTTTTTATTCTACTGTATAAATGACCTCATAATATCTCTTTGGTAATTCAGGTCAGGATATTTATACAGCATCCTTCAATCCTTATCTGTCTTTGCCATTTCTTCCTAATATCATCACTGATGTGAAATTAGATGACCTGCAATGCATTTCTTTAAGACATTCAGTACATGACATAAATTCTGGAAACTAAATCTTTTTGTCTATCTACAAGTGTCACCTTACAGGAGGGAGAGAGAGAATGTGTGTAGAGTGGGAAGAGTCAGGGAGAAATCTCGTGCTTTAGAAGTGACCTTTAACTTGAAACACTGTGGAACTCCATACATATTCAATTCACACTTTCACTAACACAGTCTTCAAAAGCAAATGTAAGTGTTTACCAAATTCATGACTTGATCCTGAGGCTTCTTCCAGGTTTCTCTAACAGTGGGCACCTATGTTCCTTTCATTCTTGACCTTGTTGAGAATCCATTGGTGAACTGTCTGAAATACAGAAGCAAAATAATCCCAACAGAAAAGAAAAGACACAAAATAGCCATGCATCCTCGTTCTCTCTTCTTCGTCATCTTTTCTCTTTCATATAAAAACACTTGTCACCTTAAATAAAACAAGACTTTTGTAATAAGCAAATAAGTTTTAGAGTTTTAAAATAATACAGTCATCCAAAATCTTGCTGAATGTGCCTCGGGTACTCAGCATTGATGGTTGTTTATTTCATAAATTTTCTCCCCCCACACCCAAGAAAACAGGTTCAATATTATTTAACCTAAGAGCTTCCCTCATAGCTCAGTTCGTAAAAATATATAGTCCATGGGGTTGCAAAGAATCCAACACAACCGAGCAATTTTCACTTTTACTTTTTTATTTCTTCATATCACAGGACATGCCAGTGCCCCTGGTAAGTTGCTGTATAATGTCTTCTTATTTAGCTATTTTTTTTTTTATGTTGAAGGATGTTTCTCTAAGTCAATGTCCAAAGACAGATAGAAAATCAAAACCCAATACAATTAAAATATTTAATAAAAATTTCAAATATTTCTTCCTTGATTTCAATTTCATGAACATTCTTCTCACAGTTATTGGACTAGAAAACTATGTATTCATATATTTTTCCAGGCCTCCATAATTTTTAATTTTCCAAGTAAAAAGTAAAACCAAACAACCTCTACACAAATTCCTGTAGCTATAAATTCCTCATCTTATTTGCTCTAGAGTATTAAACTGCTCTTCGACTTTGCCTTGGGTGTTTTCCACTCTTTACTCACTTTAAAAGGTCGATTACATGGTTAAAGTCTTTGCCAAATTTATCTTTATTGACTATGTTACTGTATCATACTTGATGAATGCAATGCTAAAATTTAACTAAGTGTTATTTATTGCTGGGTATTGTTGAGTATGGGCCTCCCCAGTGCCTCAGTCAGTAAAGAACCCACCTGCAATGTGGGAAACCTAGGTTTGATCCCTGGGTTGGGAAGATCCCCTGGAGGAGGGCACGAAATCCCATTCCAATATTCTTGCCTGGAGAATCCCCTGGAGGAAGCGCCTGGCGGACTACAGTCCATGGGGTGGCAAAGAGTCAGACACGACCAAGCAACCAAGCACAGCATAGCACATTGTTGAGTATGATTTTAAAAAGCTTATTTGCTAAGTGTAAATATTTTATGTAAATTCTTATGGTCATAATAAGAAAATATTTAAATATGAATACTATTCTAAAGCACAGGGAAGGAAATGGCAACCCACTCCAGTACTCTCGCCTGTAAAATTCCATGGATGGAGGAGCCCGGTGGGCTGCAGTCCATGGGGTCACAAAGAGTCAGACACGACTGAGTGACTTCACTTTCCTTCTTTTTATAGTTCCTTTTGGAGGAGGAAATGGCAACCCACTTGAGTGTTCTTGCCTGGAGAATGCCATGGACAGAGAGGCCTGGTGGGCTGCAGTCTATGGGGTTGCAAAGAGTTGGACACGACTAAGTAACTAACACACATTCGAAAGCATTTCCAAATGTAATAATCTTAGGGAGATAAAAATGAGAAATTAAATAAACATTTTCTCCATGCTTTGTCCTAAAGGAGAGACTCAGTGAAAAGATCGATTTTTACTTTAACTCGGAGGATATCCTATGAGAGATGACTTGACATTATAAATGATTGATAAGTTTATCTCAAAAAGCTGAAGTAAAGATAGGTTCCAAAGCCATGGAATTGGAGTGGATAAAGGATTGTGTCTACTTCTCTAGCATACTCAATTCCCTACTTGGATATTGAAGAACTGTAGCTCCGATGTGACCTAAAATGACGTTGCCCAAGTATTTGCTTTTCCAACTAGAACTCCTTAGGGATAAAAAGGAAGACACTTAATTATACTAAGATACTGAGCATCAGTGCAGATTGTCTTAGACAATGTGAGATCAGTCAGTCAGTCCATTCAGTTGCTCAGTCATGTCCAAATCTTTGTGACCCCATGGACTGTGGTATGCCAGGCCTCCCTATTCATCACCAACTCCCAGAGATTACTCAAACTCATGTCCATTGAGTCAGTGATGCCATCCAACCATCTCATCCTCTGTCATCCCCTTTTCCTCCTGCCTTCAATCTTTCTCAGCATCAGGGTCTTTTCAGATGAGTCAGTTATTCACATCAGGTGGTCAAAGTATCGGAGTTTCAGCTTCAGAATCAGTTCTTCCAATGAACACCCAGGACTGATCTCCTTTAGGATGGACTGGTTGGATCTCCTTGCAGTCCAAGGGACTCTCAAGAGTCTTCTCCAACACCACAGTTCAAAAGCATCAATTCTTTGGTGCTCAGCTTTCTTTATAGTCCAACTCTCACATCCATACATGACTACTGGAAAAACGATAGCTTTGACTAGACTGATCTTTGTTGGCAAAGTAATGTCTCTGCTTTTTAATATACTGTCTAGGTTAGTCATAACTTTTCTTCCAAGGAGCAAGTGTCTTTTAATTTCATGGCTGCAGTCACCATATACAGTGATTTGGGAGCCCAAAAAACTAAAGTCTGTCACTGTTTCCCTATCTATTTACCATGAAGTGATGGGACCAGATGCCATGATCTTAGTTTTCTGAATGTTGAATTGTAAGCCAACTTTTTCACTCTTCTCTTTCACTTTCATCAAGAGGCTGTTTATTTCTTCTTCTCTTTGTTCCTCTTCACTTTCTGCCATAAGGGTGGTGTCATCTGCATATCTGAGGTTATTGATATTTCTCCTGGCAATCTTGATTTCAGCTTGTGCCTCATCCATCCCAGCATTTCACATGATGTACTTTGCATATAAGTTAAATGACCAGAGTGACGATATACAGCCTTGACGTACTCCTTTTCCTATTTGGAAAACCAGTCTGTTGTTCCATGTCCAGTCCTAACTGTTGCTTCCTGATCTGCATACAGATTTCTCAAGAGGCAGGTCAGGTGGTCTGGTATTCCCA
Source organism: Budorcas taxicolor (assembly GCF_023091745.1). NCBI lineage: Eukaryota > Metazoa > Chordata > Mammalia > Artiodactyla > Bovidae > Budorcas > Budorcas taxicolor. The sequence continues at coordinate 43,780,055 of NC_068922.1, read as the reverse complement.
TCTCCTGAACCCTGGTGGCTCAGATGGTAAAGCGTCTGCCTGCAGTGCGGGAGACCCAGGTTCGACCCCTGGGTTGGGAAGATTCCCTGGAGAAGGAAATGGTAACCCATTCCAGTACTCTTGCCTGGAAAATTCCGTGGACTAAGGAGCCTGGTAGGCTACAGTCCATGGGGTCGCAAAGAGTCGGACATGACTGAGAGACTTCACTTCACTTCAGAATTTTCCACAGTTTATTGTGATCCACACAGTCAAAGGCTTTGGCATAATCAGTAAAGCAGAAGTAGATATTTTTCTGGAACACTTTTGCTTTTTTGATGTTCCAGTGGATGTTAGCAATTTGATCTCTGGTTCCTCTACTTTTTCTAAATCCAGCTTGAACATCTGTAAGTTCATGGTTCACGTTTTGCTGAAGCCTGGCTTTGAGAATTTTGAGCATTACTTTACTAGCTTGTGAGATGAGTGAAATTGTGCGGTAGTTTGAGCATTCTTTGGCATTGCCTTTCTTTGGGATTGGAATGAAAACTGACCTTTTCCAGTCCTGTGGCCACTGCTGAGTTTTCAATTTGCTGGCATATTGAGTGCAGCACTTTCACAGCATCATCTCTTAGGATTTGAAACAGCTCAACTGGAATTCCATCACCTCCACTAGCTTTGTTTGTAGTAATTCTTCCTAAGGCCCACTTGACTTCACATTCCAGGATGTCTGGCTCTAGGTGAGTGATCACACCATCGTGTTTATCTGGGTCGTGATCTTTTTTGTGTAGTTTTCCTGTGTATTCTTGCCACCTCTTCTCTATATCTTCTGCTTCTGTTAGGTCCATACCATTTCTGTCCTTTACTGTACACATCTTTGCATGAAATGTTCCCTTGGTATCTCTAATTTTCTTGAGATAACAAGCATCAGTTCAGATTGTCTCAAACAATGTGAGATACTTACATACATCCCTCTGGCTGGAGAACATGTATTTCTTTGGTGGTAAAGATAATCCAAATAAAACATTTATTAATACGAAGTGAAGAAAACACAAGGAACACCACATAACCAAAACCATGGTGGAAAAGGAGAACTAAGTTGAAGAACTCATTTCTTGATTTCAAACAAATTATAGTAATTAAGAAGGTTGGAGCTGGCCAAAGGATATGCATACACGTGAATGGAATGGACTCACAAGTCTATGACTAAATCTTTACATTCATGGTTAATTTCAAAAAGGGAGCCAAGACAATTCAATAGGGAAACAAGAGCCTCTCCAGCAAACAGTGCTGGAATAAATGGATATCCACATGTAAAATAATGAAATTGGACCCTTGCCTCACACCATATTAAAAAAATATCCTGAAATGAATCAAGGACATAAATGTAAGAGCTGAAACTATAAAATTCTTAAAAGGAAGCACAGATGTAAATTTTTGTGACTTTGAATTAATCAAGGGTTTCTTAGATACAACACCAACAGTACAAGCAACAAAAGGAAAATAGATTAATTAGATTTCATAATAATTAACAATGCTCGTGCATCCAAAATACTATCAAGAAAGCGAAAAGACAGCTCACAGAATGGGATGAAATACTAATAAATCTTAGAATTTGCAACTATTATAATTTATCAGTAAAAAAGACAAATAACCCAATTTTTTAAATGGACAAAGGATTTGAAAAAACATTTTTAAAAGTCAATATATAAATGACCAATAAACATCTGAAAAAAACATACTTAGTATTATTATTTGTTGGAGAAATGAAAACCAAGACCACAGTGAACTACTACTTCACACTCACTGTGCTTAGTTGCTCAGTCATGTCTGACTCTTTGTAACCCTGTGGTCTGTAACCTACAAGGCTCCTCTGACCATGGAATTCTCCAGCAAGAATACTGGAGTGGGCTGCCATGACCTTCTCCAGAGGATCTTCCCAACCCGGGTATTGAACCCACATTTCCTGCGTTGTCAGGCATATTCTTTATCACTGAGCCACCAGGGAAGCTTCACAATCAGTAGATAATAAGTAAAAAAGATAGTAACAAATGTTAGCAGGGACATGAAGAAATTGAAACTTCATACATTGCTGATGGGAATGTAAAATGGTCCTGTCATTTTGGAAAGACAGCTTTTCAGTTCTTCAGATAGTTAAACATAGAGTCACCATATGGCCCAGTAGTTCCACCCCTAGGTACGTACCCAACAGAACTGAAAACATGTCTACGAGAAAATTTGTACATGAATATTCAAAACAGCATTATTCATTACAGCAAAATAGTACAATTAAAGTGTTTGTCAAGTGATAAATTAATAAATCAAATGTGAATATTTTAGTTAAAAAATAAAGCTAAAAAGTGTACACTTTGAACAGTAACAACAGCAACCATGACAATGTCAATTACCTCTTGCGCACTTATCCAAGTCAGGCATTGCACTAAAAACTCAGCATATTTCCAATAGATAATGAACTTTCCTCTGATATACAATGTATCTTCTTATCTGTTGTTTTAACTTTTAAAAACCATTTGAGTTTTCTATTTTCACTCTTTTGAAATAAATTATTTTCATTCTTTTCTACCCCGAAACTATCAGGATCCTGTATACATGTGTGCTGAGTTGCTTCAGTCGTGTCTGACCCTTTGTGCCTCTATGGACTCTAGGCCATCAGGCTCCTCTGTCCATGGGATTGTCCCTGCAGGAATAGTGGAGTGGGTTGCCATTCCCTTTTCCAGAAGATCTTCCTGACCCAGGGATCTAACCCATGCTCTTACATGCCCTGCATTAGCAGGTGGGTTCTTTACCACTAGTGTCACCTGGGAAGCCCTAGGATCCTATATATTTTTATTCAATAGATTTGATGGATTTTTTACATACAGCTTTTAACCCCAAATTATTGTTAGAGGTTTAAGGCTGACTTCTCACCTCTTGTTTTGACCTCTTCAAAAAAAGTCCATGACCTCTTCATCCTCCTCCTATTTATTAGCTTCCCATTTAAAAATTAACATTCAATACTAATTAATAATATATAATAGTAATGATAATATTCTCTGAGTGCAAAACTTTAAGTTCCCATAATTATATCATTTTTCCTCCTTCCCCATTCCATGGTTTCACTTGACAGTATGTTTTTGTTGTGTTTAGTGCAAGCAATTGGATTTATTTAGGTGCATATTTATCCTATATTGAATCCTATATTCAATAAACGTGGTTGAGAAACAGTCTCACCTTTTCTTTAAAAAAACATATAATTGGATTTCTAATTCATTTTTTATATGAAAATAGATTTCAGGAAAATTAAGTAGCACAGTTTTAAAAAAGAAAACCACAAAGGTTTTAGAAAAAAATGTAGTATCATTTATCTCTAAATAAAAAGATGGAGTGAAGCACTTTCTCAGCTTGACTTAAATACACATGCCATAGACAAAATATATAACTTAAATTATAGAAACATTTTAACTTTAAAATATCACAAAGTCATAAGAGAAATAAAAATTGTAATAAATGCAATATAATTTTTAGGTGAAGAGCTAATGCTCTTATTTAAAATTAATAAAGAAGGAGAAGATTAAACCAGTAGAAAAATGGGTCATGGACATGATCAAGATGTCACAAAAAATCTGTAAAATTTACTTTTACAGGAAATCATGAAATTTTGACTGTACATTATGCTTGAAACAATAGGGCAAGACAGCGAAGACTTTCAAGCAATAGAAGAAAGTAGGAAGTTTTGTCTACCTTTTTTGTTTTTTCAATCATTCCCTCCCACAGCCAGAGACACAGTGGGGTTTGTGGATTCTCCTGCAGAGTTCATTTCCTCCTACTTCATTTTTAATGCAAAGTCTGAACCAGACCAGGCGATGGAATCCAGTATAGGTTTTATGATTGATGAAAATAATGATCCAGGTTCTGTATCATTTTGTTTGCACTTCAGTTGTCAAAACCAGGAAAGGCACAAAGCACACACACCCATCAGAGTCTGAGGTAATGGATTCAGCTCTCCAGGGCTTTTCTACCTCCTCAGGATGCACATCCCAAGTTATGAGCCTCACAGGAGGAACCTGCAGGCTCAGGGAAGGTGGAGCCTGGCTTTGCTTCCCCTAAATGGGGAGGTCTGGGCAGAGGTCACCTCCAGACCAAAAGGTCTGCTTACTGTAATTCGAAGTGTTCTGTTTTGAGCCATGACGTGTTTCCCTCTGTGATATGAGGCCTTGGGCAGGCTTGGCCCTGACCTGGGCAGCATCCCCTTGCTCCAGGTGTCATCAGTGATCCTCGGAGATTGCAGAGGCCGCAGTGCCTGCCTTCAGGAAGCAGGAACCAGTGTGGCCCATGATGGAGCCTGCCCGGCACCTGCCTTCCAGGAGTGAAAACTTCCAAGCCAGCTCCCTCCACGCCTGTGCACAGAAACGGTCACCTCCCCTTCTAGCCTGGAAGATGGGTTTCTTATCTTCCCCTGAGTAGTAGGGGAAATGAAATCTATTCCTTGTGAGGACATAACAGTATTATGCTTTAAGTCTTTGTTGGTTGAATAGTGGCTGGTTGGAGCCTTAAGCCACAGAAAGAAATACATGTCTCCACCAACAGCCACTGAGTCTCAGCTTCTAGCCTGTATTATAATTCTCTTGTGGACATAACTGCCACTCAATCTTTCTTTATTACAGTAGCACATTATGAGCAAAAAATGGTAACACAGGAGCCCACTAGAAATATGGCTTCTGTTTAGGATATTTTCTTGTTTGCTTACGATTTGGCAGGCTTGATAATGAACGATTAAAAGAAATCATGACTCTTCTCTGGAAGAAGGGTGGCAATGCTCTCCTAGCCATTTTCTAGATCCTTCTGATTAATGGATGTCTACAGCTTATAGCCACTGGATTTATAAGCGAAAGGCCTGAGTATTAACTATGGATTCCTATTGTTTATTCCTAAATCAATACCCATAAAGCGTTAAAATAGTTTGCACATTTTCCGCCCTTGAATTGACAACAGTGTTCAAAGCTCTGTGAAAACATGGTGCTTTTTGACATTTGTAGAAATAGCAATTACCCAAGTAAGGAACATGGAAAGGCCCCCGTCAGCCTGTCTGACTTGAACCGTGTCCAGTGACATGACCAAAATTGCTTCAGAAACACAGCTACTCAAGTGAATAACTATTTAAGTAATAAACCTGGTGAGGAGAATCCATCTTTGCTGAAACAAGTAGGAGTTAAACCCAAGACCAGCATCATGGCAACAAAACAAAGCACATATTTACCTTAAAAACAAACAAACAAACAAAAACAAAGGTTTACAACATTTTACCTTATTTCCCCATTTATCCCTTCCTGAAATATAAAAGTTAAACTTTTTGGAATAGCGGGGAAATAAATATGATGTGTTTGATTCCCAAGGCCTGTTCTGATCCCGGTGCTAGAGTCTCTGTCAATTAATGTAGATGCTCCCAGCCCAGAGGTTGGTACCCAAGTGATAAAAATACCCTCTCAGGCTCTACAGTTCAAGTCCTGCCACTGACTTACAAGGTAATTCTAGCCATTTCACTTACCTGCTCTCTAATCTACTCTACTATCTGTTGAAAGGATTGAACTATTTCCCTCTCATTCACTCTTCTCATCTTAAAAGGGGATTAAAATTCTCAGCCTTACAGGTATGCTGCTAAAGACTATTGTTCAACTTTAATAAGAACAAAGGAAATGACAATAAAAGCCTTTGCTACACCAGCACCTGACTGTTCATCCCTTTTTAGTCTCTTCCAGACCTGGCACTTTTGAAAACACATTGTAATTAGATATTTTCAGGGCTGCGGAACATGCTATCAGTACTATATACCCTAGTTTGTTTACCTTCTGTCCTGTGTGTGTGTGTTTCTGTCTGTCTATCTGTCTCTCTCATTCAGCAAATTACACCTGTGGGACTCACACCTGCTTTATCAGTGCCTGAGAGAGGTTCACCAAGAGTGACCTTCCCAATAAATCCTGCAGGGTTCCCCCTCTCAGCCTCTTCACTGGGGACCCCAATCTCACAGGGGATCACAGGATTTACCCCTAAGAAGGAGATAAAGTCACTTCCACAGCAGACAGATTCTCAAGCAGTGTTCTGTCAGCAAAGAACAATGCAGAAATGAATTGGAGGTAAACAACAAATATCTGACATTTTTCTAAAAGCTAATTGGTGGGACTCCCTTGCGGTCCAGTGGTTGAGACTCCAGGGATCACTAGTTTGATCCTAAGATCCCACATGCTACATGGCATAGTCACAAAGAAAACAAAAACTAAAAGTTAATTGAGTTTATTCCTGACAAAGTTATATCCCACAGCCTTAAAAAAAACATTTATATCCCACAGCCTTATAAAACAAACTTTAATCACAATATTAAAGACATTTGGTAATGAGTAATGATCCTCAGGTCTTAGGAGAACTATTATAATCATAGGTCAGGTTTGAAAACCTTGCAAAGGTTTATTGTTACTATTGCTCTAGGTCATAATCAGCTTTATATAGTTGGAAATGTAATCCTGCTTTTGACAGGTGGAATAAAGAAGGGATAATATTTGGGTGATTTGTTCAGGGATGAGTTTAGGATGAGACGGTTTCAAGGCCACAAATAAACCTAGAGTTGCTCACCTGTGTCCCTGTGCCGTCTAATCAGGCATCCACTACCTGATGAACTCTAGAAACACGGGCTGGACCAAACTGAATAATAAGTATAAAACACACACTGGATTTTCTCATAAGGTTTTTTGGTTGTTTGTTGAAATGTTCTATTTTGGATATATTGGGTTAAATAAATGTTATCATTAAAATTCATATCACCCATTTATCTTTTTCCCTTTCATTCATGTGGCTAATAGAAAATCTAAGGTTAAATAGGTGGCTTTCCTTTGCAGTTCACTTTTTTTTTTTTTTTTTTTAGTGGAAAGTTTTATGCTATATGTTTATCTCATGTTCTAAAGGCATTTAGCTCCTGTTTAACAGACATACACACACATACATACACGCACGCACACACACCCCTCTTCAGAATTAGTCTGCCAAGAGAAAATTATACATACTTTGTTTCTTCTTCAGGCTGAAATGTCACATGCCAAATCCCTGGTATATTTAATTTGTCTACAATTAGAATTGAAATGTTCCTTTCAGTCACAGCCAAAAAGACATCTTTGTATCAGTTGCCTCTATTACCATTGTTAGGATAATGTAATTTGGCATTAGCTCATGAAATTAAGATTTACCATCTTCAACTCTTTCCCCTTTGAATGAAACAAATACAATGAATAAGTCAAATGATCCCCAAAATTTACATTTAACCAAAGTCCAAGCCTACTGTTTTTCCCCATTATTGAATTGATGCCTTTAGTGACAGTAACAGGAAGGATAAGACAATAGTTTAGGTTCGAGATTTCACCTTTTTTATTGATGGAAGCGGGTACTAGATTTATGTGAATTGATAAAACATACCAAAAGGCATTTGAACTGCCTTCACCTCTGATAATCAAGTACCTAGAATATTTGAGTTGCTACCCGATTATACATAAGAATTTAAATTTAAATTTCTGATGCTCACAGAATACATTTTCTCTCTATCTTCATGTCATCAGCATTCTGAGAGTTGAGCTGGTAGCTGGCTGAGTACAGTGCCTGGTTTAATAATAGCTGGATTTGTCAAAGAAAGCGGTTGGTTCACTCTCGCAGACTGATGAAGTTGATTTAATTTAGCTCCCTAAATTGCCTCATATTGTCAATTTCAATATGCATGTGTAAAGGCTTCCTTTCTAGTACTTTTTTTTGTAGAAGTCATTGTTGCCATTGGATTTGGGGGTATTTTCTCTTCATTTTTCATTCTCAAAGTTTCTGAGTTTATGCAAACTTAAAATTACATGATTAATGACACTGTTAGCTCCATGATAAAATTTGAAAAGAATAAGCAGAAACCACTTAACTAAAACTTATAAGACTTTTTTTGGTTAATTAACAGTGACATATTAAGGTCATAAGCTCCCCAGTTGCAAAATCACCCTTTATTTCTATCTGGCTTAAAATTCTTTGTACCACTTTTATTTATTATTAAGGAAATTAAACACACATACATATACATATATTTTTTTCTTTTCTTGAGAACTGATAATTTGGGATTTATGTCCACTAAGTTAAAAATGTACTTAGATAGTCATTACAACAATAAAATTTTAAAGTCACAAAGTTCCCTTTCTTCATAAAAATGCAATTCCTGGGACTTCCCTGGTGGTCCAGCGGTTAAGACTGTGCCTTAAATGCAGGGAACACAGGTTTGATCTCTGGTTTGGGAGCTAAAATCCCACAGGGTGTGGGGCAACTAAGACACAGCCAAAAACAAATAAAAAATATAATTCCACTTCATATCAAAAGACATATTTTATATGTTCTCGACAATTGCAATTAGTTTCCCATTGTTCTAAATCCCCAGAATCTTGACAAAGATGCTGGAGGAGGTGGAGGCAAAAGGCATATTATTTTTAAATTTTGATTCAAGTTTAGCTGATTTACAATGTTGTGGTAGTTTCAAGTGTACAGCAAAGTGATTCAGATATATATATATATATATATTCTTTTTCAGATTACTTTCCATGATAGGTTATTACAAAATATTGAGTAGAGCAGTTCCCTGCGCTATACAGCAGGTACTTGTTGGTTATTTATTTTATATATAGTGATGTGTATATGTTAAGGGACATATTCTAATCAACCACATGTTCTTTCCCTATGAATTTGGTGAGAATGAAAAACTGAGCAAAAATAATTCTAAGGAAGTATTGTACTGTCCTGTAAAGTCAACAAAGATAGCCTGGACACGTGCATTCCTTCACATGTATTGCATAATTCTGTTACTCTCATTGATTCGGTGCAGGAGAAGATTTGGGAATATTGAGGAGGAGCAAAGTCTGACACACGTGCTTTCTGGTTGAGGCAAGAATGCATTGTATACATTAAATGTTCTGCAGGACCCTCAGCAAATACACAAGGCTAATCACAGACCCTCAGATTACAAAGAGAGTGCACTCTAGCGATTTTGCATCTAATCTTTGTTTTTTACCAATATTCAACAAAAATACATTTTTGCTATTGGTTTTGATCCTGCTTGTATCCATGAATTATCCAAATGGTAGACAACTTAGATTCCTGCTACCTTGTCAGGAATTTTCAGTGAATTTTCCACATACATTTTCTCACTTAGCACATTTGACTCAAAACAAATGCAATTACAATCTGATGCAAGCACACTTTTAATGACTAATTATGCATCAGTTATTTGCTTGATGCATTCAGCAGACACAGACTGTGCCAGATAGCTGGTGGTTCAGAAGTAGAAGGACCTCTGAGGCCGACATGTAGAATTTGTATAATGTGCCGATACATTAAACTAACTGATGCATTTCTTTTTATTTTATTTTCATTTTTAATTGGAGGACAATTGCTTTTACAAGGTTGTGTTAGTTTCTGCTGTATGACAACATGAATCAGCTATAAGTATACATATATCCCCTTCCCCTTGAACCTCCCTCCCACCCCCCGATCCCAGCCTTCTAGGCGGTCACAGGGCACCAAGCTGAGTTCCCTGTGCTATAAGGAACTTCCCGCTGGCCTTCTGCATTACACATGGCAGTGTACATAGATGAGTGCTACTCTCTCAGCTTGTCCCACCGTCTCCTGTCCCCGCTGTGTCCACAAGTTTGTTCTCTGCTTCTGTGTCTCTATTCCTGCCCTGTAAACAGGCTTATCGGTCCCCTTTCCCAAGATTCCATATATATTCATTAATATATGGTATTTGTTTTTCTCTTTCTAAATGGACTAATATATTCTTTTCCCTTCTTTCACACTTAATTTAAAAAAAAGTCATATTGAGTAGCATGTAATTGAATCAAACATATGGTTTATCTAATAAGTGTGTTCTTTTGGTGTAGCATAATATTACAAACTGAGCTTCCCTGGTGGCTCAATGGTAAAGAATCCACTTACCAATGCAAGAGACCAGGGTTTGATCCCTGGGTCAGGAAAATCCCCTGGTGAAGGAAATGGCAACCCACTCCAGTATTCTTGCCTGGGAAATCCCAGGGACAGCGGAGCCTGGAGAACTACATTCCATGGAGTCACAAAAGAGTCAGGCACGGCTTAGTGACTATACAGCAACAATATTGCAAACTAAAGTTCACTGTATTGTTTACAAAACTCTAATTCCATATAGGGCTTTCCAAATGCATTCAGAAAAAAATCACATTTTCCTACCTAAACTATTAGGAAAATTTAGGACGAGGAAAATGATGTATCATATTTTTGTCTCGTGCATGAAAACTTTGACCACTGTGTGGATTCAAGTTTAATTATGCCTGTTCCAAATAAAAACAAGAAAGCAAGTATTCAACCTCAAATTCAATAAGTGGAAATTTATTCAGCTGTCAAATTGTGAATTATCTTTCCAGTGGCCCTTATCTTTAAAGAAATTGTAGCCATATTGGTCATTGCAATGCTTATCTTTTAAAGAAAATTGTTTTTCTTCATTATCCCATCAAAGGTTTGCAAAATATTCTAAATAAATCCTCATGTAGTAGTTTTCCACTTTACCCTCTCCACCAACCTTAGCTTTTGAAATGTTAAATTCATGAGTAATTAGAAGAAAACTAAAATCTTTTTTATTTGTTTATATTTAAATCATCCAAGGATATTTTTATGAGAGCTGTTTGATGTTCAGACAACCTCATAAACCCCTTATAGATGTTTTTTTTTTTTTTCCTTTGAAGAAAGAAGCTGGCTTCTGCCAAGCACAAACAAAATGCAAAACCCAATAGCTTTTAAGTTCAGTTGGCAACCCATAACAATATAATGGCTATTCTTTGACAATCTATTTACTTACCCTTAGTATAGAAATGACTCTGGGATTTGGGGGTATTTTCTTTCAAATGGAGAAATGCGTCTTTTCTAATTAATTACCAGAAAGGTATGAAGTCTAGAAAAGGAAAATAGAAATAGGAATCTGGGGTGTTTTTCAAGCATTAAAGAACAAAATCTATTTCATTCTGCCAAATATCTAGTTCTGCTTCATTTTCACTCCCTCTGTTTCTGCACGTTCCAGACTTCTACAAACCCAGAAGGACAGAGCCACACCCAAGTATGGACCTAAAAACAAATCCTCCTCTTATCCCAATCTTAGTTTTGTTTGAACACTATCTAATGGAAAACATGCAAGACCAAGATATTAGTGGGATCCTATCTCTAGCTATTTTATATTAATCAATCTCCAGTCATTTTTACTTGTTCATATACTTTTAAGGTCAAATTTATATACTGTAAAATTCACCATTTTAGGCATAAAATTAGGTGGATTTTGCAGTCAACACCACTGTCAAATGTAAGATTATTTTTATCGCCCAAACAGAAACTACACGCCTACTGGCAGTTAGTCAAGCCCTATTCACCTCCCTTCCCAGTAGTTGGGAATCACCAATATACTTTCTACCTTCATAGATTTGCCTGCTTTGGATATTTCATAAAAATGGAATCAAACAATGTATAGCTATCCGTGTTTGACTGTATTCACTTAGCATAACATTTTCAAGGTCCATCCATGTTGTCCCATGTATGAGTACTTCATTCCTTATTATAGCTACATAATATTTCATCATATTGACACACCATTTTCTGATTTTCCATTTACTCACTGATAACTGCTAGTGTTGTTTTTACTCTTTGGTGATTAAGAATAATGCTGCAATTCACATGCATGTGTTAGCTATTGTGTGGGCTTACAGTTTCAATTCTATGGATTAAGTCATAAAACAACTCTTTAATATTTTATTAAACAGCCAAAATGTTTTCCAGTATAGTTACTATTCCAAGGTTTTACTGCACTGCAACAATTTTATATCCTTCTAAATACTGATGCCAAATTTTGTTCATATATTTTATAAGCAAAGTTATCATACTAAATTCTTCAAAGCCTTTCTTCCACCTTCTAAAATGTCACTGATGTTAGCAATTTTTTAAAGTAAGAGTCTTTTGAATTAGATCGGATTGTAAAAATTGCTTTTATTTTCTAAGACAGTAGTCAGGGAAGTGAATTTCAGTGAAGATGGTAACTATGTCATTAGTATTTATTGTCTCTCAAATACTGTAAATTTTTGTACTCAACAAACAATTTCTGCAGCAATATACACGCTTTTGCAAAGTATCTTCTTGGCAACAATTCCAAAGTGAATTATTTCACTATAATCATTCATTCAGGATAAACCAATAAAAAATTCAGCCCATTTTCCATAATGAGCACAATTCATGAAGACCATAAAAAAGTACATGTCAAGAAATTAGCATTGTGTCATTGACACCAATGTGAAATAGCATATAACTAATGAAACAAGTGACATGAAACTAATGAAATATCAAGCAGAATTAATATGATGCCCTTCCTATTTCTAAAAGCATTTAGGGAAAAAAGGCCCCAACTCTAATGGATCGTACAGGGTGATTATCTTCAGCCTGTAATTCTTAAACAATCATTGATCATATGCAAGAGATTTGCTAAAAGCCTTACCTTCACTGAAGTTAGGAATCTCTCTGCCTGCAATGACTTTGAAATAGATGACATGTCAGCTGCCAGTTCTGCTAATTTCAGAGCAGAAACCAACCAACGTGCATTATTGTCAATTTTTCAGTCTTTGTTCTGATTTCTGATTTAATGAGAACCATTAAGACTCTGCCTCTGTCTCTCTCTCTTTTTTTCTCTCTCTCTCTCCACCACCCATCTTTCTGTTGGTCTCTCTTTGTCTATCTATTCTTCAACCTATCTATCTCTATCTTTCCCTCTTTCTTTCTTCATAGCATGCCATTATGAAATCAATGTATTAATCCCTCAAAAGAAATTGCCATTCCTGATAATTTTATACCTGTTCTTTTATAAAAACTATTTTCACATCACTATTCTGTAAGAATGATTACATTGGATCAGTGAGTTTATAGGTTGGAAAAAAAAGCAAATATGCTTTGAAGTAGAATATGCTTTAGGATATTTTGGTGGCTCAGATAGTAAAGAATCTGTCTGCAATGTGAGAGAACCAAGTTTGATCCCTGGTCGGTAAGATCCCCTGGAGAAAGAAATGGCAACCTACTTTACTATTCTTGTCTGGAAGATTCCATGGACAGAGGAGCCTGGTGGGCTACAGTCCATGAGGTCACAAAGAGTCAGACACGACTGAGCAACTAACAACACACACACACACACACACACACATACATGTGCTTTAGGATCAAACTAGTCTTTTAAAAACGCAAGTCTTTGGCTTCTTATTTATATGAAGACCAACTGATTTTCTTGCTTGTATATTTTTTAATAAAAGTTGGCTTCTCTGGTGACTCAGTCTGTAAAGAATTTGCCTGCAATCTGGGAGACCCAGATTCAATCCCTGGATCAGGAAGATTCCATGGAGAAGGAAATGGCTACCAATTTACATCACTTTTATTACAATCATGAACTTTTCTAACTAAAACAGTTTTATTTATCCTCATGTAGGAAAGCGTCTATCTCTTATCTACACATTGATTTTAACCTTTCTTCTTTTTTTCGTGTTTTATATATATTGCTTTTATGTCTGAAAACGATGTTTGTGACCAATTTGCCAAATATAAATTGAGTTAATTTCCTCTGCAGCTCCTGTATCACTTCTGGCTTCTCTACTTCTACATTAGGTAGGTTCCAATAGGAACCAATAACCAAGATTATGAAGCAGTAATTGATTGATTAGTAACCGTGCATTCTAGAAATATCTAACAGCATATTTCTAAACAGGGTGACAATATACAGCCTTGACGTACTCCTTTCCCAATTTTGAACCAATCTGTTTAGCCTTGGCATAAAAGGTTTGAAGCATTTATTTAACATTTCACTTATTATATCATAAGTAATAAGTGATCTTTGATGTGAATTAAATTCACTGATATTGCTATATACTAGGGGTATGAAAATGATGCCATAGTAATGTTCCATGAAAACAGTTACTGGAAGAACTTGCATACTACACATCATTGCTGACCAGCTAATGTTGGTTATAATAGAACTTATTATATATACTTATTCAATGCTAAGCCATCAGCAGTTCTCTCTCCATTCACTGCTCATAATAATACTAATAAACTAGCAATCTCAGGAGAATACAAGGAGGCTATTGACATTGTTCTGTTGCTGGGAAATTAGTGTCACCATTAACAAAATAAGGGCACATGAAATGATTGGTTGACCTGGGGCAAGGATTTGATGAGTTTATGTTTAGGGGACTGTGGTCATTACCATACATGGAAATGTTTCTTTACAGACACTTTCCCAATAAACATATATGTAACCCAGACAAAATCAGCCTCAGCCCAACATCACATTCAAAAGAAATCATATTCTAAGACCAACATCCTTGAAAAATCATCTATTTACTGTAGATCTTCCTGAAGTGGTGAATCAGGGGGTGACATAGTCATTCACACATCCAAAATTTCTAAAATTATTCTTCAGACATCTCTCACTCTCCCCCAGGTTTCACACTTAAGTGTGAAATTTAACAGCAGCTGTTAAATTTTCTCCCCCTACTTCTGGTTTCTTTGCTTTAAAAATGCTTATGTTTTCTTGTTCTTTCTTGACACTCCTGCCCCCACACCACTCACAAAGGGCTCCTGCTCTGACAAGTAACACCTTATCTCACTGGTGTCTGGGAACTGTCTAATTTTCTTACTTAGATGAATTTTCTCATCGGCACATCTGTGCTGGAAATTTTTGCACCAAAAAAGACAATGCTACTTGTGATCATTGAGACTATTCTATCAATTCTGTGTCCTTTTCTTTTCCATTTCCTATAACCTGGGCACTAAGCTGCTGAAATCCTAGGGACTGACTGGCCTGAGTCAACATTTCTTTGGGTGCTCCTGGAGGTTGCTATTCTGTAACTGTTCTGGGAGCAAACACCTTCTCCAACTCCCAATCTCCTACGCTTTTCTTCCTGTGCCTTTGACTGGCTTACTCTAACACTGAGACATAACTTATTTTGTCTTCTTTTCTGATTGCTGCACAGCTCTTCCTGTAAATCAAACTTTTCCAAGGCCTTTGAACAAGCAGACAATACCTAAGACAAGAGAAAAGCCCAGTCACCAGGGGTCCCAGTAGGTACTGCAGAAGCAAGGGAAAGCCTGTCACCCATTTCCTTCCTCTGTCCAGAAAAAAAAAAAAAACATTTTTTTTAAAGCAATTGGATGGCTAAGACTTTTGTATTAAAAACTTATTTCCTGATTGTGACTTCACAAAATAATTTGGTAGATGTGATCAATGTAGGGGGATAATATAAAGCATGTTTCATTTTTTGATATGGATCTGGTTCTTGACTGTGCATTCTCCTCCAAAAAGGCAATTATCATCTCATGGCAGTCTACACAATTTCTTTCCTCCTTGGATGACATTTTAAGAATTATAAAACATATGGTGAAATAGCTGTGCCAAACACTCCCATCTTGTATGATTGTCAGCAAATAACCTAATTCGACTCATGATCCTTCTAAAGGGTGTTCCTATTCTAAACGAATAGAATGAGGTCTATTCATTCAGAACTTAATCACCAAGTTATTAAAGTTTGTTAAAATGTATTATTATTGAACCAAAATTAGCACATTTCTGGAATTTTAGAGGATTTCAATGAACTGGTCTACTGGAAAATCTGGCTACTTCACCAACTGGGAGAGAATTCACTGTTTCTTTCTCAAGAGCATGGAGGAATACCTACAGATACATCTGCAGAATATCAAGAGAAAATACACTGTGGCTGTGTTTGTATCAGTAATATCTTGAGTAAGAGTTTGAAATGACGGCTCTCTTTTTATGCTAAATAATGTACATTCATCATTTTCAAGTTAATTGTTGTGACTTGGTTACTGCATATTGTGGGGTGTCATCTTGCATATTTTCATCATGTTTTATCAGTTTTAATTAACTGCCCCATTAACGTGCACATGTAAGGCAAAAATTATTCATCCTCCTTATCTTGTTATAAAAAACCATTTTAGCATTATCTATCTAAAATGTCTTTGACTTGATATTTTCTTTTGCTTCACTGATGTCTTTTTCTAGGGAAAATTAGAGAATCTGGATTTTGCAATATGGAAAGTTTTGCTCCTTCTCAGTGGGCTGCCATTCATAAAGCGTGAAATCACTGTTTTGGAAAGTGGTCGATTAATAGCATTAAGAAATAAGGCATATTACAATTTTTTTCAAGAGTTTGAGCTTGCATCAGTTCAAATTGTGTAGCACCAAACCAAAGGTGTTTAGAAGAACTCCATAGGAAAGATTTGGGGGAAGGTTTTTATACAGAAGATACTGAAGCAAAGCAAAACAATTATTGTAACAGTTGTCCTTAGGTTTCACTAGGGATAGTGGTGGCAATAGAGTAGTAAAAATAACAGTGTTGTTGTTGTTTAGTCACTAAGTTATGTCCAACTCTTTTGCAATCCCATGGTCTGTAGCATGCCAGGCTCCTCTGACCATGGGATTCCCCAGGCAAGAATACTGGAGTAAGTTGCCATTTCCTTTTCCAGGGGATCTTCCCAACCCAGGGATCAAACCCTCATATCCTGCACTGCAGGCGAATTCTTTACCACTGACCCACTAGGGAAACCCAAAAATAACAATAGCATATTCTAAATAAGCTTTCTCACATGTTAATAAAGTAATGCTCAAAATTCTCCAAGCCAGGCTTCAGCAATACGTGAACCGTGAACTTCCTGATGTTCAAGCTGGTTTTCGAAAAGGCAGAGGAACCAGAGATCAAATTGCCAACATCCGCTGGCTCATGGAAAAAGCAAGAGAGTTCCAGAAAAACATCTATTTCTGCTTTATTGACTATGCCAAAGCCTTTGACTGTGTAGATCACAATAAACTGTGGAAAATTCTGAAAGAGATGGGAATACCAGACCACCTGACCTGCCTCTTGAGAAACCTATATGCAGGTCAGGAAGCAAGAGTTAGAACTGGACATGGAACAACAGACTGGTTCCAAATAGGAAAAGGAGTACATCAGGGCTGTATTGTTCCCCTGCTTATTTAACTTCTATGCAGAGTGCATCATGAGAAACACTGGGCTGGAAGAAACACAAGCTGGAATCAAGATTGCCGGGAGAGGTATCAATAACCTCTGATATGCAGATGACACCACCCTTATGGCAGAAAGTAAAGAGGAACTAAAAAGCCTCTTGATGAAAGTGAAAGAGGAGAGTGAAAAAGTTGGCTTAAAGCTCAACATTCAGAAAATGAAGATCATGGCATCCGGTCCCATCACTTCATGGGAAATAGATGGGGAAACAGGGGAAACAGAGTCAGACTTTATTCTTTTGGGCTCCAAAATCACTGCAGATGGTGACTGCAGCCATGAAATTAAAAGACACTTACTCCTTGGAAGGAAAGTTATGACCAACCTAGATAGCATGTTAAAAAGCAGAGACATTACTTTGTTAAAAAAGGTCTGTCTAGTCAAAGCTATAGTTTTTCCAGTGGTCTTGTATGGATGTAAGAGTTAGACTGTGAAGAAAGCTGAGTGCCAAAGAATTGATGCTTTTGAACTGTGGTGTTGGAGAAGACTCTTGAGAGTCCCTTGGACTGCAAGGCAATCCAACCGATCCATTCTAAAGGAGGTCAGTCCTGGATGTTCATTGGGAGGACTGATGCTAAAGCTGAAACTCCATATTTTAGCCACCTCATGCAAAGAGTTTACTCATTGGAAAGACTCTGATGCTGGGAGGGATTGGGGGCAGGAGGAGAAGGGGATGACAGAGGATGAGATGGCTGGATGGCATCACTGACTCGATGGACATGAGTTTGAGTGAACTCTGGGAGTTGGTGATGGACAGGAAGGCCTGGCGTGCTGTGATTCATGGGGTTGCAAAGAGTTGGACACGACTGAGCAACTGAACTGGACTGAACTGAAATAAGCTTTGGAGGTACCTCCCATTGACCTTCTTAGCTCCTCTTATTTGCACAGTATAGTTTTCTAGGCAATGGGCTTTACTGTTGGAAATAGTCACGACTGTGCCTTCTAATTGGTAAATTGAAGGATGGGTTTTTATTTGTTCTCTCTCTCCTCCTCACTGAATAGGGAACATTGCTACAAAAAAATTCCTCTTGTAAAAGTAGCAGAACATTCATTTTGAATTGCATAATTGATTTTTATTTCATTTCAGTCTAGCATACAATGTTAGTAATTATATTTGGTAGAAGATTTCCCAGGGGGAAAAAAAAGTGAGTCTTAAGCACTGATAAACAAGAAAATACCTCCCTGAAACTTTAATTTAAAGCAGGATCACAGGTCACTTGCTTGGAAAATTAAACAGAGTATTCCCTTTTCTTAATCCAACTGGACATTACTACAGCTTCATATTGTACTAGATGAAGCGATGGCTGAAATTGCACTTCCCTTGAAGTGTTATACACTTTCTTTTAAAAGGAAGCTGTTGAGTTTGAGAGTTTTGATTGAGTCAGCACATCTGTAATCCAAGCTGAGCTCCTGCTGAATGTGATTCTGGTCTGCCTGCTGATATATATGGAGCAGGAGTACCACACAGGGCTTTGAAAAAGATGGATAGAAGGAGATAGCGGAAACGCATGTGGTTTTGAGAACTAATGTTGGTTCCAGGTCTCTTAGAGGATGTGGCTAGCTCAGAGGAGAGTGCTATGTGTGTTTGGGAACATGGTAGCAAAGAGACAGTTAAAGATTTTTACAGATTCCTTATCCAGTGGAGCAAATTGTTGAAATTCCCATGTTGGTAATACACAGTTTTCATGAAACCAGCAGATGTACTGAAAAGACTCTGCTGGCCAGTTCCCTCACTTCCTAGCTGAGATCTCCACATTTCTGTTTGTAACCTCTCTGAGCCTCAGCTTTCCTATCTGTAAAATGCAGATAATGTCAGTAAAATATAAAGTTCCTGTGATCGCCATTCCTAGATGGATATATGCACGACTGTGCACCTAGCATCAAGCCTGGCATTTGGCAATTGGACCTTTAGCTTTAAGTCAGTGAGGTTACTCTATGAACCGGCAGCAGGCCATCTTAGCACGAAGACAACTGGACAGTTTTAAACTCTGATTAGGGATCTGTCCAAAGCATCACGCTGTTTCTAACAGCCCATGTCTGAGGTCACTGTAAAGGAGGAGCTTCCTGCACATTTGTTAAAGATGTTCACCTGCTGGGAGTGAGGCGTGGGCTGCGGGAGGCTCAGTGCTGGCCCTGAGCCTGGCGGTGGTGTCTCACTGTCAGAGGACAGTCTTACAGTGTGACACTCCTCATTCTGCGATCATGTTTCCTGGATACTGTGACTTTAGGGCAGTTTATATTCAACAGACAGCTTCCTCTTCTTCAGTGGTTTCGAGTTTATGAACAGTTCCACTCTAATGCTGAATGCCTGGTTAAGGCCTTTTGAACGCTGTGGTATTGAGTTGTTTTAACACCATTTCACATGAAAAGCAATACAAGGATTGACCCCCATGATTCAAGGGCTTTATCAGATGAATAAACAAATTCTTAGTATGTCTGATAAATTAAATTTTTAATTCTTATTCATGTCTCTTTTACAATTTCTTAACTCTGTAACTAAAAAAAAAAAAAATCTAGCCTTAAGCCATAGAGAACATGTTTTCTGAAAACTTCAATTACATGCTAATTATAAACCTAAAGTTCCTGTCTAGGCAAACGTTTGCCTATAATTTGTGCTGTGTCTAATCTTCCTTGTGAAAATGTAAATTAGTAGAAAAATGGAAGTCCACTCTGTCTTCATTATTTAAACCACCCCCTCCCATGCACAGTTTACTTCCCAGTGACTACAGACAGAGACTCAGTTAACAAGTTTCTATTGTTACGTAAATTGCATTTACAAATGTAGAAAAAAATGTGGTTTATAAGTAAATAGAATTTAAGATTTCACTTGCCGCATAGTGACACTGTAGGTATCCAGGAATGTCTAATAAACCTAGACAGTGAAAATGTGTTTTGTATAATTGTGACAACACAAATGTGCTCACAGATAATATGCTTCATGCTAAGTCACCATCATGGTTTATTGTTAAACCTGTTATTTTTCTTCCTCTTTCACTTCCCAACCCACCTCAAATATGCCTTGACTTAAATGAAGTTGAGGTAAAGAATATAAATTGTTTTAAATTTTAATGTTTTGAGGTGCGTGTGTCTGCTCTGTTCCGTTGTAACCCTACTCTGTGACCCCATGGACTATAGCCTACCAGGCTCGTCTGGTGGGCTACAGAGATTTTTGAAGGATCCCTGTTAAAGAGAGATCCCCCAAATGGTATTTTTCAGGCAAGTATACTGGATTGGATTGTCATGCTCTCCTCTGGGGGTCTTCTTGACCCAGATCGAACCTGTGTCTCCTGCAACTCCTGCTATAGCAGGTGGATTCTTTACCACTGTGCCACCTGTTTGGTTTTTTTTTTTGGGGGGGGGGGCGGAGTTGCAAATATTTTTATTAATAATGGAAGCAATTTCATGAGAATTATTCATATGAGTAAACAGTATGGTAATGTGATCACCAACTGAAAGAGCAAATCTCAAGTCCCATCACTGGAGGCAGTTCCTACAGAAGGATTTGTCATCCTCATTTTGCCCACTGTCATCTCCAAAGACCAGGGCCACCCCCTCCAACTCCCCCAGGAGGGACAGTCTGCTGTAAGTACTAATAAGTCTTAAGTCTTATTTTTCACCTGCAGCCATGTTCCACTGTACGTGGGATCTGTAAGTGGGCCACAGCAACTTTGGGGGTTATGGCTTCTAAACTGGAAGATGAAGGAAAAAGGAGTTGACATTGACCTGCCCAATGGTTTGAGTCCCAGACCCCTAAAAGTCACATTGTATTTTTGGACTTAGTTAACGTCTCCAATGCGGACCTATGCCAGATCATGGAAAAAGAAAGAAAATGCCCAAATTGTTTTATAAATCAAGTTAAACACTGATCTGAAAACTTCACAAAAATTGTATTGAAGGAAATCTCATGATAATTCACTTGTGAATATTGATGGGAAATAATCTTAAATAAAATGTAAGCAAACAGAATGCAACAGTTCCACAAACATGATTGTAAGCGGTGCTTGTTTTGTCAAGCAAAAGTGAAAAGCACTTGCCCCTTCTATTCCAGAAAACTCACTCTAATAATAAACTTAATTTAAGTAAATTGTTAGATGTTTAATGATTCATTTTTAAACATAGTTAATTATCAGCAATTTAAGAAATAATACTTAGAATCCTTTACTTAGAATGGGGGTATATCAACACACCACTTCCATAGACGCAGCTCAAGCCCTAAAATGCTTCCTTGCACAAAATTGTCCGTATTTGTAAATGGGAACTCCATCCTTTCTGTTGCTCAGGTCCAAACCTTTGGATTCTCCTTCAACTCACCCTTTATCCATTACCCAAGCCAAGTTCAAAACCTACCAGGTGCAACACCAAGATGTGGCCCCTGCAGGTTCATCTCACTCCACCCCATGCTCCCACCTTACTCAAGACATGATAGTCCATGCCTGTACTTCACAAATAATCCTCCTAAGCAATCACACTGCATCTGTTCTTATCCCCTAGAGTCCATTCTCAGAACAACCCCAGTGGAGTCTGTTGGCATACAAGTGTCTGCCCAAAGCCTTAAAAAGTCTTCCCTTCTCCAGTAGCATAAATACCAAGCCCTTCAATGACTGAAGTCTGAGTCCCACCTGCCCGTCTGTTACCCACCTGACCTCCTTTCCACTTCATCCTGCATGCTTCCCCTCTGGGCCTTCTGCCTTCTCTGGCTTCCTTGCTGTTCCCCAGAACACCAGCCACATCCTTGTCCCCACTTCACCTTTGTCCTTTGGTCACTACTGTATTTCCAGCATCAAGAACAGTGCCCTGGGCATAAGCTTGATCAATATCTGCTGAAGGGAAGAACTAAAATATGAATAAATGTCCTTACTTTTCTAAGCATTGATCTCTAACTCTTTTCAAACTCTTCAATATAAATGCAAAACACCCCTTAATAAGGTCAAACACATTAGACAATCTATCTATTTCATATTTTCCCTCCTGGGAGCGAATGAAGATAAAAACAAATGCAAAAACTCTAGAGTTTACCAAGAAGTCCCTTTTTCTTTATCACTATTTTGACTTCAGAAGATTTTATTATTTTATAGAGAAGAATAAAAAATAAATGGTGCAGATATAAACAGCATTCAGAAAGATTTTCTTCCCATTTGTATAGTTCTGTCAGAGTGGATTCACAGTTTGGTCATCTTACCTCAAACAGAGACGATCTTCCATTTTACTTTCAGTCTTCAATTGCTCTGTACATTATATTGGGAACAAACAGTTCCAGGAAATAAAAATATTATCCTCCTTTTTATATCACATAACAGTTTCTAGGGTTTTTTTTTTTTTTTGCTTGCTCATTTTGCACATTACATTTAGAAAATATGTTACATTCTTTGCAAGGTTTTTAGTTAGGTTTTCCATTAGGGCTACTGTGGCTCAGACGGTGAAGAATCTGCCTGTAATGCAGGAGACCCAGTTTTGATTCCTGGATCAGGAAGATCCCCTAGAGGAAGGCATGGCACCCTACTCCAGTATTCTTGCCTGAAGAATTCCATGGACAGAAGACCTTGGCAGGCTACAGTCCATAGGATCACAAAGAGTCAGACACGACTGAAGCAACCTAGCACACACACAATCCTGGTAATTTATTCACACTCTCTGGACCTCCATTTTACATCTATATAGTGAAAAGATTTGAACTCTGCTAGTCTAAATTTGCTTCTATGCACAGAAGTCATAGGTTCTGTATCATTCAATTTCTAAAACAACTCATAAAGTTAACACAACAAATTTTCTTTGGTATCTATTGAAATAATAACTATCTGAGTCTGAATATTAAGGGCCACAAGGTCATGGGAAAGGCTATATTTAGAATTCAGTTCTTCTAGGAAACCAGCTCTATTAGAAAACAAAAATAATCAAATTAACAATAATAACAAACATGGGAAGGGCATTTTCTTTTTCACATTTTTCACATTTAAACACTTGGATTACTTGTTCCAAGACAATTATGTTCAAATATAGGAAATATTGCATAACAAAATTATGAGAAGATTACTTAGAATTACACTGGGTGACAGAGGATGAGATGTTTGGATGACATCATTGACTCAATGGACATGAGTTTGAGCAAAGTCTGGGAGATAGGGAAGGACAGGGAGGCCTGGTGTGCTGCAGTCCATGGAGTCACAAAGAGTCAGACACAACTTAGTGACTGAACAGCAACATAAACATCAAGTTTATGAATTCTCAACTACTGGATTGATAAGTTACAGTTGGCCCAGACTGACTAAAACCCAGCTATGGAAATCATACAGAAGTCAGCAGCTGGCAGCAACAGCAGGTAGAATAACCAGTACTTACCTAAGAGCAGAGGTTCAAGCTTCCAAACCCCCAAATCACCACCAGAAATTACACAGTTATGTGTGTACCATAATGACCATGTCTGAGTAAACAAATAACACATGGCATCTTATGGAAAATCAACTTTCTCCCTTCAGATCTATACATGATGATATATATATATAAAGTCTAAGGCCATTGGTTCTTCATGTAAGTGTGTAGCATGGCACATGCCAGGGAGCACAATACCAAGGCCAGCTGACAGTCATCGATATACAGTCACACAATGTGAGAAAGGCACCAGGAGTAAAAATAGCGCACAGAGTTGATAATGTACGAGCAGGTAAGAGCTGACTTTTCTCATGTATCATGCTCAGCCTCCAGGCTGATACTGCATGCGGTCCAAGCGAAGCTCTGAGCTTAGAACTGCACAACTGAAATCAGTTTGTTTACAAAACTCTCTATAAATCACGCTAATTGGCTCTGACCCAACTATAGGGCCTGTCCTATTAGAGTTCTCTGCTGGCAGGAAACAAGAAGAAACTTGGCTAGCAAGAAAACATGGAATGCTTTGCAAGCACTTGGTATACCTTAAATAAATGAGAAAGTCAAAACTGACTTCAGAAAGGAAGGGGGACAGCTCTTTAACTGTTAGACTCTAGGGCCTTGAGCACTAATGTCCACACAACAATCTGCACACAAATATTTATAGCAGTTTTATTCAAAATGTCCAAAACTTAAAAGCAACCAAGATGTCTTTTAGTAGGTAATGCGTAAATAAACCATGGTCCATCCAGACAATGGGTAATTACTTTGTGCTAAAAAGAAATGAGCCATCAAGCCATGAAAAGACATGGAGGAAACTTAAATGCGTGTTACTAAGTGAAAGAAGCCAATTTGGAAAGTCATACTGCATTCTGCATGATTCCAATTCTATGCCATTTTGGAAAAGGCAAAACTATGGAGACAGCAAAAAGATTAGTTGTTGCCAAAGGTTAAGGTAGTAAAGGATGTCCAGGCAGAGCACAGAGGATTTTCAGGACAATGAAAATACTCTGAAAATACCATAGGAACTTCCCTGGCTGTCCAGAGGTTAAGACTTTACCTTCCAATGCAGGGCCTATGGATTTGATCCCTGTTTAGGAGCTATCCCACATGTCTTGTGGCCAAAAAATCAAAACATAAAACAGAAGCTATATCACAACAAATTTAATAGAGACTTTAAAAATGGTCCACATAAAAAAATTCATTTAAAAAATGAAAGAAAATACCATTGTGATGACTATATGTCATTATACATTTGTCCAACCCATAGAATGTATGGGCTTCCCTTGTTGCTCAGCTGGTAAAGAATCTGTCTGCAATGCAGGAGACCTAGGTTCGATTCCTGGGTTGGGAAGATCCCCTGGAGAAGGGAAAGGCTACCCACTCCAATATTCTGGCCTGAAGAATTCCATGACAGTCCATGGCGTCGCAAAGAGAGGGACACGACTAAGCGACTTTCACTTCACTTCACTTCACTTCACTTCATAGACTCTACAACACCAAGAGTGACCTCTGATATAAGCTGTGGACTTTAGGTGATGATGACATGTCTGTGTAAGGTCATCAGTTGTAACAAATGAACCACCTGGTGGGGATGTTGATATGGGGGAGGATGTGCATGTTGTGATGGGGGTGGGATAAGTGGAAAGTCTCCATACCTTCCTCTTAATTCTTACTGTGAGTCTAAAACTGCTGTAGAAAAAGCTGAAGTATTTTTTAAAATAAACATAAGGAGAGAATAATTGAAAGAACACACACAGATTCTTCTTGGGTAAACCAGTTTATAAAGGAATGAAATCATTCAATTGGGACACAAAGGAACAATGTGAGTGTAAATATAGATTGGGATGTGTGTGTACCTATTTGTTAAGTCCCTGCTGTGTGCACATACTGTGGCAGTTTCCAAGTTTCTACTGCACTTGAACCTGTGCTGGTAATACTGAAAGCCTACAGGCTTCACATATATGACCCCATGAAAAGCAGGGCCACAGAGCAAGGGAGAAAAAAATCCAACTGACATACATATTTACAATAAACTTCAGAGTAGATATCACCTTTCAGTTATTCAATGATATTTCTTTGTCTCGGTGAGAAATTCTATTTTTTACATTGCTATCGTTTCACTGACAATAATCCTGTTGAGATCAATGTGCAAACAGCACATGAAATTATAGATAGGAACTTTGGATTATGAGTTCACCACATGACAAAAATGAATTTGCTTTCATTTTTTGTATAGTCTATTTCTAGACATTTCTACCAATCGTTGCTGAAATGGTTATGAGAGTAGAATTGGTAATGCAGTGAAACTCAAATTTACCTAAAGTTTATGGACATTGCTGTTAGTATCATTTACATTTCTGAGATCAAATTTGGCTCAATAATTTTTTTTAACCTACAAAAATAGACACTTTGCATGCTCTGTAAAACTAATACTCAAAACGTTACGCCAGTTTTTTTTTTTCCCATCACATGTAATCTGATTCTCTTACAGTGAATGAGACAGTCTGACCAGACCCATATTGGAGGAATGCAATTAATTATATGATATTAAGGAAGCCTTACTTAAATGACAAACAGAATATTGTTACAGAAGGAGCTTCCCAGTTTGTGACAGAGCCCCCTTGACAAAATTGACAAACTGAATCTTCATTAAAGCAAGAGAAATTACTTAGCTAACACAAATAAGTTCAATTTAAGTAGAACTCCACAGAAACTCACACACATGACATTAAACTTAGAATTTATCAGTGTGTTTTAATTTTAATAAACATTGGCTCAGAATTAGAAAGGAGAACCTACCGTTTGGGGAAACCTAGTTAACCTTTAGGGGAAGGTAATGGCAGCCCACTCCAGTACTCTTGCCTGGAAAATCCCATGGATGGAAGAGCCTGGTAGACTGCAGTCCATGGGGTCGCTAAGAGTCGGACACAACTGAGCGACTTCACTTTCACTTTTCACTTTCATGTATTGGAGAAGGAAATGCCAACCCACTCCAGTATTATTGCCTGGAGAATCCCAAGGACGGGGGAACCTTGTGGCTGCCGTCTATGGGGTCGCACAGAGTCGGACACGACTGAAGTGACTTAGCAGTTAACCTTCGGGTGTTCAGGAGCAAATAACATACAATCCTGCTTTCAAAGTGTGGATAGAACAAATAAGTACACAAGCTGTCATAATTATTAAGTTAATCTGAAAACTAATTTCTGGAGGGACAAATAAACAAAGTTTTGCCCAGGACTGTAACATCTAATATTGACCAAAAAGTCACTCCCTCATTACCACTCGAGCATAAGCCCCTATGAACAGGAAGCATCTCTGTGCTTTGCACCAGCCTCATCCAAGTGTCTTAACTTTGTATGCAGCACATCATAAATACCGGCTTAATAGACAACCATGTAGAATCAATGGTAAATAGTCATAGATTGGGTGTGGGCATCAAGTGGCAGGAAGGAGGGGCTGGGAGGATTTGAGAATGACACAAGCTTCCACCCTAGGCAAGAATTCTCCCCACACCTCCAGGGACCTGAAGCCTCAAACTTGAAAATCACAAGTGCTCACTACTCACTGAGGCTTCCTAATTCATTGTTGGGCTAGAATGGATATGTTCCTTAAATTTTTTGATCCACTGTCTTTCATTGTTACGATTCTTCTTAAGCCATTCTCCTATAGAAACATACACAGAAATATCTGCTTTCACCTCTCCTCCTTTGTGTGCATGTGTGCTCAGTCATGTCTGATTTTCGCAACTTTATGGACTATATGTAGCCTTCCAGTCTCCTCTGTCCTGGGTATTTTCCAGGCAAAAATACCAGAGTGAGTTGCCATTTCCTTCTCCAGAGGATCTTTCCAACCCAGGGATCCAACCCATGTCTCCTGCATTGACAGGTGGATTCTTTACCACTAAGCCACCAGGGAAGCCTTCTCTTCCATTACAGTGTTAAATATTTTGAAAGCTAATTATCCCTTATCACCAGTTTTTTCTTCTTAAGAAAAAGAACTGACTCATTGGAAAAGACCCCGATGCTGGGAAAGATTGAAGGTGGGAGGAGAAGGGGATGACAGAGGATGAGATG
Source organism: Budorcas taxicolor (assembly GCF_023091745.1). NCBI lineage: Eukaryota > Metazoa > Chordata > Mammalia > Artiodactyla > Bovidae > Budorcas > Budorcas taxicolor. Next base: position 43,752,508 of record NC_068922.1, on the reverse strand, counting down.
GTTGGATGGCATAACCGACTTGATAGACGTGAGTTTGAGTAGGCTGTGGGAGTTGGTGATGGACAGGGAGGCTTGGCTTGCTAAAATCCATGGGGTTGCAAAGAGTCAGACACGATTGAGAGACTGAACTGAACTGAATCTAACACATCCCAGTTTTCTTTACATATACTGTACCTTTCTAAATCTCTTTTCATTAGTCTTTTTTTATTATTATTATTTGAAGGCACCACATTCTATTAGTCATCTAAGTTTAAAGCCTTGCAATTATTTTAATTTCTGTTCTCAGCATGGACATAAATTATTCTCCAAACTATATTAATTATGTCCCCACGTGCCTCTCATGCTCCCATCCTGTAGTACAGGGCTTGAGATTTCATGTAAATCCACTCTGTTCTCACTGGCTGTTGTCATCAAGTTTATTTTTTCTTGGCAGGTTACCATGCAGAAGCATCCTCTTTCCTGAATACTCTTCATTAATAGCTGACACGAGTGGTGCCCATGACTATTATCAGGTACACATGGCTGAATTATGGCCATGCAGGGAGAGATTATGAGAACTGTACTACTCCGGAATCACAGGGGGATTTCTCCACTTGGTGACTTTAGCCGAACCTGAATTTGACTATGCAAGGGTGTGTTATATTTGTGGGAGCAGAGGTTGAAAACACTACAGGGATAACATTCCCAAATGACTTCCTGTGATGAGATATAAAAATGACATCCAAAGAGAAAAACAAATACTGTATAGTAACACATATATGTGGGATCTAGAAAAAAGGTGCTGATGAACCTATTTGCAAGGAAGGAATGGAAAGGCAGGGGTAGAGAATAAACTTGTGGACACAGCAGGGGAAGGAGAGGGTGGGATGAACTGAGAAGGCAGCATCGACATGTGTGCACTACCATGTATAAAGCAGATAGCTAGTGGGAAGCTGCTGTATAACACAGGGGGCCCAGCCCGGTGCTCTGTGATGACCTAGTAGGGTGGGATGGCAGGAGGTTGGGTGGGAGTGAGGCTAAGGAGGGAGGGGGTGTATATATATATACAGGAGGGAGGGGGTGTATATATGTATATATATATATATATATATATATAGCCATGACTGATTTGGGTGGTTATAGCCTGACTCTGATGCTGGGAGGGATTGGGGGCAGGAGGAGAAGGGGATGACAGAGGATGAGATGGCTGGATGGCATCACTGACTCGATGGACGTGAGTTTGGGTGAACTCCGGGAGTTGGTGATGGACAGGGAGGCCTGGCGTGCTGCGACTCATGGAGTCGCAAAGAGTCAGACACGACTGAGTGACTGAACTGAACTGAACTGAGCCATGCCTGATTCGGGTGGTTACGTGACAGAAACCAACACAACACTGTAAAGTTGGAGGATAATTCCTCCAACTGAAAAATAAATTTAAACATAGTTTAAGAAAAAGAAATTGAATTCACATGGAAACATGGGGTATATTAAAATGTAAATAAAATATTGTGTCTGTGTGCTCAGTCACTCAGTTGTGTCCAACTGCAGCCTCACAGACTAGCCCACCAGGCTCCTCTCTTCATGGAATTTTCCAGGCAAGAAGACTGCCGTGGGTTGCCATTTCCTTCTGCAGGGGATCTTCCTGACTCAGGGATCGAATCCGCATCTCTTGTGTCTCCTGCATTCGCAAGAGAATTCTTTACCACTGCACCACCTGGGAAGCCCTAAATAAAGTATTTTTAAAAGTTTAAATGTAGTTTTAAAAGTACAAAAAGAAAAAGGAAAAAAGACATCCTTGTTCAACACTTGAAAACCTTTTATTAATTTCTGAAGGGTGCATAATCTGGGGTGTGACAAAAGGAGCAGCGCACCCTGGGTTCCTCTGTTGGGCCAGAGGACCAGTGGGACTGCTTCACCCTGACATGATGCACTGCGGCCAAGTGGATAGAAACCCGCAGAGAGAATTTAGTGCTATCTGATAAAGTGTGGCTTTGTGGGCACTTTTCTCTCCAAACAGCAGGATTACAGAAAATAACAGGCTGCGGCGTGTTTCTTTCCTAGAGGTGCCAAAAATAGTTCCTTTGTCATCAGTCTTCCTGGAGCTAAAAAGCGAGTCCCCATAGAAATGAGAAGCAATGCAAAGCCTGTCTGGATTCTCCTGGCAGGAACATAGTTTAGGGCAAACGAACCGTCTCTGCTGCTGATCAACTCTACAGGCAAGATGGGCCAAGGGTGAATTCAGAATAACCCCTTCCTTAGCAAAGACAAAAAGGCAAGAACAAAGGAAAAGAAGAACTTGAAAGGAATAAGGCAACACTGGCTCTCCCCACTGCCCTTTCCTTCCATCCTAAACATAGAGAGTGTTTCATTCCCCTGCAGGTCTGGTTTGCTTCCCGCTTGCCCACAAGTCTGAGATAGAATCAGAACAATTTAAACAATGTCCCCCAACAGCGGATCAATGGAATTAGCGAATTTTAAATGTTAATGCATTCCATTTCTGGCAATGGAAAGTCATTCCAGTTCTTCAATTTTTTTATCCTCCGCTTAGATGAACCAAAAAATGGAAAACCTGTCTAACATAGAATGGATCTTCTGTAGAGGCTTAAAAATGAAAATAAGATATAAAAAGAAAAATTTGCTCATGAAGAAAAATCAATTTCTTCGATGGCTTTTGGTGCCAGCATTTTTTTTCCAGCAAACATACAAGATTGTTGTCTCTGAGAAGAAGGGAGTGGCCAGATGACTCCAGCAGGAAGAAAATCTCTAGACTTTTATTCTGATTGCATTTCTTATTTCATACATTCCTCTGCCTTTTCTTGCATTTCCTTTAGAAAACCTAATAATTAAGGATTACAGAGTCAAGGTCTTGAACATGTGTTGGCTTCTTTCTTTTCAAGAACCAAGACAGGTGGGAACTCCACCATCTGGGAGCTGCCCAGCTGCACCCCCTGTTTGCTGGAGGAAAACTAGGAGCTGGTGTCAGAAATAACTCAACACCATCCCAGCCTCATCCTTTTCATCCAAAGCCCAGATCATATTCAAGAAAAAGGGAATCAGATCCCAACTCCTGATGGAAAGATGATCAAAGAACTGGCCGACATGTTTGAAAGCAGCACAGCAGAGGTGAAGAGCTGCTTGAAAGTGAGAACATTTGAAAATGGAACAGCATCCCAACACACAACTTTCATCACACACCTTGTGGTATTTTGTTTCAGCCAAAGTTGGTTTCCTGGAATTTCTTCAGGGTTAGGGTCATGACCACTTAAGATTTGGTAGAATAATAATTTTCTGCCCATTTTCAAACATTACAATTCCAATATATCTTAGTCTAAAGAACTGACCACAGCTGCTGTTCTGGAAGCCAGAACATGAGTGGACAGATGGTAGTGGGGATTCTAAGTGATGCCAGCATCCCGCCTCCTCTCTGAGCCCTAAGAAAGTCAGCCCCTCCCCCTGGGTCAGCTAGAAGCCAGCTCTACGGAGGACCTGGAAACTCTCGACAACCATTTAAAATTTATAACGAACTTTCCAAATCTGGATGCTTTACAAGAAATGTGGTGGAGGTACTGCATGTGTTTCAAATAAAGAAATCCAAATTAAAGATACCTATCCCAACCGTAAATGCTCTACAGTGCCGTGCTGTGCTCTGTCGTGTCCCACTCTTCATCACTCCACGGACTGGGGGCTCCTCTGCCCATGGAATTTTTCAGGCAAGAATACTGGAGTGGATTGCCATTAAACACTTTCAAACTATAGTTCAGACCCTAGTACACAGACTTTTTCCCAGATTTCATAACCAAACATACACAACTTATTTCTACTCCTGGAAGTCTCTAGCTTTACATGGATATGTACATGTGTCCTTGTGCCATTGTTTTAAGGAACGGGGTTTCCCCAGAGTCTGGTCTTTATCTAATTTGGAATTAGGAACACAAATGGATGTTTAAGAATGGTGATGCTGACTCATATGAGTTGTGGTTTACAGGGCGCTGTCTGTAGTTTTAACTGTATCAACTATGCCCTCAGGGTTAAAAACAACAAAATCAAATTCCTTTCAAGGCACCATGTAGACATATTCACTCACTGAAAGGATAATTATCAAACGCCATTGAATCCCAAACCAGGAGTGCAGTCTAAGAGTTGTTGTTATTGCTGTTGTTGTTGTTGTTTAGCCACTAAGTTGTATCTGACTCTTTTGTGACCCCACAGATTGTAGCCCACCAGGGTCCTCTGTCTGTGGGATTTCCCCAAGAGTACTGGAATGGGTTGCTATCTTCTCCTCCAGCAGATCTTCCTGACCCAGGGATTGAGACTTCATGTCTCCTGCACTGCAGGCGGATTCTTTACAACTGAGCCACCTGGGAAGCCTAGCAGCGGAAATCAGCAAATTGATCCTTATAATACTGGATCCTGATGGTTGATGGAGGAGGCATGTCTGTGAATCAAGGAAGATTTCACAAAGGGCATCATGTCTAAGCTTAAAATGTAGATCACCAGATTGGAAAGGTACAGCTTACTCAAGGACTGTCAGAGGACTGCTGCTTTATCAACAAAGTTTATGTGGTAATCTAAGTCACTTGTGATCATTTCAGCAATTCAGCAAGTTAACCATCATTTAAGGGTGGGTTCATGGCCCCTTGGGCTTCCCTGATAGCTCAGTTGGTAAAGAATCTGCCTGCAATGCAGGAGACCCCAGTTCGATTCTTGGGTTGGGAAGATCCCCTGGAGAAAGGATAGGCTACCCACTCCAGTATTCTGGCCTGGAGAATTCCATGTACTGTATAGTCCATGGGGTCACAAAGAGTCAGACACGACCGAGTAACTTTCACTTCACTTCATGGCCCCTCAAACAATCATAAAAGAGCAAAGATCAGTGATCATAGGTCATCATAGCAAATATGATAAAGATGAAAAAGTGTGAAGTATATCTGGAATTACAAAATACCAGGCTTGGCTGGTAGCAAAGTTGGTAAAGAATCTGCCTGCAATGCAGGAGACCCTGGTTTGATTCCTGGGTAGGGAAGATCCACTGGAGAAGGGAACAGCTACCACTCCAGTATTCTGGCCTGGAGAATTCCATGGACTGTAGAGTCCATGTGGTCGCAGAGAGTCGGACATGACTGAATGACTCTCACAAATGCAACAGAGACACGAAGGGAACAGATGCTCTTGGGAAAATGGTGCCGATTACTTGCTGGATGCAGAGTTGTCACCAACCCTCAATTTGTGGAAAAAAAAAAAGGCAATATCTGCAAAGCACAGTCAAAGGAACACTGCCTGTGTTCTTCTTTATGCAGAAAATGCATGGATTCTTTTTTTAAATATTATTGATGCAGAGTTGATTTACAATATTGCACTAATTTCTGCTGTACAGCAAAGTGATTCAGTTATAAATACATATATATATTCATATCCTTGTGCATTATGGTTTTTCACAAAATATTGAATACAGTTCCCCATGCTATACAGTAAGACTTTGTTGTTTATTTATTCTATATATAATAGTTAGAAAATGCATGGATTCAGAAAGGAAAGAGCCATGTAGGACTCCTAAGTTTCTCTGCCAACTAATTTTAACCTTTTAAAAGTATTTGCTTTACTTCAATGCATGACTCAAAGTTTTCACCTTCTATCTCATCAGGCCATTTTTCTGCACCTGCCCCTGGGTTTTTTTTATTATTATTCTTTTACTTCCCAAGTAAGAGTGACAGACAGAATTCACAGGTATCTGCTCAAGATGCCTTTTGATTGCAACTACCATCTTTGAGTCACTTGAGTGAAACACAGATGAATAGATGAATAAGCAGCCCTAGGATTGAGTGACATTTAATAAAAAATACTATTTGTTTAACCTTATTGTGATGTTTTCTGAATCATAAAAATACTGAGCATTCTGGTGGCTGCCAGGTGCTATTATCTGCTACTTGATTTTAAGTGACAGCTGTGGGATTTAGATGGATATTGATGTTTTCTTTTTCTTTCTTATACAGCACAAAGTAAAAGGGCTCAGATTGTTGACATCACTGAGTATTCTAGGAATGAAATATTAAATGATTTTAGGAGAAATGTGACTTTCACGTTGGGAAGCATGACACATTATAAACCTGCCTGTCACTGTAATCAGTCCCCTGACGTGAAAGTACTAGGGCTGCACACACACTGTCGCTTTCCATCTCAAGCATAATGCTCTGGGTGAAAACAGAAGGCAGAAGGTTTGTCAGGGGAAAGACAGTGCATTCCGGAAAGATGTTCGCTGTAATATTTGAATTTGCTTTGCAAGGCTGTGCACCCCCTTGGCTGATCTAGAGGGTATTTTGGCAAGGCTGTCACCTGAAGTGTATGACTAATCCAGATTCTGCCTCAATAGACAGGGGACGATTAACCTGCTCAATAAATATTCATTTCGTGGGTAAGCAGCTCCCTGGATCACCATTCTCTTCTGCTTTCTCATGTTCTCAATACACTACGCCATCCAAAAGCTCCATTTCAGCTTACGTTTTCATTTTATTTTCCCCTCTCTGATTTCCCAGGACCTCCTCCTTCCTCAGGAAGGCGGGGCTTGTTTATGAGCAGGAAGGTATTTCCAGCTGAGCAAAACTTGGGCATGATTGCTGCTGCTGCTGCTGCTAAGTCGCTTCAGTCGTGTCCAACTCTGTGTGACCCCATAGACGGCAGCCCACTAGGCTCCCCCATCCCTGGGATTCTCCAGGCAAGAACACTGGAGTGGGTTGCCATTTCCTTCTCCAACGCATGAAAGTGAAATTGAAAGTGAAGTCGCTAGTGTTCCCTAAACCCAGCATCTTGACTGTCTGACATCGTCCAGGCCACTGGGATGTGCACCTCTGCTGTACATTCCCTTGTTTACCTGCTTCCTCTAGACAGAGAGGTTTTTTTTTTCTTCCTTTAATCGCAGTGTAATTTTCATGTTAATTTCATGTGAACAGCAAAATGATTCAGTTATACAAATATTTCTTTTTCAGATTCTTTTCCATTATAGTTTACTACAAGATATTGAATATAGTTCCCTGTGCTCTACACTAGGTCCTTGCAGGTTATCTATTTTATACATAGTAGCATGTATCTGTCCATTCCAAACATCTAATTTACCCCTCCTCTCTCTTCCTTTCTGGTTACCCTAAGTTTGCTTTCCATGTCTGTGAGTTTATTTCTGATTTGTATATAAGCTCATTTAAACCATTTTTTTTTTAGATTCCACAGGTAAGTGATATCATATATTTGTCTTTCTCTATCTGACTTACTTGACTTAGTGTCAGGAAGCATTTAACAGGAGGATTCCTACGTGCTATTTTGGATCTGTCAAGAATCCTCTGTTCCTTATTAATTCCTGAATATAAGGAATTAAGAGGAGAGGCAAGCCTCTCCCGGGGGCTGAGGAATCCAGGCATTTCCTTCATTAGTTTTTCTATCTGGTGATAAGTACCCTCTTCCTTTTTATGAACCATATGGTAATATCTTTGCTGAAAATAGCTATCCTGTAAGGCAGTATAAACACCTGCACAACGTTGAGTTAAACACCTCTGCTCCATCAGAGCTTTGGTCACCGTGTCTTACTTTCTTTGTCTCTTTGTCTCTCTCCCACTCTCTCTTTTTCAGGCTGATCCCTTGGAGCGCAGAGCCTCTCTGAGTTCACTTTCCTGCCCGGGCTTCTAAGACCCTCTCGAGAAGGCACTCTGTGCCTTCACCCCATCAAGAGGGCGCCTGAGGCCTCTGTGAACAGAGCAAGCCCCGTGCCAGGGGCTTTATCGGCTTTCTGCGTAAACCAAGGAATATCAGCCTCTTTCTCTCTCCTTTACTTTCTTATCGGTCAACTCCGGACCACTAGGTTCCAGTCGTTTAGGACCCCAGCAATAGTCTGACAATCTCTGGGTCCATCCATGCTGATGCAAATGGTATTACTTCATTCTTTTATGGCTGAGTAGTATGCCATTGTGCATATGTACCACACCTTCTTTATCCGTTCCTCTGTTGATGGACACTTTGGTTGATTCCACGTCTTTGCTGTTGTAAATAGTTTTGCAATGAACATTAGGGTGCATGTATCTTTTCAAGTTGGCAGTTTTGGTTGTTTGTTTTGATATATACTCAGGGGTGGATGGAAAAGGCAATGGCACCCCACTCTTGCCTGGAAAATCCCATGGATGGAGGAGCCTGGTAGGCTGCAGTCCATGGGGTCTCTAAAAGTCGGACACGACTAAGCGACTTCACTTTCACTTTTCACTTTCATGCATTGGAGAAGGAAATGGCAACCCACTCCAGTGTTCTTGCCTGGAGAATCCTAGGGATGGGGGAGCCTGGCGGGCTGCCGTCTATGGGGTCGCACAGAGTTGAACACGACTGAAGAGACTTAGCAGCAGCAGCAGCCGCAGCAGGAGTGGAATCACCAGGTCATATGAAAGTTCTATTTTTAGTTTTCAGAGAAACTCCATACTGCTCTCCATAGTCAGCCAGCTTTCACTGCCTTATACAGCCAGAATCTATCCTCCAAACTTTCATCCTACAGTCTTCTGTTTCCATAATGATGCAAATTAGGAAACAAAGCAGTCTATGGGGCTTGACAGACTGAGGATCTCTCAAGCCAGTAAAGCATGAAGCTCTCAGCTCAGTTTTTGTGACATAAAGGAGGCTGACTATCCTCCATGTATCGGAGGTTGCTGGGGAGAAAAACACCTATTGCTCTCAACAGTTTTTATTTACTAATTTTCTCTTAGGAACTATGTAAAAATGTGGAGTTAAAATTTAAAGTGAAGGGTTCTTCATTAATAAAAATTAAATAAAGAAAATGAAAAAGAAATTTGCAGCTACATAGTGGAGAAATAAACTCATATCTTGCTTAAACATTCATATATGTTTTCAAACAGATTCGATAGATTTTGCTCCTGAATTTTGTAAAGTGTTAAGGTTGTATCTCACTCAATACAAGTTCACAGATCGATAAGATGTCCCATTTTTACATTGTTTTGCCTGTAATATAAAAACATTTCAATGCAACACAGCCTATTGCTAAATGGCACCAAATAATAATTTCGTGAAGTCAATGTTATTTAATCTAATGACTAGATAAATTTAATAAAATAATCTTGAAAAGCAATCTCAGCAATATCACTACCACCACCTGGAATTCTGTGCAGCCATGATGGTAGCCCGAGGACACAATGGCATTGTGAAATCACATGCAGTTCCCTTTGGCCACTAATCTGCTTCACAAGCAGTAATTAAAAGATGAGGAAATTCCATCTGTCGTCACTGGTCTGGCATGTCCTGGGTCCCACCCTGAGGTTTTAGGCTCTGCACAACACTGAGTCATACACAGGATCCAGGACTGGAACCTCCTCTATGAATTTTAAGGTATTAAAAAGATTTACCTATGAGTTAATTGCAAGGAGCTATTTTAAATTTAGATGGAATCTCAGAGCCATTAGCAACATCATCTTTTTGCCCACTATATTCAGTGAATGCTAGAACAGCACAAGAAATATCCAGAGAGGAGGCAAGGGGCAGAGTCATACAAATGTTCTATGCCAAAGCTTTGGAATCACAGTAATAGCTTTTCAGTCTTACCAAACTTGCTCTGGAAAGAGTATGAAACCAAAAATATAAGCAACTGGGCAAAGCTGTTGAAGGCAAGTAAGATCAGATCCGTATTTTTGGAAGATGGTGACCGGATTTTTTTGTTTTTTTTTCCTTCGGCACTCAGTGGTCTGGACTTTTTTCCCTAATCACCTTCCTCACAGCCCTTAAACTTGACCACCTTGCCTGTCTTCCAAACAGGTACATTAATATCATCTGGTCCCTTCCTTCTGGCTCATATTTTTGTCCTGGGAATTACCTTTCTTCAGATCTTAATATTCCATGAACTCACCACTCTTCCCTGAGATTAGAGTTCACTCAAACACAAATGCATGATTAGAAAGCAACTTTCCATTTAGATCTCTCCTCCTTGGGCAGAAAATACCTAAGATTTCAGGGGCATCAGGCTGTTGATCAAAAGCACACATTTTCTTTTGTATAAATTTAGTTCGTTTAGTTCAGTTCTTTTGTTCTTAAAATCATATTCCCTGAGAAACTGTAAACAAAGATACTAAATCCACTTCTCTCCCTTGGCACATACATTTTAACCTAAGTGGCTAGCACCAGACCCTTTTAGCGGCTCTGTTTATAAGTTGTTGGACGAAGGATAAAGACTAGTTTTTTTATATTTTCTTTATTTTTCAAATTATGAAAGTATGATAACACATTTACAGGAGACTTGGAAAATACAGAACAAGGTTACAAATAGTTCCACTCAATTCTACTACAATTATTTTTTAAGTAGATACATTAAGATTTTTAGTTGAAGTTTCTATATCAAACTCTCAAAAATTATTAGAATGAATATACAGAAAAGAAGGATATAGTAGACCTGAAAAGCACTATGAACCAATTCAACATAATCGAGATTTATACAATTTTCAGACACAGTAGGATACAAATTCTATTCAAGTTCCCATAGACTATAAACTCAAAAACACTAGAACATATCCAGGGACATAAAACAAGATGAAAAAATTTCATGGCGACCAAGAAAGACTATTTTAATAAGCAATTTCAGGAACACAAAAATTCAGGGAATAATATAGTTTACAAATACAAAACTATACTCATCTATTCTGCTAATCAACACTCAGTTTATTTCCATTTTTTTCACTATTTTAACACTTCTGCATCACTTTATTGACTGATAAAAATTCTTCTTCTGTGAATTGCTCTTCTTATTCTTTGCTTTTTCCCCCCTTTCCTGATCTTTTTCTAAGAACTGTGTGAGAGAACTTCAAGTAGTTTGACTGCTAGTTTTATTTAGAGATTACATGCACTGTCAATCTATTGATTCTTCCCATTTGTGGCTTGTTATTTGGGGACTTTTAATCAAATATTTAATATATTGCTGTTGTTGTTCAGTCGCTCGGTCGTGTCCGACTCTTTGTGACCCTGTGGACTGTAGCCTGCCAGGCTTCTCTATCCATATGGGACTTCCCAGGCAAGAATACTGGAGTGGGTTGCCATTTCCTTCTCCAGGGGATCTTCCTGACCCAGGGATTGAACCCCCATCTCTTCCATCTCCTGCATTGGCAGGTGGGTTCTTTACCATCTGAGCCACAAGGGAAGCCCATTTAATATACTAATTTTTGTTTATTGATAAATTGACTGCATTCATTTTTTTTCCTTTACAGTTGGTTTAAGTAATTGTTTTTTCCCTTCTGGACATAAAGAGACTTGTATATTTTTCTTCTACATTTTTAAAGTTTTGCTTTTTTACATGCAGTTCCACATAAAGTAAGATTTATTTCCTAATGTTGTTTACTTTTTGCACACGGATATCTGATTTCCAGTAACATGTCTTGAATGAGAAGATCTTTTTTTAATCCACAAGAATATCTGACAAATTCTCTCACAGAATCTGATGTTAACTGAATTAAGTTAATTTGATTAAATTAATTGGCTCAGTGTTTACGGGAAGGCCTTACAACACTTCAGTGGGCCCCAGGAGCACAAGGCAGGTACTCTGAGGTGTAACCCTGGGACTAACTATACTCCCAGCCTCCCTGTAGACCTGCAAATTCTCAAAGACTTGTGTCCCTGAGTCAGTAACACTCAGAATAAGGTTTTTCTTAGCGTACATAAAAGTTATGGAGAAAAACACCACTTTGTTGCCATGACTGGCATTTCAGGCAGAGTCCACCTTGTTTAACATTCGTCCACGAATCAGATGGTAGTAGGATTTCACTAAAGATTTATTAAGGGAAAGAGTCAGTTTAGCTGATCTAATTTCTGACTGTTGACTCTTGGCAGTCTAAACAATTATATTAGTCAAGCTTTCCTACCTACCCAATAGGGAACAAAAAAGAATAAAAAATATTTCAAGTAAAACCTGAAGGAAACATGTCTTCAAGAGGGTAGAATATCCAAGACAGACATTTCTAAGGCACAAAATTCATACAAGAGTAGTGAACATCACACCAGAGCTCGTAGACAATACAGCGTGCTAAGATTTTGACATTCTCAAGCAACTTGAGGCTTTTTGCAACAAATATAATAGAACGTGAGTTTGTAATGAACTGGTGCCTGGGTCTCTGTGACCCAGACGTGCTGAAAAAAAGAAAAGGGAAATACATCTTCTTTTTCCTTCATGTAACCTGAGGTCACTACAGTATTGAACTCCTTTTGTTGAGTGCTTAGCCTGGTATATTTTGTAAGGAATTTTATCTGTTGGCCACCCAGACACAGATTAGATGAGAAAGGAAACAAAATGTAATTGAATATTTCAAAGCAATCTGTATTTTTGAAAACTGTATGTGTGTGAATGAATATGATATATACAATATGATGTAAATAGGATATATAAAATGTAATTTGATATGTTATTGTATGTATTATGTATATAAGCTTCCCTGGTGACTTAGACGGTAAAGAATCTGCCTGCAATGAAGGAGACCCAGGTTCGATCCCTGGGTCAGGAAGATTCCCTGGAGAAGGAAATGGCAACCCACTCCAGTATTCTTGCCTGGAGAGTTCCATGGACAGAGGAGCCTGGTGGTATACAGTCCACAGGGTTGCAAAGAGTTGGAAACAACTGAGCAACTAACATTTTCATTTCACTTTCTTTCACTTCATTATGTACATACTATAATTTTGCATATGTGCACATATATACACACACAAGTATACAGGCAACTAATACAATATTATCAGAATATTTATTCTTTGACGATGGACATTTCAGTGGTCATTTTTGGTTTTGTTTCTATTTTTGTACCTTAGATATTTTTCAAATTTTGTTCGGAGAACTTGTATTACCTTCACCAAGATAAAAAGTTATTTGTTTCAAGGCTGGAAAGAGAACAGACAAGAAATCTTCACCTAAAAACTCTGTGTGGTAAGTAGTCTGAAGTCAAAGTTCCTGGCCTCAGAGAAGCAGAGCCGGCAAAACAGAATTGTGGACACCTCTGCCCCCTACTGTTCACCTTCAGTAAGTACCTGGTGATCCTTCATCCGCTCTTAGTAGGAATCTCCAAGGAGATTGCTGTTTACAAAATCACAAAATCCTGTGGTCCTTCCTCTCCTCAGAGATCCCCAGCCTGGGGACCTTCAGACTGCACTGAGAAATATGTTCTCAGATAAAGAATATCGTGACCACAGATAGATAAACCAGGAAAAATATGGATGTCACATGTAGGGACACACAGAGAACCTAAGCTTCTTTCGGTTTTTTAAAAACATACTAGTATATAGTACAATGTGCATTGGAAGATTATACATTAATATAGAATATATTTTAAATATATTAGTCTATATACTGAGTATACACTATTAATATTAACAATGTTACATTGTATGTGTTAAAACACTATATGTATTAATAATATTAATGTTACATGTGTACTTTTATATTGCATATGTACTTTACTATACTTGTATATATCTTATTTTTCCTAGTACTATGCTTTTTAAATGCATGTCTATGTTTGTGTATATATTTATATACATGTAGTTTTCTATATGAAGAGTACACAGTATGTATATATATATATGTGTATGTGGTGGCTCGGACTGTAAAGACTCCACCTGCCAATACAGGAGCTGCAGGAGATGGGGGGTTCAATCCCTAGGTTGGGAAAATCCCCTGGAGAAGGGAATGGCTACCCACTTCACTGTTCTTGCCTGGAGAGCCCCATGGACAGAGGAGCCTGGTGGGCTACAATCCATTCAGTCACAAAGAGCTGGACATGCAGAATAGACACAGCACTCATGTAGAATAGACACAGCACTCACACATACACATACTTTTACAAATGATTTTGCATTTGTCAGTGTTTTATTTTAATGAAGAGCGCAAAGTGTGACTAACATCTGCATTTTAATTCTACAGCTGGTAAAAGCATTTCTTCCTTTGGAAGTTATTCGAAGTCCCAATTTGCTTCAGAAGTTGACACATCTGAGTTTCTTTTGGCTGTTATTATTTATGAAATTCAGCATTTTCTCAGAGCCAGCTTTGATATAATAAAACCTTCAGATCTCCAGTCTCACAACCAATTTATTTACAGTCAGTAAAAGACACTGAGGCCCAATGCCTTTCTTAGACATGCTTTCAATAGCACCCATAGAATTCAGTTACATGTGCTGGTCTGAAGGAAAAATGTGGGCAATGTGATAAACACAGCCTTGCCTTGGCCATAACCAAATTAAAATATCTGCCTCAACAGTGGTAGTTAGGGAACCAAATAGACTGAAAAGAAAACAAGGGAAAAAATTTAATTTGAAAGCAAACAGGCTTACACAGTATTTCCTGATGGCAGATTCTGAACCATGAGGCATGAAAATCAAGCATTAATAACCTCAACGGTTGTTGTGTTATTTTATGAGATTTCATCATCAAATATTAAAACTTAGTCTAGACTTTTGTATACCATATCATATTCTTAAATCTGCTTTAAAAACCTGGGATAATTGCTTTAAAATGAATCCGTATATGTGTAGAACATATGATTCAGAAATACATAGGATGAAGTTTTGTGACACTTATAAATAAGAACTTGTCATTTCCAAGCATAAGCATTTTTGTTTTTCATTTAACACTTGCCTGGTATTTAACCTGTCCATCCCTCTAAGAGTGTGTAGAGTGAAACTATACAAACATGCGATTCCAACCCTATGCTATTCTGGAAAAGGCAGAACTATGTAGAGAATATAAAGTATCAGGGATTGCTAGAGACGGGGGAAGGGGGGACAAGGAAGAAGACAGAGTATATTTAGGGAAGTAAAACTACTCTTTTTAACACTGTAATGGTGGATACACGTCATTATATTTTTATCCAAACCCACAGAACGTACAACACCAAGAGTGACCCATGTCAGCTATAGGCTCCGGGTGATGATGACGCGTCCATGTAGGTTCATTAGCTGTAACACAGGGACCATCTGGTAGGGATATTGATGGGGAGGCTTTGGGGAGTACAGAGGGAATATGGGAAATCTCTATACCTTCCTCTCAATTTTTCTGCAAATCTAAAACTACTCTGAAAAAAAATATATCTTTAAGGAAAAGTTAACCTAAAAGCAGTATTAAAAAAAAACAGATAAAATCATGTGACTTCATTTATAATGCCTTCTATTTAAGAATGGCACCAATAAATACGATTTATACTACAAGTATATCAGCCACCCCACACACCATCCCAACCAGCTCTTCCCCTCACACTGATGACTTCTATCTTTGTTTCCTGGATTGTCATATTCCCTCTAAAGGCAAATCCCCAGACCAGCCCAGGGAAGTCACATGTGACTCTCCAAGGAGCCTCATAATCAGGAGAAAGCACAAATTCTTGACCACATTTTGTTCTCACTTTAGTGGTTGTTTCTTCAGTTCAAACCAAAATAAGGCAAGAGTGGCAGGGTGAAGTAACCGTGGAGAGTAAACACTTACTTGGCATTTTCCCCAGAGGCTGTTTGCAGATAGCAGCTGGTGAGTCATGAGAACAGGTCTCCAGGGATGCTCCACCTCTGACTCAGGGTGGAGTGGGTTTCGGGCCCTTCGCATAGCTCGGCTCCCTGAGTAACTGATCCAGTCACAGCTGATCCAATCACAGCAAACAAACGCTGCTTTCATTCAGTCTCCACTCAGAGATTCCAACAACACAGCCAAGTAAGCTAGGTGGCACAGAAAAATGACAGATAACAGAAATTATTGCGAGTCCTCGGCAGATAGAGCTGCAGGCTGAAACAGATTTGCCTGTCACTATCCTGTGTGTCACCGCAGGGCAGGGTGTCACTGTGCCGGGCCAGGTTTCACCGGGTGTTTTCAGTTTCCTTGTTGATATCTGAATGCCTCTGCGAAGGAATTTGTGTGAGAAATAGACCTATTTTTATTCACAATGACTTCACCATCTGCCCTAGTATTTTGTGTACACAGATTCATGTCCTGCATGTTAACGTATTTCAATCTGTGAACTCTCCAGACTCGAAATGTCTTTTTAAAGAGTAACAGGATGCTATGAACACTCTGTTTCATGGTGTAGAACTGATAACTACTAAAGGTTCTTCAAGCCATTCAAAAAAGAATGGCTTTAAAAATAAAGCTGCAGGAATATCTCATTCACAATGATGAAACTATATAGTGGCTTGTTTAGTTTTGTTTTGTTTTTAAAGTCTGTAGGAAAAATGTTCTCACCAAATGTTTAAATTAGTGGAGACTTTTCTGTGGGTGAGTTCTCCTTTCCACGTGTTTTGGAAATAATTTAAGAATGGGAATCAGAAAACTGGTGCTGCCTCCATGATTTATTTATTCTTGAATACGCCCTTTAACTGCTCTGTTCTTTTGAGTTCCTTATATGTAAGAGGAGAACAAAAGAGCCTGAATCCACATGAAAAGGTTGCCAAAACTTTGAAATGAAGTGATATGAAACATATATTAACAAATGCCCAAATATGTCAAGTCCTGTTATGATTAAGGCTTAGAGTTTTGTGGTGAGATTTCATGACTAACACATAAATAAATGGGTGTTAAGATACAGTGACTTCATTTAAATCAGTATCTTTTAAATGATTATATAATAAATGTCACTGTGAGGTTTGTAACAAAATTAAGGCTGCTTGCAATACAGGAAATGAGTATTTGTAGTGTTTCTGTATATTAAAAAAAAAAAGTCTATGTCCAGATATGTTCATCTCCAGCCATAAACACTGTTGGTATTGTTGCTCTTGTTCAGTCACTCAGTTGTGTCCGACTCTATGTAACCCCATGGACAGCAGCATGCCAGGTCTCCCTGTCCTTCACTGTCTGCCAGAGTTTGCTCAAACTCATGTCCATTGAGTCAGTGATGCTCTCTAACCATCTGTTCTCTGCTGCCCTCTTCTCCTCTTACCTTCCATCTCTCCCAGCACCAGGGTCTTCTCCAGTGAGTGGGCTCTGCATCAGCTGGCCAAAATATTGGTGTTTCAGCATCAGTCCTTATAATGAATATTCAAGGTTGATTTCCTTTAGGATTGATTAGTTTGATCTCCTTGCAGTCCAAGGGACTATCAAGAGTCTTCTCCAGCACCACAGTTTGAAATTATTGATTCTGCAGTGCTCAGCCTTCCCTATGGTTCAACTCTCACATCCATACATGACTACCAGGAAAATTATAGCTTTGACCGTACAGACCTTTGTTGGCAAAGTGATGTCTCTGCTTTTTAATATGCTATCTAGGTTTGTCATATCTTTCCTTCCAAGGAGCAAGCGTCTTTTAATTTCATGGCTTTGGTCAATGTCAGCAGTGATTTTGGAGCCCAAGAAAATAAAATCTGTCACTGTTTTTCCACTTTTTCTCCATCTATTTTCCATGAAGTGATGGGACCAGATGCCCTGTCATGGCTATGTTTTCTCTTATACATTTTTTAAAATGAGATTAAAATATATCATGAAATTCACATTTTTAAAGTGTATACTCTAGGAGTTTTCAGCATATACACAATCACCACTATGTATTTCCCAAATATTTTCAAACCAAAAAAATCGCATACCCATTAGCCCTAAATTTCCTTCCCCCTTCCCCTCAGTCCCTGGCAAACACTAATATAGTTTTTATCTCTGTGGCTTTTCCTTTTCTGAATATTTTATGTTAACATTTCTGGCTTCTTTTTCTTAGCACAATGTTTTCAAGGTGCATCCATGTTTTAGGATATTCCAAATATTTTCTCATATTCTGTAGACTGTCCTTTCACTCTCTTGATAGTATCTTTTGGTGCACAATCATTTTTGACTGTGATAAATTCCAATTTATCTAATTTTTCTTTTACTACTCATGCTTTTGGTGGCTCAGCTGGTAAAGAATCAGCCTGCAAAGCAGGACACCTTGGTTCAATCCCTGGGTTGGGAGGATCCCCTGGAGAAGGGAAAGGCTACCCACTCCAGTGTTCTGGCCTGGAGAATTCCATGGGGTCACAGAGAGGGGGACACAACTGAGTGGTTTTCACTGTCACTTCATATATACGTATATGATTGCACAGACCTTTTTCAGTGAAGTGATGTCTCTGCTTTTTAATATGCTGTCTAGGTATTAGGCATTATATATATATGTGTGTGTGTGTGCGTCAAGGTTTATTTCTAAAGCCCCAATTCTGTTATTAATTTATATGTCTACTCTTATGCCTGTGCCATACATTCTTGATTATTATAGCTTGGAAAGTTTTAAAACTGAGGATAAGCAGTTTGTTCTCCCTTTCAAGATTGTTTTGGCTATCATCGTTCCTTACATGTCCATCAGAACTTTGTTATCGGCATGTCAGTTTTTGCAATGAAAGCCATATTGATAGAGATTGCATTGAATATGTAGAACAATTTGGGTAGCCAAGCATCTTGTTATCAATATTGAGTCTTCCAGTCCATGAGACTAGAGGTCTTTCCTTGTCATGTATGGCACTGAAGACTCTTCTTTGTTAGCTCACTGGTTAGTTAGTGATTCAAAAGAAATGTCCTTAAATGCCTGGAAGCAGTGAGTTCCTGTCTTGATTATTGGGTTCTGTGTTGGTATGCAGGTGTTCCTTCAAGACTCAGCTGGCATTTGGAAATGCTGCCTTATCCCTTACTTTTATTTGAGCAGAGTTTCAAGGTCAGCCAGAAGTGAGAGCTTATGGCTTATAGCTTAGGGCTCACCTCTATGCATGAGCACAGCCCTGGGCATTGCACAGCTCCATGACTCTCAGATATGTCATAGCTTTATAAATCTCCCTCAAAGCATCTTTTCCCCAAACTTTTCCTTTTCACATTTTTGGTTTGCCTGTTGTTTTCCCTCCTGTTCCTCATCACTGAATTATTAAAATATTGCTACAGATTGTTTTCAGCAAATACCCTGCCAAAAGGCTGCTGTTCTGAGGGACTCTGCGTCAGGTCAAATAAAGACAAAGCTGAGAAGGGGGACCATAGACAATTAAAATAATGACAGTTCCCTGGGAATTAGGCTTGGACCATCAGTGGCTGCCAGGCTGCTGGTTTTCCCCAAGATGTATGTTGTTTCCAAGGTTACCATGGAGCTGGGAGGGGAGGAAGAGAGATGAGAGAAGTTCTATTAAGACTCCACAGACTTGCTGTTCTTCCCAAGATGAGGTAGCTTTTCTTGAATTAACACACCCTGGGTTGTTGTCTTTGATTAATTTCCTGAGATCTGAGAAAGTCTATTCTGACCGTTTCTGCTAACATTCTCATTGATTTTATAACATAGAGAATTTTCAGAAGTTCTTACTCTGTTATTCCTCCTGACATCCTGTGGCCATATATTTTCAAATTAATAAATAATTCCCTTACTTGAGTTCATCAGAACCTAGAGAAAATAGCCTTAAAATGTTAAGCTCTTAATTTGACTAAGTAGCATATGCATTATTCTGGAAATAAAACAAGAAGCTCCATTCTTAACCTTGGGAAAGCTACATGTTTGGTAGTCATCTCTATATTGATTACAGGCAGAGCAAACCACTCCTGGTTTCATTGTAAACATATAATTTATCCTCCAGAATAAATCTGAGCAACTAAGTATAGTCTATTCTCTTCTTCTTCCAGATATCGCTTAAACCAAATGAGCTGAATTTGTTACTTCTCACAGTAAAATTCTCCTTGTATCTTTGAATTCCTAGCTAGTGCATTTTACTATGATATTTCAAACTCATATTTTGTTATCCTTCATTATGATTATTGATCTGAAGAAACTGCATAGTTCAAACAACCTTGTGGTTAAAATCCATTTAAAGCAGAATCAGATGTATTACAAAATTCTATGGTCTACTTTGGAAAGCACAATGAAATTTAAATTTGTAAAGTATGAATATAAAAGAAAAGGGTAAACAAAAGAAAAAGCTAGCATCTCTAGAGCATCTACTACCATGTTCTAGATATGGTGCCTAGCATTAATTTTCACATGTCATGTAACTTGTTACTTCCAACAATCTTTCAAAGAATAGAAAAAAATCTGTTGGGAATTCTCTGGTGGTCCAGGTGGTTAAGACTCCATGCTTTCACTAACAAGGGCGTGGCTTCAGTTCTTAGTTGGGGAACTAAAACTCCACAAGCCTCTCAGTGCAGTCAAAAAAAAAAAAAGTTCACTTTTCTTTTTAATAGGCTTTGGTTTTGAAAATAACTTTAATGATAAACACGTCATCTGATCTTTTGAACTTCCATGAAATTTAAAATAGTTTAAGGGATTTTTCCAAGTTAGAGTATACAGATTTTATTTTCCTACTTGATTTTTTAGATAACAGCCAGGAGTAAAATCTTTGTTCTGCAGGTCACAGAGTATAGCTCAATAAAGAATGCATTATTATCAGGAAAACATGAATCACAAATGAATGTTAATATTGCCTAGAGTTTGTAGGCAGATAATAGACTGTTAGGCATTGTTATCAAAATATACCCTGTTCCTAACAAAGGCCCAAACTGCTTATTTTAATATATTTCTTTTAGCCATTTTAATTACATATTTGGATTTTCAAAAATATCGCTAAACCTGTAATAAAACTAATGTTCCAAACCACTAAGATTTCTTTGGAATGCTCTCAGCATTTAAGCACATGGCACTCAAATGAGTCATTGTCCTAGGATAACTTTCTTCTTAATGTTGCAGTGCTTTCTTATAGGGATTTTGATTTTTCAAACAAATTCATATCAACTGATGTTTTACATTCTTACACAAAAATTATATTTAAGTTCTTTTTAAACAACATCAAAATAAGTAACAAGTAACATTATCACTTTCCCATGATTCTGGCTGGCCCTTTCTCTTATCTCAGAAAGTGACTTGTACACAGGGTAGTGACTCTGACAGTGTACGTGACCTGCTATTTTTGTAAGATCTGTAAACTCTGTGTGACTGAGGCTTGTCTTTGTAGTGGATCCAGAAACGTGTGTGTTCTGATATACTCAGAAAATAGGTCATTATATCACTTTCTAAGTGGTTTCATCAGGCAGGGGCCATCTTTTTCTGTTTGTTATCAAGATGTCTCTTGTGTAAGGTAACTGGATAACTATATTAACAGTTTTCTAGTACTTTCAGCTTTTAAAGATTGGGAATGTCTAGTGTATGTAAGAGTTTATTTGATATGAAAACAGAAGTGTATATTGTGGTTGGTATTCTAGCATCCATATGAGGAGAGGATAATATAGTCAATGTCTTATTTTAAGCAAACTTCAAATAGATACTTGCAAATGTTGGGACTCTTTAAAGAATACTATTCATAATAAGAGTGCTAGAAACATGCCCCCCAAATGACCAGAAATACTACAAGGGAACTAAGCCATCTGCTTGGGACTCTCATTTACTTAAAGTAAAAATACTTTTTGTGAGAAATTAAATCCTAGTTTGAACTTCACAATTATAGAGACCAAACTAACATTATCAAAGCACTGTGGAAATTCCATGCTGATAAATTAAGATAAAATATATTTGGGAAAGACGAATTATTGGTGGCTCCAGCAAAAAAGGAAAAAAGAAAAATGCAAAATCACTTTGAATGTGTTCCACTTTAGGTGTGGCCAGGGAAGCTCCTGCTAAACCAATTTTCCCCCACACACACAAAAAGTCATAAACTTGAATGATTTTCTTTAACTGCCTGGAATTAGCACAGAGTGAACAAAAGAAGGAAGATTATAGCAGAGAATCTATTTGGAAGTCAAAATGGTAGACGGTGATTTTCCTATTTTTTAATGACTTAAGCCTAAGAACAGGCTGAAATCAGCACTGTAAGTAAAATATTGGTGGAAAATTCATTATTTTTCTGACCTAAAAAACCAGAGGACATCATATGGAGTAAATATTGCCACCATATTTTATTGAAAGCTTGTTTTCCATTCCCTTGTATAGTGATTTTTTTTAAGATTCTATTTAAGCTTTACAGAAAAAAATCATTGTGTGTGTAATTTAATGTTTTTACACACTAAATCAAGACTTGTGCATGAAATATATGTGTGTATGTATACATATATACATATATACATATATATATATATGTGTGTGTATGTATACATATATATTTCAGAAAGAGTGATAGAGAGGTACAGATTTGAATCCCTATGTAAAGAACTTGCCAACTTACTGGCTGGTTTTGAGCCATGCACAAACAGGGCAAACTCAAAATTTCAAAGCAAACTTTGAATTGTGCCAGAGAGACAATCTTTTTGAGTCCAAGATAATTGCTTGCCAAATTTAGAAAATCACCATTTTATTTAGGAATACAATAGAATTTAGAGTCTCTGTACCTTCAGAATATTCAAGAAACAATACAAAGTCACCCAACAGTAATAAAGATAATAATTTAACACATTCTTAAGAAAAAAATCAATCAATGGAAACCAATTCCTAAATGAACGTATAGAGGAATAAGCAGACAGGATTTTATTTTCACTATATTTACTATTTTCAATGCCATAAAGAAAAATATGCTCTCAATAAATAAATATATGAAAAATTTCATCTAAAAACAGAAACTATGAAAAGTCTCAAATGGTAACTCAAGAAGGAAATATTCAGTATATGAAACACATATGCACTTAACAGCAGAATGGAATTGACAAAGGAAGGAATCACTAAATAAGGAGACAGATCAATAGAACAAGAAAAAATTTAAAAACTAAAGTGAACAAAGCCTTATGGACTTGTGAAACAGTATCTAAATTTCCAGCATATATACAGCTGGGGTCCCAGAAGCAGAGAAAAGAGAAAACTAGACATGAAAGAATGAATAATAAATTCTCAATTTGCTGAAAGATATAAATTACAGAATCAAAAGACTCAGTGAATCCCAAGTGTGGGTGTGCATAAAATGAGTAAGCATGCCATAGTCAAACTGCTAAAAACCAAAGGGAAAAAAATCTTTTTAAAACCAGAGAATATGACACATTATCTATATGCCAAAAGTGATTCAAATATCTTCTGATTTTTTATCAGAAAATTTGAAAGTCAGAAGAAAATAGAACAAAATAACAAAGTGATAAAGAAAAAAACTGTCAAACCACAATTCTACATCCAACAAATATATTTGTCAAAAATAAAGCTGAAATAAAGACAATCTCAGATAAAAGAAAACAAGGACAATGTTCATTAGTGACATGCACTTACAAAATGCTAAAGTAAATTCCTCAGGTTGAAGAAAAATGATACAAAAGGGAGGTATTTAAATCATCAGAGAGGAATGAAGGACAGTGGGGAAAATGACATGAATGTTTACACCAAGTATTCTAGGGAATCTACTAATCAATGACTAAAACTCCAAATTCAATTTGAAAAGATACTACATCAATTATACTATTGTATACAATCAGCAAAAAAGCAAAATGAGGAATATAATAAAATAAAGCACTAAACAGATATGAGAATTGAAAAATCAAACTGTTTGGATATTCCACAACACAGGATGTATTGAACAACAAGAGTAACTGAAGATGAATTTTAAAAAAGTTCGGCATAGGAACAAATCACCCCACGGAAGAGGAAATAGAAACAAGAGTCGCAAACAAAGGTCTCCAGAGGAAATGGAGAATATATTACTGGACCCTGGAAGAAAGGCTACCTTGTTTAAAAGTGGCAGAAAACTTGGCCATATTGTTTTCTACCAGTGGGTGAGAAAGAAGAACTTGTAATGAATACACTTGGATATTTAGCTGAGATTTCCAAGTGAGGCTGGAAGATGTGAACTTGTTTCTCCTTGCTGCTTGTAGTAAAATGCTAGAAGAATGACATCAACTGAGCGATGAACTGTTAGGCAAAAAGGAACCAGCATTTGATGATCTGGAAAATTCTCTGTCTTTGCAGATAATGTGCTCTGGAACTAGGGCCAAGGGTGTGACTGGAAAACCATTTGCTAAAGAGACGAGATGCATGACTCATGGATTCAAACTACCTTCTCAGCAGACATCAGGAATAGAGATCAGTGATCCAGGGACAATTGGTGTAGAATGCCCTTGTTCCTAGGTGTAAGATCCCTTTGACTTCCATGGGAAACTCACAATGTTTTTGAGAACTTTATAAGAGCAGAAACACAGCCAGCCTGGACTGAGAGGGACAGAAATGAGATGAAATGAAGGATGAAACCACTCCAAAGACAGAACTGTGGACCCAAAGTCCGGAGAAGGCAGAGATACTATCCTGGAGAACTCAGAGGACAGAGCATCAAGCCACAGGGAATTAGTCTTATAACCTAATGGAACTTGTACTGATGACCTGAGAACCTACTCTAGACCAGTAACCCCTTTATTAACTCTATTTTATCCCTTTAGAAATAGGAATGTCAGTCTGGTGCCTGTTCCATTATTGTATTGTGGAAACAGATAATTTGTTTTCTAGTTTCATAGTTTTGGGGATGAAAAGAAATTTGACCCAGAATGAGGCATAGCAAATTTAACTCATACCTGATTTAGATAGTTTGTGTGTGTGTGCTTAGCCACTCAGATGTGTCTGACTCTTTGCAACCCCATGGACTAGAGCCCACTTGGTTCTGCTGTCCATGGGATACTCCAGGCAAGAATACTGGAGTGGGTAGCCATTTCCTCCTCCAGGGGATCTTCCTGACCCAGGGATCAAACCCACATCTCTGGTGTCTCCTGCATTGGCAGGTGGATTCTTTACCACTAGCACCATCAGTTATTTACCTCAGGGTAAATTATTTGCCTTATCTTTTCAATATAACAACCAGCTAAGAAAGAGAGAGAAGAAAACAAAGCCTTTAAGAGACTGGAGTTCCGGTTGGGTCACAGTGAACGAGGCAGAAGACCTGATGAAACTGTGTCCTCATCTGTGAACTGGGAATAAAAATACCTGTCTCCCACAACTGTAGAGAAGATTAAATTAGCTAGTACATGCTTGGCACTTATGACAAGGACTGTGAGAAAATGTGCCCTCATCAAGTATTAAATGCCCCCCACCCTCTCCTCCTTCCTAACACCCCTTAGTCCCACACCCACTCCGTTACTACCGCTGCTTCTTAAGTCAAAGCATACTGCTCATTGCATCTTGAGGACATGCTAGAGGTGTAAGTAAAAATCAGATCCAAGGGTTGTACATTTACCTGTAGAAAACATTGTACCTTTGAAAAAGAAGAAATATCTTAAGCTACATTGGTTCTCCCGAGTGTTTTTTATGAGGACATGAAGGCATCAAAAATACTATGTGAATTTTCACTTAATTTATGAACCTATCTCTCCCCTAAAATGTCCACCTAAAACATTTAGGAGTTCCTTATTTTGTTTCCAAGTTGGATTTTTTAAAGTGAAGTGAATATATGCTGCTAACTATTTCAAAACTCTTAGGTTTTTGTATGGTTTTCCTTTAGAAATTTAATTCTCTCTGTTGAAAGGTTTATAGGTTATTTGAATTAAGGTTTTTAAAAACTCAAGATTCAAAAAATCTGTTGTCATGTGTATCCACAGAAACCACCCCAACTAAAAAAAACCAACATAATTGCCAGATGGACTGCAGTTTCTCCCACTGCCAGGCCATGTTGACATTGTTGGAATTCCCAAGTCAGCACAGGGCAGGTCATAAAGTAATAGCTGCTGTGAGTTAGACTTGTTCAGTGTCAGACGGTGTTTAGGGGATAATTTCATTATTTCAGTTATTTAGATCATCGTTGTAATGAAGATCTGAGAATATTTGTTTTAGGAAACATTTAGAATTATTTGTTTTAGGAAAGGAAAGATGTAAAAACAGTCAAGGGGATAATGAGGTATTGAGAAAGATACAGCTTTGGACTGATTTCTGAAAGAAAATGTCTGAGTATAAAGTATTGTTTGTCTTACATTCGTTTAAACAATGGTGAGTGAAATGACATTTTTATACAAGCAGTCAACCTTTATTAGAACAATTGGTGAGCAATTACAGTTCAACAGCCAAACATTTATCTGTCTGTCCCCTACGTGAAGGCTTTCCTGGTGGCTCAGCGGTAAATAATCTGCGTGCAATGCTGGAGACATGGGTTCAGTCCCTGGGTCAGGAAGATCCCCTGGAGAAGGAAATAGCAATGCACTCCACTATTCTTGTCCGGAGAACTCCATGGACAGAGAAGCTGGGCAGGCTACAGACCATGGGGGCATGAAGAGTTGGACAAGACTTAGCAACTAAACATCAACACCCTGTTGAGTAAATAAAACATTTTAAAGCCCACAACAAAAATAGTAAATTCCAATAGAAACTGTTTTTCTCTGATCACCACAAAAATAATAAGATAAATAATGGAAAACTTTACAAGTCCCCTAAAGATAATGGACAGACAGGTTCAACCAAGGCTTGCTTTGATATCTGCAGGAATAAATCTAACCTATCTACTCTAATGTACCATTAAACTTTTATCAGACAGTCATCAGAGTGCCTGAGGATTAAAAATCATTGTAGCTGAATAATGTATGCTAAAATGTATATCATCTATGTTAAGGTAGTAATCATTGTGCATTAGCCCATTTTGAGCGTAAGGACTAAAATCTTGACAACACAAGGAGAATATTTCTTTGGCTTTGATAATGCAATATGAGAATATAAATGTGGGTCATCTTAGCTTCCGTTTGAGTAAGGCATTAGAATTGCATCATGCACCGTTTAATATATTCATTGAGTTGTTGTTCAAACATGCTAGAGGAATCTGAAGCAACTTTCCAGAGTGTTTTTTCTTGGACCTTCTTTATCGTTATAGTCTTAATCCTTTCTTATGAGGAATATGCTAGACTACAATAACTTGTGTCCTTATACCTAATCTTCCTTTGTTAAAATTTTAATCAGCTCTTTAATTCACACTGAAGCATGAAGGGTACTTACATCATCGTGCCTTCCTGGGGTATAGAAAAACATTTTTGTCTCAACCAGAGGACATGGTAAAGATGAAACACAGTGGGGCCTTCTAGCGTCCCCACCCACCCCAGCCCTTGACTGATCATCCCACTTATTCTAAGAGTCTAGCTATACACTCACCTATAGACTAAGCTTTCTATTCAACCTTTCTTTTGAAAATAAGAAACCATGAATATTCTTTCCGAAAGCTCTAATCTCTTATTTACCCCATGTGGATTTGGCCTTAGCATGGGAAACTGCTTATGTACTTTTGTGTTTTTGCTTATTATTATTATTGCACTTCAGTCTCATAACCTTTCTCCCTTTTGGAAACTGAAAAGAGACTTTATATGATGCTCTGAAGAGAAGACAAGACATTAGTGAAGTTGCTCAGTTGTGTCCAACTCTTTGCAACCCCAGGGACTGTAGCCTACCAGGCTCCTCCACCCATGGGTTTTCCAAGCAAGAATACTGGAGTGGGTTGCCATTTCCTTCTCCAGGATATCGTCCTGATCCAGGGATCAAACCCGGGTCTCCCGCATTGCAGGCAGACTCTTTGCCATCTGAGCCACCAGGGAACACCAGGCTTCAATCCCTGGGTCGGGAAAGATCTCCTGGAGAAGGAAATGGCAACCCACTCCAGTATTCTTGCCTGGAAAATCCCATGGAGGGAGGAGCCTGGTAGACTGCAGTCCATGGGGTCGCAAAGTGTCAGACACGACTGAGTGACTTCCCTTTCACTTGAAGAGAGGATAAGACACTATTTTGGATATGATACAGGGTAGGGGGAAGGTTGGTTGCTGGACAGTATCTTTAGGAATAACTATTTGGAACACGATACCTTCCATTTATCTCAGGTTTTCAATGAGAATATAATTCTTCGGTTCATAAAGAAAGATTACAACTATGGAGCTGAGGGACAAACTGTGTTTAAGATGGGGCTCGCTCTTCTCATGTGAAAGTATTTTATTTGATAGTCTTCTAGAAGCCTCCAATTTTCCAGTATGAAAATGGGCCACTTGGAGCGCAGCACAGTACTGTAGCAAGTCTATCCTAATGGTCAAAGCCATCCAACACAATCATCTTTGGCCAATACCTCATGAAAGAGTTACTGGATTTCTTTGTGCAACTCGGTACACATGGCTGAAATGAGGGCTTGGGGGGCTTTGAAAACGTGTATATCAGTAATGAGCAGGGGAGAAAAAGAGAAAAAATCCAAAGTTACAGCAAGACCATATGAGAGATGTAAGCTTTTGTTTGAGGGGTTCTCAAAAAGAGGAAAGGGCAGACTTAATGTCGGCTTGTGTCTCTGAACCTGTTCTGCCTGCATTATTACAGGAAAAAAGGAAAATTAGGACAGAGCACCACCCACATTAAGACAATGGTTTGCTTTGTAATAGATTGGATTGCATCTCATCTACCTTTGAGCATCATCACTTACCACAGTGCATGACTCATGTCAGAGACACAATAAACATTTGTTGAGTAAATGAATGAATACAATAGTATAATTTTAGTTTCAGGATTTCCTGGGATTCCATAAAGACATTTTATATCCTTTTAATGTAAGCAATAACATCTCTAGGTGTGTTAGATTTTTTTTACAGTTCCATAAAAAATGTAGGAAAACAAAAGAATCAGTCAGCTGTGACTATTTATAGTGTGCTGAAAAACAGTTCACAGAAATCTCTATCAAGTGATTGTTTTCCATTGAAGAATAACCTCTGATGGTTAAGACAACTAGAGGGAAGGACTAAAAATGACACAGCAGGTTGAGAGGCTTTGAAATTACAGGGAAAATCAGTCTTGAAGAGCAGGGGAAGAATTAAAAGTTATTTTTGATACTAATAAAGAAGGCTAAGCACCAAAGAATTGATGCTTTTGAATTGTGGTGTGGGAGAAGACTCTTTTTAGAGTCACTTGGACTGCAAGGAGATCAAACCAGTCAATCCTAAAGGAAATAAACCTTGAATATTCATTGGAAGAACTGGTGCTGAAGCTGAAACTGCAATACTTTGGCCATCTGATGCGAAGAGTTGACTCACTGGAAAAGACCCTGGTGCTTGGGAAGATTGAAGGCAAAAGAAGAAGGAGGCAGCAGAAGATGAGATGGTTGGAAAGCACCACCAACTCAGTGGACATGAGTTTGAGTAAACTCCAGGAGATATTGAAGAACAGGGAAGCCTGGTGTGCTGAAGTCCATGGGGTTGCAAAGAGTCAGACATGACTTAGCTACTGAACAACAATAATAGACTGATTCAATTTAAAAATCATTTAAATAGATATAACAACAACAGAATGCTCTGTTATAGACTATGACTTAGTGTTCTTTCAAATTCATGGTTGAATTAAACGTAGTATCACTGAGGACAACAGACACCCAGAATAAACCAACTGACGTTCTCAAAGGGTTGACTTGCTGTACTTATCACAGACTTCAAATAAGCATCTCACCATGAGAAAAGCAATGACAGAAGCACTGTTTGCCAAGTTTTCTGATGTTGATCATTTAAATATTTTAGGAAAATACACACCACACAATGGATGTGTTTTGAGTTTTCTACTTGCCTGCAGTTTACTCCTTTAACACATAGTTTTGAGAGCCCAGAAGGTGGCAGGCTATGTGCAGGAGATCTACAGAAAGAGCATTGCAAACCCAGAATGTCTGACCTCCAAGGCATCATGCATGTAGCAAGTTGAGGGGGGGTAGAGGAGGAATAATTATGCAAACATTAGACACAAAATGTGCATTCAGGTTTCCATAAGTCCAGTGGAGGAAAATGAAGTGGGAAAGATGACAACAATTGAAAAGGGAGGCAGAGGAGCTGTTCGAGAGCGAGGGAGAGTGTTCTCCGTGGAGGTCAAGTGTTCTCCATGGAGGTGGAGTTTCCACCAACCCTGAAGGAAGCAATAGAATGAGCACTGACATGGCCAGGGGAGGAGAATTCCAGGCAGAGGGCACTCCAGGCAGAGGCTCCAAGGCTGTAGGTTTGGAAGAAAAGCAGAGTCCAAGCAGTCTAGATGGCGTGCAGAGAAGGCAGTGGGGTGTGAAGGATGCTGAGTTAGGGGTGCAGAGAGAGTCTAGGCCCAGGTAGGGACCCCTGCGAGCCACAGTGAGGCTGCCGGGTCAAGTCCCACAACGGCTCCTCTTAAGGAGTCTAACCAGCCTTGCTGGGCAGCTCTGTATCAACCGAAGGTTAGAAAATTCACTTTCCTGATAACGAAAAATTTTCTCTACTTGCAACACTTCTGTCACCAATTGTGTGGCTTCTCTACTTCAACTAGTGCTCCCATTCTCTGCAGACACCAGTGGTGTGTCCCTACATTTTAATTCATTTCTGACACCGACCACCCAGAGTCAGTGCAGACCTCACTGATTAAGGGCCCATAAAGTTGTCCCCACTTTAGATGCTGGTCTCCAGGTACCCACACTTCTGAGTTGGCTACAAACTGTGGGTCCCCACAGCCCCTTCCTCACATTCAATAATTTGGTTATGCTGCTGCTATTGCTAAGTCGCTTCAGTCATGTCCAACTCTGTGCAACTCCATAGACAGCAGCCCACCAGGCTCCCCTGTCCCTGGGATTCTCCAGGCAAGAAAAATGGAGTGGGTTGCCATTTACTTCTCCAATGCATGAAAGTGAAAAGTGAAAGTGAAATCACTCAGTCGTGTCCGACTCTTCACAACCCCATGGACTGCAGCCTACCAGGCTCCTCCGCACATGGAATTTTCCAGGCAAGAGTACTGGAGTGGGTTGCCATTGCCTTCTCCAAGACACAGCAGAACCAAAACTAAGTAAACAAATTAAAAAAAAATTTTTTTAATCCTTATTATTTATCTGTTTTATGTCAGTCATTAACTTTGCATAAATTCTCAGAGCCAAAACTTGTGATATAGTTTCTAGAACATGCCATTTCTCTAGTACATAGCTTCCATAGTATATAACTTTGCTATTTAGTTATTCAGAAATAGCAAAATATTTCCTGCAGAAAGAAAATTGTTAGAGAATAAAGCTCTGGGCTTACCAGTAAGTAGTGCACAAGACATATGTCACTCAGAGTGATGAGCTTTCAAACAACACAATATTTGTCACTAAACATATTTAGACAACTTTGAAATTAGATCTCTTCCTCAAAATGTCCAAACCACATATTAAACAGGAAACAAAGACGAGAGAAATCTCACACTCTTAAGAAGGATCTGAGTTACTATCATGCTGACTGTCACTTCCTTCCGTTTAGTACTCTAATTTTGCAGGTAACCCTGCCCCACCTGGCCACTGAAGCAGGAATACTGGCTCATTGTCAGATGGACAGATGCACTGTGGAATGATGGGAAATTCAGAATCAGGAGGGCATCGTGACTTTGTTGCCTTTTGCTGCATCCTCCAGAGAAAGCAAGCAGCTTTGAATATACATATTTATACATTTTGTTGCATGTGTGTATAAAATATACATGCATAATAGCAACTTTGTTCTGTCACGGGAGGTAGCTTTACACTATTCAGAAAGACCTGAAGATATATGTCCTGAAGCTATCTATATATTAATGTCTAAAACAGACAAAACATATATTTCACATTTAAATTTTTTTACATAATTTGGGAACATAATGTATGTGTCATTACTTGTCCATTAATTATCCTGAAAAATATCTCATTTATTATCTTATTTATTTCCATGCATTTGTTAAATAATTAGATCTTTTGTTAATAGAGGCTTGAACATAGGCCTACAATCTTATTTCTTGCTGGCATTTTAGCAGTTTAATTATTTCAAATCCATCTGGTTTAAAATTAGCTATATGGTTTATGGATTGTGAGTTTGATATCTGACATCCTATAACAGGAGTCCAAATTCCAGTTCTACTCCTTTTTTTCTGTTTTGTTTTGAATTTGTTATGTGTTTTTACACTTGTGTGTTTTCTAGTGGTGAAAGAGATTTGTTTAAAAAAAAAAGAAATCTAATTGGAATCTGAAGTGAACATTTAATGAACAGGGTGTGGGATTGGAAAGTGGAGGCAAAGATACTGAGCATAGTTATTCATACAGACAGTGATATTAGTCTCAGGAAAACAAATAAAATCCTGGTAAGTGCTTCCCAGGTGATGCTAGTGATAAAGAACCCACCGGCCAATGCAGGAGACATAAGGGACACGGGTTCAATCCCTGGGTCAGGAAGTTTCCCTGGAGAAAGGCAGGGCAACCCACTCCAGTATCCTTGCCTGGAGAACTCCATGGACAGTAGAGCCTGGCAGGCTACAGTCCATGGGGTCACAAAGAGTCAGACACGACTGAGCACATATGTACACACACACACACACAAGATAGTGGATAGCTACTGAGCTTGAGACTTTAAATAAAAATGAGACTCAAAAAGACCAAGGTCTCATGTGACAGACCAAAAGTTCTTGTGATACTCTTACATTTATCAATATAAAATAATTGACTAAATCAGAGTATATCCAAGACATTTGGCCCATTTAATTTTTAAAATTTTTTAAAGACCCAATTTTTATTTTATTTATTTATTTTTTAAACTTTCTAGCTGCCTGACATGGGGGATCTTAGTTCCTTGACCAGGGATCTTAGTTCCTTCCTGGCATTGGAAGCATGGAGTCCTAACCATTGGACCACCAGGGCAGTCCCTTGACCCATTTTAAAAGACATACAGTTAATATCCCCTAGACATCTCTTGATGGAATAATCTCAGTGACCTTCCTGCATAGTGTATATTTGTTTTTGCATCATGGCAGGTCATATTGTTAAAATGTAGGTGGGAGACCATTCCAGGCAAGGCTGAAGAGTTTAGCAGAGATAGATCACAAAGGACCTGGTTAACAGTTTATCTCTTTTGTGTTTTTTAAAACTTGGACCAGTGAATAATTTTATGTCTCTATTTCCTCATTATTAAAATACAGGTAATAGTAACACCCACTTCACACAATGTCCCAAATTATACACAGGGTTCACATAATGCCTGGGACATCAGTATCTTTAAATAAATGTACTTCTTTCTGATCATAATACGATCATTTTTTCAAAAATTCTCTTAACATCATTCTATAATAGAACTTAAAAATGGTAGAAGGAGTGTGAAAGTGAGAGTACAAAGAGCCAAAGAATTAAAGGATATGCTTATACTTGAAGTTGTTAGAGTGTGGAAGGGAGATTTTAATATAAATATTCCAAGGTGTTAAGATGAACATACAGCAGCAGCCCCCAACTTTTTTGGCACCAGGGACAGGTATTGTGGAAGACAGTTTTTCCATGCATGGAGAGTGTGATAGGGGGACAGTTTGGAGACGATTCAAGAACAGTACATTGATTGTTCACTTTATGTCTGTTATTATCACATTAGCTCCACCTCAGATCATCAGGCATTAGATCCTGGAGGTTGGGGGCCCTTGACACAGGATAGGGCACTGTCCCTCGGCAGTCAGCACAATTAGCGGTACCAGCTGGATGTGAGCCACCCTGACTCTGTTCAAGGTCCACTAAATGAGATGCCTATCCTCTGGCTTCCCAGGACGAGTGCAATAAATTCAGCAGACTACCGATTCCATGGTTCTCACAGACTGCCCTGTAAAACTGAGCTCCTCATTGTACGGAGTGTGGAAAACCTGATCCTAAATGAGGCTGCTAATTGACTCAGTTTGCCAGCTCATTTGGTGAGTGTCAAGCTGCTCTCCTTCCAGCTCTTTTGTTTGAGTCAGTTCTGGGGACACCTCTCTGAAGAAGCACCCTGGGACCCTGAAGTGAGTACCATCGGGAGGTGTGAAATTATAACAACTGCAGCTTTAGGAAGCTCTGGGATTATATAATTTCATATCTACAATAAATAGCATAACACACTCAAATCCTTTAAAAGAGCTGGGATATCTACTTCTCAATTCTGTTTTTTTGGCTTATGACTTTACTAAAATATCTAATTTTGTTTCCTTGGGTTGAAGAAAATTAATACATTGGGTTATCCAAGAAGTTCATTCAATTTTAAATAAAAGACATATTTTTCATTTTCACCAAGTACATTATTGAGCTATGTATTCACTGCCGAACAAACTTTTTGGACAACCCAGTACATACTTCCAGGGCTGTCGCTAATAACACAGCCAAGAATAAGATAATAAATGAATGTGTTTATTGTGTGTGTGTGTGTGTGTGAGTGTAAGAGCGTGACGCAAAAGGAGAAAAAAGAAGACAAGTCAACACATCTGGGGAAAATTAAGGGCAAAAGGAAAGAAAAATTTCTGGCTCAATGAAGTTCTTGTTCTCTTGGCTTTTTCATGTTTGGTTCTCATAGTAAATCACCTGCTCTGGCCCTTGGAAATGTCAACCCTTCCTGCCACACCCTTTTACTTTATCTTTAAGTTGTTGGCCAAAACTGGGCTGATGCTGAACTCCTCCTTTGAGCCTAATGAGAACTGAGAGTACTTTGATCACTCAGAGGTCCACCTACTCAAAGTGCTTGTTTGCTTTTTGTTTGTTCTGCTTCCCCTCCAGGCTCCATCAGCAATCAGAGCACCCAGGAAAGACCTCAGGGCAGGAAGCACTGTGTCTCTGGGCAGAGGCGACCCACATGTTGACACAAAGTGAGTGTCAAGATGAGTAGAGACATCAATGATCAAAAAGGAAAATTAATCTTCAATCAAAGCACAATTAAAGTTCTTACAGACTTTTCTTTATTTAATAATATTTCAAAAAATATACTTTCAGATTACTTTATTTTTAGAAAATATAATTAGAAAGAATCTGGGAATGTCTGTTAAGGCATATTTATTTATTTAAAGATTGTGATGTTAGCTGTTGAATGTATAGCCTTGGAGATTGCTTAGTTATGTTTCAACAGGTATAGTTTAAAATTTTTCACTTTGTTATCGAAAAGATATAGATTTTTGACTTTGAAAAACCAACAGATTGGAGAATATGTCTGAAATATGTCACATATGTCCCATTGCGGCCTTTTTAATTGTGATTTTAAAAGAAACAGATAATCACTCATATTATGCTACCAATGAAAACACTTTCCATGTAAAAATATCTCATATAATAATATAAGCATGAATGAAATAAGGAAGGAAACTTTATAATATCCAAAGAAATTTACCATTGAATATTTCCTTTTATTTCATCATACAATTACAGGATATGTACTGGTTATCAATTAGTTACAAGGGAAGACCCTAACTACTAGGCAAAGTGCAGTGAAATAAAGGGGAACTTTCTGTATTAAGACAGCTTAGAGCTTATTAAGATACCTAAACATGTAAGTGGACAAAAACAGTGGGGTTGAAAAATAAGATGCATTGATTGCAGTAAGGAGATGTACTTGTATTATTGGTAAAACTTAGGAAAAAGACAAGATTTTCAGCTCAGAAAATACTAATATCTACGTTATGCTAGATGTTAGTATGCAGTACAGAGTTCAGTCCCTCATTCATGGCCAACTCTTTGGGACCCCATGGACTATACCTTGCCCTGCTCTTCTGTCCACGGGATTTTCTAGGCAAGAATACCAGAGCGGATTGCCACTACCTACTCCAGGGGATCTTCCCGATCCAGGCATCAAACTCACATCTCCTGTGTCTTCTGCATTTGCAGGCAGATTGTTTACCACTGCACCATCTGGGAAGCCCACTAGATGAAGGATATTCCCAAAAACTAAAATGAAATACAAGCCATGACTTCAAGAAACATATTGCCTAGTGGAGGCAATGGAATGATGATATATTTATAACATGTGATAAAATACACACTAAGGCTTTGTATTTTATCCTGTAGTCAGGACAGAGCCTTTGAAAGTTTTTAAGAATGAGAAGGCTTGGGTAAATTTCAAATTAAGATTTATTATAGGGGTGCTAGTGTGTTTAAGAGATTTGAGAGGGCACAAGAATGGAAGCAGAGACACCCTCTAGATTTTTTTATTTTGCAGTGTCATTTAGAAGGAAAAAGAACAGTTATGGTTGAGAAACATGTATTGTTAAAATAAAAGGAATTACTGATGTGTGTGATACTAGAACTTAGATAAGGGAAAGAAAGCCATGGAACAGGACTCTCAAGGAGGAAGTTTGGATATGTTGTCATAAGAGAATGCAAAGGGAAAAGCCTGCTGTGGCGTGAGACATAGGAAAGGTGATGCGTGTGATGCGGGTGACCCCTGGGCAGAATGCAGTTTCAGGTAGAACATATCTAACACTGCTTATCTCCTGCAGAAAAGCTCTTTAAAAAAATCTGAAAATCGGCTGAAGGCAAACAGCTTCAGGAGGAATCTTCATGATTTTGAAATGAAGGAAAAGCGACATAGTAAATATCTGTGTTAGAGTAAAGGAGTATTTTCCAGTGCTTAAATCTTTAAAATATGTATGACTTTGGAAAGTAAAAATTCTAGCCTTGTCTGGGGAGAGTCCAATAGATAGAGATGTAATACACATAGAAACTGTAAAATCAAAGGGTGTCTAAACAATTCTCTTTAACTTTAAGTCTTCTGTGTTTGACTTTGTGGAGTAAGATATTAACTTGAAGAAAATTGTGACACCCCCCCCCCCCAAATATCCAAAGGCTTCATTCTGCATGATTCTACTTGTGTATCATTCTAGAAAACATACAGTTATAGGGACACATTGGCAGAGGGTTGACTACAAATGTCACTCCTAGGAGGTTTATCTAAGTGAGGCCAGGGGGCTCTTGTATCATGATTACAATAATGACTGCACGACTCTCTACATCTGTCAGACAGTATAAAACTATACACAAAAGAAGAGTGGATTTCACTGTCTATAAATTTAAATGACATTCAAATGATGTAAATTACTTAAAATCCCACAAGTCTGTCTTTTACCTAAAGTAATTTAGGAAAAAAATTCTGACTTTCAGTGTGATATAATTTAAAATTTTCAAATGTCATTTGCCACAATTCTCTTTCAAGTGATTTCTCAGGGGAAAAGGATTCATCCATTTTGAAAGTTTCATTAAAGATAATATTTAAAACAACAAAAAACAAATTTAAATAAGTTCACAGCCAGGAATATCTGACCAATATGTGTATTTTCTACATTGTATAATATTTTAATTTTATATATTCAGGCTTCCATTTTGGAAAATCTGAATCTGAAACTTTTGGAGAAGTTTAGAATTCTAACCCATTTAATTGAAACGTTGACTAAGTAACTATTTATGGATTTTTGAAGCACCTCCAAGGGAGGTCACTTTAATTGCCTGCTCTTAATGATCTCTAGAATCCACTCCGTCTTTCGTTAATGGGCTTCGTATTAATATTTTATTTCCATAATAGCTTAAAATGAAAATTATTGCCTTGTTGCTCAAATGCCTATGAAGTGCTTCCTGCCTTTAAATGGAAACGGAGCCCACCAAATAGTTTACACCAACAGCTTATGAGGTGGGGGGAGGACGGAAGCAGACAGGCTTCCTTTCCTTCATTAGTATGGACACAGCCCAGTTATCAAACAAGCACATTCTTCCCCCTCTCACATCATTGAGTACGTTTGAGGAGTAACAGATGGATATTTTGTGGGCAAATCCCACGTAGAGCTAAGGATAATAGTATTTGTCTGCTCCCTTGAATTTTTCTCTATCTTTCTCCTGAATTATTTCAGTAACTTTCCTGATTTATATTTGCCAGTGGTCTTGTTTCTCTGAATTTCAGGAGCATTCAGCCAACTGTTACAGATTTCCAGAGACCATGGTTTATGAAGCATGACTTACCACAAGCTTACTTCCAGGTTAGCCTGAATTTCAAATTTTAATATCATCATCATTGTCACAGGTATCTCTAGTAAAATAAGAAGGTTTTAGGATTTCAGAATTTTAAGATTATTTTTAAAAAAAAGAAAAAGAGAAAGCTAATGCTGAAATGTTTTTACAGGCACTCATCTAAACAATTCTTGTTATTTCCTTATCCCTGTTGAATCATATCCTGTGATTCAAGCTCAGACATAATAGTTCTGCATAGTTCCGTTCCATTTGGAATGACCATCTACTGTTGGTACAAAAGTGCCATAAACAGTCTGAAATGATACAGATATTTGCATATCTCCTTAGAGGAGAAATAAATGTAAATTCTACATGTAAATAGATTAATGATATTTACTTTCAATGTCTTTAATACAGTTGGCAAGCATAAGACGGGGAGGAAACTGGCTTCATGCACAATTACCCACATTGATTCATAACAAAATGTGAGGTTGAGTTGGCATGGTCTTCTGACGATTACCAACCTCCTTCTCAAAGCTCACCTGGGGGATGTGGTCCTCTCTGCTGACCAAACTATTTCCTGTGAGTTTCACCAAGAACCACGAAGTGAAGCTGATTAAGGAGTAAAGATCTTGGAAAGATGGCTCAAGTGTCTCAGTGGACATGTTATCAAAAGCCCTGGAAACAAAAGGAATGTTGTTTATATCATAACCAATGATTGAAAAATCAGCCTATGGCCCTCATGTGTAAACAGGAAATGCTTAAAAAACTTTTGAGACTACAGGGATGATTACCAACTAGATAATTGATGATGTTTGGAATAATTATAAGATTTTAGATACAGTAAGACTGTTGAGGTTATAATATGCAAAACTTCTTATCTTAAGAGGAAGGGATTGGTTGCAGTTGCTGTGGCATCTGAAATTGCTTCAGAATATCTGGGGAAGAGAGAACAGGGGATTCAAATGGAGCAAAATTGGCCGCAACTTGTTGTCACTGAAGCTGAGTGACAGATTCAGGATGACACATGATGTGAGGATAGATATAATAATATCCTGTATTATCTTTGAAAATTTCCACACAAACATGTTAAATAAATCAGTACTTTTAAGGGAAGAATTCTAGAACTCATTTCACAAATCTTTTTGGTTTTGAAACTTATATAAAGATCAATAACACGGACTTGGTGGAATACGGACAGCCAAGCTCACATTGCTTGTTATTAGAGGGAGATGTTTATTTCCTTTGTGTTGTTTTGGGGGGAGGAGAAACATTTAATTACGAAGATTTAATTATTTAATAGTTTTAAAGCTTATTTGCCTCAAAATATTTGCTAGTTGCTTTTTCATTTCGCCTTCCCTCCTCCTCTTTTATCTGTTCTCCTATTTCTCCCTTTCAACTCTCATGTTTTAGCTAAACATATTTTTAGCTCTTTTCAGAGGCAGAGTCAGCATAAGGACCTAACCTGTCACCACTGGATGCAGCCGTTTTCCTTGATTGCTCTTTCCTTACAGATCTCTTATCCAATAACATTTCTGAGGCTGACTTGAATGCTAGACAGGTATGGCTGGTGGCACATAAAGTAAAAACTGTAAATCTACATGAAAGGAAACATAAACATTCTCCTTATCCCTACTCGGAATCATAAAGAAAATCCAAATAATAAATTAAGGACAATATTTTTGATAATCCTTTTTCAAAGAGCTGAGAGATTTAAGATAATAAGAATGCCTGTCTTTCCAATCTCCTCTAGTAAAGGGAATGCTTTAAATTTTTTGATTGTCTTTTCCTGTGTGGTAGAGAGCAGGGTTTTCTACTGGGGTGGCTATAATGGGCTTGGGGAGGAGGTCACTGGCAGTAGGGTTGGTCCAACCTTGTGCCCTGGGAAGAATGAACTTAGAGTAAATGAGGTTTGAGTCACCATCTGCTTGCCACTTACTGATATGCAAACTTGG
This sequence comes from Budorcas taxicolor, assembly GCF_023091745.1. NCBI lineage: Eukaryota > Metazoa > Chordata > Mammalia > Artiodactyla > Bovidae > Budorcas > Budorcas taxicolor. The sequence goes on along the minus strand of NC_068922.1, from coordinate 43,713,035 downwards.
ATCAATGGTTCAACATCTTTGAAGGCTATTTCCTCCAAAGGAAATTGGGAACAAGCAATATCTTATTTATAAACTGTCTGGAAGGTTAAATTGATGGAGAAACTGCAAAGAAAGTATAAAGCTAGTGTTCTTCCTGAAACATGGTAGGAACCCATTAAGTCTCCTCCATCATGGTACCATTCCTAATTACATCCAGCACAAAAACATTGTATATTTCTATACAATAGAAATAACAGAAATTATTGAAATGGGATTAACAGTTTGATCTCCTGGATTTTGGAAGACAAACTGGATATCTATCCACCTTCTTATTTCCTCCTCCTTCCCTAAATGAGACTGGAGAATTTCAGTCCCTAATTATAGTGAAGATAAAAGGGAATTTCAGCATCCTAAAGCAAGGGGCTCCCTGAATAGTCAGCCTGTGAAAAGAATAAAATCGGGGTGAATGGAAGAAAGAGCATTGACTCAGAGTAATGGGTGGTAGCATCCCTGATGGCTCACTGGTAAAGAATCCACCTGTCCCTGCAGGAGACGAGGGTGTGATCTCAAGTGCAGAAAGGTCCCCTGGAGGAGGAAATGGCAATTCACTCCAGTATTCTTGCCTGGAAAATTCCATGGACAGAGGAGTCTGGCAGGCTAAAGAGTCAGACACAACTGAGAGACTGAATGTGCACTCATGGTGACTCATTTACCATGTCCAAGACACAGTCAACTCATGCATGAAGTGGGTATAACTATATCATTTCTGAACACTTGTAAGTGCTAATAAGACAATCAAAATGCTTATTTAAGTGAACTCAGTTGGAAAAATCATAAAGTACTTCATAAGCATAGAGCATATAAATTAAATTATGGGCTGCAACCTAACAATATACTTAGGCCTATATAGGCAATGATATGAATAAATAAATGCATACATACATATGCATATAAACAAACAAACAAACTTTACTCCAGAGGGGGAGGAAGGATAGAAAGTGTGATTCATCACATTGCCTTGGGAAAAGAAAGTGTTTATTGCCTTTCACAGACTTAGTTACTGATAAAAATTCACCTTGTTCCTTGAATTGCAACCTTTGCCCCACAGATTCAGGAAAAAGCTCTGAAAGCAATTCCCAAGTGGAATTTGGACTACAAGTGAGACAATTAATTTAAAAAAATTCCTTTCTGGCCAGAAGCCATTATTTTTACAAGTTGAATAATGACATCATGCCTGTAACTTGAAAAAGTTATGTCTTTGGGGCTTAGAATTTGGCCTATAATAATAGAGTGAGTGGGTATTTATTATAGTAAGAGCCACTATGGAGTGGATTCTTCCTCGATAAAATGCTGTCCTACAGTTCAGAGAGGCATCTCCTTCTCATTGACTGATCAATATTTATGAATGGGAATCACTCTGAAAGGCCATCTGCAAAAAAGTTCAGCACATTTTAAAAGTTAAAATAGTCTTGAATCTTATTACGTTGATCTCACGATCTCATCAGCAGTGGTGAACCCATTTAACAAAATGTCTTGAAGGGAACTTTTGAAAGCCTCACTGAACACCGGCCATCTATGCCCTGACCTTGCAGAATAAGCCTCTCTCCCTAGCCCTGACAGGGGCTGGGAGTATGCTAAGAGCTCGCTCCTACAGCAGGTCTGGACTTCCTGGTCCCCCTGTGCTCTCAGCCCCTCAGGATCTTGGAGAAGAACACTCAGGAGCACGGCTTCCTTGGCACTTGGTGTGTTTCCATAGCCAGGCACCCAGGAAATGCAATTCCTGACTCATCTGATTGTCACCTCACTTCCAGCTCTGCATTTGCTTTGCAATGGGATATGAGCCTGGCTAGAAACTTTTTGGTATGTTGTGAAGAAACCATACTTGGGATTGTAAGGAAATTAGACAATATTTCCTGCTTTGTGCCCATTGCCAAGACAGGTGACACAAAAGCAGAGCCACTGTGCCCCAGAGATGAAGAGGGCAAATTGATTATTGTAGAGGCAACCCCCGGCTTCCCTGGTGACTCAGTGCTAAAGGTTTGATCCCTGGGTCAGGAAGATCTCCTGGAGGAGGAATTGGCAACCCACTGCAGTATTCTTGTCTGGGAAATCCCAAGACAAAGGAGCATGGTGGAGGGTCGCAAAGAGTAGAACATGACTGAGTGACTAAAAGCAACAACGAGAGACAACCCCAGTGAGTGAGGACATTTGGCCAGAAAATTTTGCAATAAAAGTGATGTTAGAAGAATGGACAGGTGAAAAGCGAAGGGTGATTGAAAGCAGGACCACATGATCATTTTGAGTAAAAATCCTTTGTTGGGCAGTTGTGTGCTGAAATAATAAAGGACACAGCTGAGAACATACATGACAATGGAGGATACATTGGTAATGGTGAGGAAAGATCCGGGTTTTAAGGAGATGATGACTTTTATTTCTGAGCATGGCAGTTTCTCTGCAGAAGCTATGCTGCTGTGCAGTGCTTAGTTGTTCAGTCATGTGGGACTCTTTGCAACCCCATTGACTGTAGCCCACCAGGCTCCTCAGTCCATGGAGATTCTCCAAGCAAGAATACTGGAGTAGGTTGCCATGCCCTCCTCCAGGGGATCTTCCCAATCCAGGGATCGAACCTGGGTCTCCCACATTGCAAGCGGATTCTTTACCATCTGAACCACCTTTTAGCCTCAAAAGACATGGTAGAGGTCCAAACAGGGGGCAGTCTTAGCCTCCAATTTGCTTTAACCATTTCCCTGGATTATTTGTGTTCCTCACACATTTCTTTTTAATGTTACACTATCTCTGGGTATAGTATTTTATTTGTGAAATGGATGATAACAGCAATTTTGAATGGTCAGAAAACAGAAAATTCACATTTATAGCAGTAAACCAAATTACCACCTACTGGATAGATAAGGAATAGAGTGATGATTTAAATATGGTGCACTGAAATAACACCACCACCAACAACAAAAACACATTGTCTGGTAAGCCTGTCAGCATATTATCTAATGATAAGATCAAGCAATTACAATTTTCCATGACAGAGCTGAATAATTTAGAAACAAGAGACATGAATCAAAATTGACCTGGTTATTTAACTGAGTGAGTTTGACTTGAGAGAGAAAAATAAAAAACTGTCAAATTGCAAACACATTTTTTCTCCCTTTGATCACTAATATGATTATCGGAACCTTGGGAAAATGTGCCTGAAATCATGGTTTGCCAGAATTTGGTTATAAAACTTTTCAATCAAGGATCATTTCATCAGCCTTGCCTAGCAGAAGTCAATATCATCTTTAATTTCACAAACAGAGTAACCCAGGCATAGAATGACTTTATGAAAATCTTAGAAGTTGATGTGATAAGCAAGCCTTCAAAACTAATTCAATGGACCACATGAAGGTCATGTAGGGGCAAAATGAAAGATGAAAGTAGTTTAAAAGGCAGTTTGGGGGCTATGAGTTTGGGGGAAGTTTAGTGTCTGGTCAGTCTTTTTCCCTTTTTCCATAAAAAGCATTTATCAACAGACATATATCCATTTTTAAAACATTGCTACCAGTTTTATTCTGAGCCCCTTAGCAAATATGAGAACATAAGGAAATATACTTTTAAATGTCCTCTGTTCCATTTACAAAATTATTTATAGAGATAATACTCTATGCCAAGTTCTGTGCCAGAGCCTTAAAATGTAAATAAGATTTCACAGCAAACGAAACTATAAGCAAGATGAAAAGACAACCCTCAGAATGGGAGAAAATAATTGCAAATAAAAGAACTGACAAAGGATTAATCTCCAAAATATACAAGCAGCTCATGCAGCCTAATACTGGAAAAACAAACAACCCAATCAAAAACTGTGCAGAAGACTTAAACAGACATTTCTCCAAAGAAGACATACAGATGGCCAACAAACCCATGAAAAGATGCTCAACATTGCTCATTATTAAAGAAATGCAAATCAAAACTACAATGAGGTATCACCTCATATCAGTCAGAATGACCATCATCAAAACATCTACAAACAGTATATGCTAGAGAGGGTGTGGAGAAAAGAGAAGCCTCTTGCACTGTTGGTGGGAATGTAAATTGATATAACCACCATGGAGAACAGTACAGAAATTCCTTTTATTTTTTTTTTTTTGTTGTTGTTGTTGTTTTTGTTTTTGGCAAACATTTATTTTTTAATATAAATTTATTTATTTTAATTGGAGGTTAATTACTTTAAAATATTGTATTGGTTTTGCCATACATCAACATGAATCTGCCACAGGTATACACATGTTCCCCATCCTGAACCCCCCTCCCTCCTCCCTCCCTGTACCATCCCTCTGTGTCGTCTCAGTGCACCAGCCCCAAGCATCCTGTATCATGCCTAGACTGGCTATTCGTTTCATATATGATATTATACATGTTTCAATGCCATTCTCCCAAATCATCCCACCCTCGCCCTCTCCCACAGAGTCCAAAAGACTGTTCAATACGTCTGTGTCTCTTTTGCTGTCTCACATACAGGATTACCATTACCATCTTTCTAAATTCCATATATATGTGTTAGTATACTGTATTGGTGTTTTTCTTTCTGGCTTACTTCACTCTGTATAATAGGCTCCAGTTTCATCCACCTCATTAGAACTGATTCAAAGGTATTCTTTTTAATGGCTGAGCAATACTCCATTGTGTATATGTACCACAGCTTTCTTATCCATTCATCTGCTGATGGACATCTAGGTTGCTTCCGTGTCCTGGCTATTATAAACAGGGCTGCGATGAACATTGGGGCACACGTGTCTCTTTCAATTCTCGTTTCCTCGGTGTGTATGCCCAGCAGTGGGATTGCTGGGTCATAAGGCAGTTCTATTTCCAATTTTTTAAGGAATCTCCACACTGTTCTCCATAGTGGCTGTACTAGTTTGCATTCCCACCAAGAGTGTAAGCGGGTTCCCTTTTCTCCACACCCTCTCCAGCATTTATTGCTTGTAGACTTTTGGATCACAACCATTCCGACTGGCGTGAAATGGTACCTCATTGTGGTTTTGATTTGCATTTCTCTGATAATGAGTGATGTTGAACATCTTTTCACGTGTTTGTTAGCCATCTGTATGTCTTCTTTGGAGAAATGTCTATTTAGTTCTTTGGCCCATTTTTTGATTGGGTCGTTTATTTTTCTGGAATTGAGCTGCAGGAGTAGCTTGTATATTTTTGTTCATGGATCAGAAGAATCAATATAGTGAGAATGAGTATACTACCCAAAGCAATTTATAGATTCAATGCAATCCCTATCAAGCTACCAATGGTATTTTTCACAGAGCTAGAACAAATAATTTCACAATTTGTATGGAAATACAAAAAACCTCGAATAGCCAAAGCAATCTTGAGAAAGAAGAATGAAACTGGAGGAATCAACCTACCTGACTTCAGGCTCTACTACAAAGCCATAGTCATCAAGACAGTATGGTACTGGCACAAAGACAGAAATATAGATCAATGGAACAAAATAGAAAGCCTGGAGATAAATCCACACACCTATGGACACCTTATCTTTGACAAGGAGGCCAGAATATACAATGGATTAAAGACAATCTCTTTAACAAGTGGTGCTGGGAAAACCGCTCAACCACTTATAAAAGAATGAAACTAGAACACTTTCTAACACCATACACAAAAATAAACTCAAAATGGATTAAAGATCTAAATTTAAGACCAGAAACTATAAAACTTCTAGAGGAGAACATAGGCAAAACACTCTCTGACATACATCACAGCAGGATCCTCTATGACCCACCTCCCAGAATATTGGAAATAAAAGCAAAAATAAACAAATGGGACCTAATTAAACTTAAAAGCTTCTGCACAACAAAGGAAACTATAAGCAAGGTGAAAAGACAGTCTTCAGAATGGGAGAAAATAATAGCAAATGAAGCAACTGACAAACAACTAATCTCAAAAATATACAAGCAATTCCTGCAGCTCAATTCCTTTTAAAATTAGTAATAAAATTGCCATATGACCCAGCAATCCCACTTCTGGGCATATACCCTGCTGCTGCTTCTAAGTCACTTTAGTCATGTCAAACTCTGTGCAACCCCATAGATGGCAGCCCACTAGGCTCCTCTGTCCCTAGAATTCTCCAGGCAAGAATACTGGAGTGGGTTGCCATTTCCTTCTCCAATATACCCTGAGAAAACCATAATTTAAAAAGACACATGCACCCCAGTGTTCATTATAGCACTATTTACAATATCTAGGACATGAAAGCAACCTTGACGTCCATCGACGGATGAATGGATAAAAAAGTTGTGGTACATATATATGATGAAATATTAGTCATAAAAAGGAACACATTTGAGCCAGTTCTAGTGAAACGGATGAAACTAGAGCCTGTTGTAGAGAGTGAAGTAAGTCAGAAAAACAAGTACCGTATATTAACTCATATACATGAAATCTAGAAAAATAGTACTGATTAACTTATTTGCAGGGCAGAATAAAGATGCCTATTAGGTATCTAATAGGGCTTTCTTGGTGGCTCAGATGATAAAGAACCCATCTGCCAATGCAGCAGTTGTAAAAGACTCAGGTTCAGTCCCTGGATCAGGAAGCTCCCCTGGAGAAGGAACGGCAACTCATGCCAGTAAGCTTGCCTGGAGAATCCCATGTGGACACAGGAGCCTGGTGGGCTATAGTCCATGGGGTTGCAGAGAGTCAGGCATGACTGAGTGACAGAACAGCAAATAGAGAAGCAGACACAGAAAATGGACTCGTGGACACATCGGGTGAAGGAGAGGGTGGGACAATTTGACAAAGTAGCATTGAAACATATACATTACCATAGGGAAAATAAATAGCTAATGAGACCTTGCTGTATAACACAGGGAGCTCAGTGTAGAGCTCAACTGTGACAACCTGGAGGGGTAGGATAAGGTGGGGGTGGGGGGATTCAAGAGGGAGAGGACATATGTATACCTATGGCTGATGCCCATTGTCATATGAAAAGAGCCAACACAATATTGCAAAACAATTATCCTCTAATTACAAACAAATTAAAAATAAATAAATACTTTCATGCTTTTAGTCTGGTAGGAAAAGACAGATGTATAAATAGACTTGTGATACATTACAATAATTGAAAGGATGGCCCTGGTGCCCTGACCACAGGGTACCAAAGACAGGAAGAAGAGGGAAATGGTCTCTGAGCCTAGTTTTGGACCATGGAGAGAGAGCCAGCCAGGTAAACAAAGGCATATTGAATAACAAGAGCAAACTATGGAAGCAAGAAGCTGTAAGGTGCAGGTATGATAGTGGTGGGCCAGCCACGGCGGCAGAACACAAACTACAGGAGTGGCAGGTGGGGGACGAGCCAGAAGCTGAATGAGCTCCTGTAATTACACTCCGGGTGGATCTGTGCTCTTACTGATTCTGCTTCTCATTCATTATTGAGACACAGTAAAAGGGAGCGTGCTCTCTCAATGATTCACTGAGAAGTTCCCTTCCTTTCAAGTTTAAAATGTGGAAGTGTAAAGGGAGGTCACTGGCCAACCCCGTATGGGATGACTCTGTCTCTACAGAAGGCACACTGACCCAGGGATGAGGAGAGGGCAGAGGGGGCAGAAACTAGACTCCAAGTATCTTTAGCAAGAACCAAACCTGTTCTATTTTATTTGTTTTCTTTTGCTTTTGGGGGTTAATTTGTGATTTTATTTGCAAGTATAAGGTAACTACAATGGCCTGCAAACATTTTTGACCCCCCAAAAAGGTTTTACATCACAATCCAACAAGCATGCACATTTATACAGTATGTGTACATATGATGGCTTAGCCAGTAAAGAATCCACCTGCAGTGCAGGAGACACAGGAGACAGGGACTCTATCCCTGAGTCGGGAAGATCCCCTGGAGGAAGAAATGGAAACCCACTCCAGTATTCTGGCCTGGAGAATACCATTGACAGAGGAGCCTGGTGGGCTACAGTCCATAGGGTCACAAAGAGTTGGACACAACTGAAGCAATTTAGTATACATAAGAGTGAAATAAAAGTTTTACCAAAAACATCTGCCCTGAGTGTTATTTTTATTTAAGACCGTTTTTTTTTTTTTTTTAAAGCAGTTTTAGGATTACAACAAAATTGACAGGAAGGTTCATAAATTCCTCTTATACCTACTCCCCTCACATGCACAGCCATTATCAACAGAATGGCAACTTATTTTTTAAGCCAAGGATGAACTGCATTAATACATCATAAGCACCAAGGTCCCCAGTTCATCGCAGGGTTCACTTTACTGACATGAGTAATGTTGCAGGTTCTAGGGACCAAATCTATTCTTAATTAAGGGTCTGTGCTGGCTGGACTGATAGCACCTTCTGGTGTCTGTACTTTTCCCCCACACCCAGTCCTTGACCTCACTGAGAAATTCAACAAAACCAAACCAGAAAGCCCACAAGAGACCAGATTATCACTTTTAATTAGGCTCACAGGGGTAAGTGGCTTATCTTGGGGTGAGAGGGCTCCCTGGTACTGATTTCAGAATCAGGCAGAGATGCCCTCACACAGCCCCCCAGCCTCCAAGGCAGGGTCTGCACAGTGGCTGTTCTTCTATAAGCTGATACAGACACTATACATGGCCTGTAAAAGATGCACAGTAATGTGTATTAAATTAATTGATGAGTGGAATTAGAATAACCTTTCTCTGCCTTGGTCAATACAAAGAAAAAATTTAAATTACTGTTTCAGAATCATCTAATAACCAATAAAATATTTTTAGCTTTCCTTGGACATAATTTTATGTTGTTCCACTTATCTAGGAACAGGTATGTGTAATGAGAACAGTCATGATTTAATAGCAGGGAGAAAATACTTTGGTACAAAGGTCCGTCTAGTCAAGGCTAAGGTTTTTCTAGTGGTCAAGTATGGATGTGAGAGTTGGACTATAAAGAAAGCTGAGTGCCGAAGAATTGATGCTTTTGAACTGTGATGTTGGAGAAGACTCTTGAGAGTCCCTTGGACTGCAAGGAGATCCAGCCAGTCTATCCGAAAGGAGATCAGTCCTGGGTGTTCACTGGAAGGACTGATGCTGAAGCTGAAACTCCAATACTTTGGCCACCTGATGCGAAGAGCTAACTCATTGGAAAAGACCCTGATGCTGGGAAAGATTGAGGGCAGCAAGAGAAGGGGACGACAGAGGATGAGATGGTTGGATGGCATCATCGACTCAATGGACATGGGTTTGGGTGGACTCCGGGAGTTGGTGATGGACAGGGAGGCCTGGTGTGCTGTGGTTTGTGGGGTCGCAAAGAGTCGGACATGACTGAGCGACTGAACTGAACATACATCTATCCTGGAAAAAATGCTTTTCCAGATTCATTATTCATACTGTAGCATAAAATTCCTGTAAATGCAAGGCTTGCTCAGAAGAAAGCAACCCCATGTAAAGAAGAAAAAAACCGTTTTCTTAGAACTGTCTCACTTGCCGAGGAAAATAGAAGAATTCTTCAGCAATGTGGGAGAGCTGGGTTCAATTCCTGGGTCAGAAAGATTCCCTGGAGAAGGGAATGGCAACCAACTCCAATATTCTTGCCTGGAGAATTCCATGGACAGTGGAGCACGGAAGGCTACAGTCCATGGGGTCACAGAGTCGGACACCACTGAGTGACTAACACTGTGTGCCTTCACAAGTGTCATTAAATACAGTCTTTAAAGGACAGGGTGGGCTTTTAGAAAGAGGCCGTCTTCAAGGTGATCCATACAGTGAAATCCGTCCAAGGTCAAAAGTGATTATGCAAAGCGTTCTGAAATGTGAAAGAAGGACTTGGCTTTCTTTTCTGATTCCCGCAGCTCTACCTGGTGACTCGGGAAAAGTGGAGATGATTCTATGTTATGTGAGGAAATTGAAAGGAGACAGAATAAAGATCTTTCCTGGAAATCATTGTTATGTGATTTCTTGACTTCTCAAAACCTGCCTTCTTTTATTTTCTCCAGAATAAGGTGCTGTAATCCATTGCATTTGACAACAAAATAAACATGAGGAGGGGCCCTTTTGCAAGACTTTTGGTGTTTCTCAGTTAAGACGATGGGACTTAGGCAATGTCATTTTACTCTAATGACAAATGCTGGCTCCTAACCATTTATCATAAAGTCTAAAGACACAAAACTACAAGAAACACTATTAACCATACAGAACCGCAAGGAAGCATAAAGATGACAGCCCTTCAAATTGCTGGCTTTATTTTCTCTATTATTTTATTGGGACTCATGTTTACTATGAGTGAGTTGTTTGATCACTTTTTTTTTTTTTCTTAAGCAGTACCTATTGCCAGCTGTATACCAGGTCCCATGAGGCATGCTTTTACCTCCATCACCTCATAGTCTGGCTGGAGGGGGATAATCCCCCAGATGAGTTCAGCAGGCATGAACATTCTTATTTTAGAATCTACTCTTTGACCATTCATCACTTCACTATTATTGCAGAAAAGAACCAGAGGCATTTGACAAGTTCTGTCAAATATTTCCATCAGATGAGGTTAGGTGAATGCTCACAGGCCCTGAGAGAGCCAGAGCCACTGAAACAACTCCCTGCAACCAACGATGACAGATGCTCCTTCAGTCCAAGGGCTGTAACACCACACAGGTGACGTCAGCCTCTTTGGAAGTTTGGAGTCTTCAAAACATAAAGGGAAAACCAAGTACTGTTGTTTATAAGATTCAGTTCAGTTCAGTTCAGTTCAGTCACTCAGTCGTGTCCGACTCTCTGCAACCCCATGAATCGCAGCACACCAGGCCTCCCTGTCCATCACCATCTCCTGGAGTTCACTCAGACTCACGTCCATCGAGTCAGTGATGCCATCCAGCCATCTCATCCTGGGTCGTCCCCTTCTCCTCCTGCCCCCAGTCCCTCCCAGCATCAGTCTTTTCCAGTGAGTCAACTCTTCACATGAGGTGTCCAAAGTGCTAGAGTTTGAGCTTTAGCATCATTCCGTCCAAAGAAATCCCAGGGTTGATCTCCTTCTGAATGGACTGGTTGGATCTCCTTGCAGTCCAAGGGACCCTCAAGAGTCTTCTCCAACACCACAGTTCAAAAGCATCAATTCTTCGGCGCTCAGCCTTCTTCACAGTCCAACTCTCACTTCCATACACGACCACAGGAAAAACCATAGCCTTGACTAGACAGACCTTAGTCGGCAAAGTAATGTCTCTGCTTTTGAATATACTGTCTAGGTTGGTCATAACTTTTCTTCCAAGGAGTAAGCGTCCTTTAATTTCATGGCTGCAGTCACCATCCGCAGTGATTTTGGAGCCCAAAAAAATAAAGTCTGACACTGTTTGTACTGTTTCCCCATCTATTTCCCATGAAGTGATGGGACTGGATGTCATAATCTTAGGTTTTTGAATGTTCAGTTTAAGCCAACTTTTTCACTCTCCTCTTTCACTTTCATGAAGAGGCTTTTTAGTTCCTCTTCACTTTCTTCCATAAGGGTGGTGTCATCTGCATATCTGAGGTTATTGATATTTCTCCCGGCAATCTTGATTCCAGCTTGTGTTTCCTCCAGTCCAGCGTTTCTCATGATGTACTCTGCATATAAGTTAAATATGCAGGGTGACAATATACAGCCTTGACGTACTCCTTTTCCTATTTGGAACCAGTCTGTTGTTCCATGTCCAGTTCTAACTGTTGCTTCCTGACCTGCATATAGGTTTCTCAAGAGGCAAGTCTGGTGGTCTGGTATTCCCATCTCTTTCAGAATTTTCTGCATTTTATTGTGATCCACACAGTCAAAGGCTTTGGCATAGTCAATAAAACAGAAATAGAAACAGAAATAGAACTGTTTCTGGAACTCTCTTGCTTTCTATGATCCAACGGATGCTGGAAATTTGATCTCTGATTCCTCTGCCTTTTCTGAAAACAGCTTGAGCAACTAGAAGTTCATGGTTCAAGTATTGCTGAAGCCTGGCTTGGAGAATTGTGAGCATTGCTTTACTAGCATGTGAGATGAGTGCAATTGTGCAGTAGTTTGAGCATTCTTTGGCATTGCCTTTCTTTGGGATTGAAATGAAAACTGACCTTTTCCAGTCCTGTGGCCACTGCTGAGTTTTCCACATTTGCTGGCATATTGAGTGCAGCACTTTCACAGCATCATCTTTCAGGATTTGAAACAGCTTAACTGGAATTCCATCACATTCACTAGCTTTGTTCATAGTGATGCTTTCTAAGGCCCACTTGACTTCACATTCCAGGATGTCTGGCTCTAGGTGAATGATCACACCATCGTGATTACCTTGGTCATGAAGATCTTTTTTGTACAGTTCTGTGTATTCTTGCCACCTCTTCTTAATATCTTCTGCTTCTGTTAAGTCCACACCATTTCTGTCCTTTATTGAACCCATCTTTGCATGAAATGTTCCCTTGGTATCTCTGATTTTCTTGAAGAGATCTCTAGTCTTTCCCATTCTGATGTTTTCCTCTATTTCTTTGCATTGATTGCTGATGAAGGCTTTCTTATCTCTCCCTGCTATACTTTGGAATTCTGCATTCAGATGCTTATATCTTTCCTTTTCTCCTTTGCTTTTTGCTTCTCTTCTTTTCACAGCTATTTGTCAGGCCTCCTCAGACAGCCATTTTGCTTTTTTGCATTTCTTTTCCAGGGGGATGGTCTTGATCCCTGTCTCCTGTACAATGTCATGAACCTCCATCCATAGTTCATCAGGCACTCTATCTATCAGATCTAGACCCTTAAGTCTATTTCTCACTTCCACTGTATAAGAGTTGTTTTAACATGCTTTGTGGAAATTGAAGAGAAATAGAGAATATAGATCTAAAGACTTATGTGTGTGTGTGTATGTCTTCAAGATCAGAAGTATTGCTCTCTATATATCCATCTATCTATCCAACCAGCCATCAATACATCGATCACATCTATCTAGCTATCTAAAATGTCATCAGCCACTCAGTTGTGTCTAACTCTGTGACCCCTTGGACTGTAGTCCACCAGGTACCTCTGGCTATAGGATTTCTCGGGCAAGAATACTGGAGTGGGCTGCCATTTCCTTCTCCAATCTATCTAGAATATTATCATTATCAGTTCAGTCGCTCAGTCATGTCTGACTCTTTGAGACCCCATGGACTGCAGCACACCAGGCTTCCTTTTCCATCACCAACTCTCAGAGCTTGCTCAAACTCATGTCCATTGAATTGTGATGCCATCCAACCATCTCATCCTCTGTCATCTCCTTGTCCTCCTGCCCTCAATCTTTCCCAGCTTCAGGGTCTTTTCAAATGAGTCAATTCTTCCCATCAGGTGGTCAAAGGATTGGAGTTTCAGCTTCAGCATCAGTCCTCCCAATGAATATTCAGGACTGATTTCCTTTAGGATTGACTGGTTGCATCTCCTTGCTATTCAAGGGACTCTCAAGAGTATTCTCCAATACCACAGTTCAAAAGCATCAATTCTTCGATGCTCAGCTTTCTTTATAGTCCAACTCTCACATCCATGCATGACTACTGGAAAAACTATGGCTTTGACTACACAGATCTTTATTGGCAAAGTAATGCCTCTGCTTTTTAATATCTATCTAAGGTGGTCATAGCTTTTCTTCCAAGGAGCAAGTGTCTTTTAATTTCATGGCTGTAGTCACAATCTGCAGTGATTTGAAAGCACTCCCTCCACAAAAAATAAAGCCTCTCACTATTTCCATTGTCTCCCCATCTATTTGCAATGAAGTGATGGGACAGGATGCCATGATCTTAGTTTTCTGAATGTTCAGTTTTAAGCCAACCTTTTCACTCTCCTCTTTCACTTTCATCAAGAGGACTTTTAGTTCTTCTTCTCTTTCTGCCATAAGGGTGGTGTCATCTGCATATCTGAAGTTATTGATATTTCTCCCAGCAATCTTGATTCCAGCTTGTGCTTAATCCACCCCAGCATTTCACATGATGTACTCTGAATAGAAGTTAAATAAGCAGATAACAATATACAGGCTTGACATACTCCTTTTCCCATTTGGAACCAGTCTGTGGTTCCATGTCCAGTTCTAACTGTTGCTTCCTGACTGGCATACAGATTTCTCAGGAGGCAGGTCAGATGGTCTGGTATTCCCATCTCTTTCAGAATTTTCCACTGTGTGTTGTGATCCACACAGTCAAAGGCTTTGGTGTAGTCAATAAAGCAGAAGTAGATGTTTTTCTGGAACTCTCCTGCTTTTTCAATGATCCAAGGGATGTTGGCAATTTGATCTCTGGTTCCTCTGCCTTTTCTAAATCCAGCTTGAACATATGGAATTTCATGGTTCACATACTGTTGAAGCCTTGCCTGGAGAATTTTGAGCATTGCTTTGCTAGCCTGTGAGATGAGTGCAATTGTGTGGCAGTGTGAACATTCTTTGACATTGCCTTTCGTTGGAATTGGAGTGAAAACTGTCCTTTTCCAGTCCTGTGGCCACTGCTGAGTATTCCAAATTTGCTGGCATATTGAGTGCAGCACTTTCACAGCATCATCTTTTAAGATTTGAAATATATATATACATATAATTATATATGAATGTTAAGTATGTTGTCAGTTCCTAAGTACTCTTGTTTGCAATGCATGAAATCTCAAGAAAAGAAAAATCAGAAAGTGTCTTTTATTTTTACTAATATCCAGTGAGGTCGATGAAATGAATCTTTATGCAATTAAGAAGCGAATTACTTTAATTCTTTTCAATATGTTAATTCTTGATCTTGGATTACTGTGGAGCTTGAAGAAAATTGATGACACTTTGATATCCATCCATGCTTGCAACCAATTAAGAGAGAGATCCAGGAGTTTGGTAATTGGAAATCAAAATATATGCTAAGTGGGAAGATGTGGCTGAGGAGCATAGCACAAAGGCTTCTTCTTAACAATAAACTCAACAGCTAGGTGGATTTACCCTTCCAACCACATGTATTTCTAAGATCTCATGGCCCCCACCCTCAAGGCTGGGCTCTCCTGCTAAGTGCACAGAAGCCAGGAATCAACAGGAAGCACCAGAGACAGAAAAGAGAGAGAAGATGGAGCCTGCACACCCAGCTCCTTCTCTCTGAAACCTACCACTCAGGTAATCACTCTTCCTTCCCAGCTAGGGAAAACAGCATGCTGAGGGGCCAGGAGTCCTGCTATGGGAGGAGTTCCTTCATGGAGACAAAAGCCGAGGAGAGGGGTCATCCTGCCTCCTGCTGATGCTTACAGTACCTTCCTGGACCCTCACTCCTTGGAGGGGTTTTCTGGAGTCATATTCCTGAAGTGTTATCTTGCTCCCCACACACAGAATAGTTGCTAACAGGCTCAGAATCCTGTGTTTATAAACAACCTAACAAAGACTGATTGGCATTGGGCTGCAGGTAAATATCACATTGATCAGGTAGGTTGGCCCCAAAACAGGCATACTTCATTTTCTTTTAAGTAAATAAGTATCAGCTTTAACTATGACCTGAAATATGACATGGGATGACAAGATTTCACTCAGGGTCCAGAGCCTTGGATACGCAGGGGGGAAAACTTCATGAACCACAACTAATTCTACAAGATGGGTTTCATGGCATTTCATCAGGGAAGAAAAAAATAAATAGCCTTTGAATAGCTATTGTTGAAACAGCAACACGTTGGAACAAAACTTATACCATATATCAAAATAAACTCTGAGTAGGCTAAAGAGTGGAATATCAAAAAGCTAAAACTAAATCAAGGCTGTATATTGTCACCCTGCTTATTTAACTTATATGCAGATTACATAATGAGAAACACTGGGCTGGATGAAGCACAAGCTGGAATCAAGATTGCCGGGAGAAATATCAATAACCTCAGATACGCAGATGACACCACCATTATGGCAGAAAGTGAAGAGGAACTAAAGAGCTTCTTGATGAAAGTGAAAGAGGAGAGTGAAAAAGTTGGCTTAAAACTGAACATTCAAAAACCTAAGATTATGACATCCAGTCCCATCACTTCATGGCAAATAGATGGAGAAACAGTGGCAGACTTTATTTTTGGGGGCTCCAAAATCACTGCAGATGGTGACTGCAGCCAGGAAATCAAGAGACGCTTACTCCTTGGAAAGAAAGTTACTACCAACCTAGGCAGCATATTAAAAAGCAGAGACATTGCTTTGCCAACAAAGGTCCATCTAGTCAAGGCTTTGGTTTTTCCAGTAGTCACGTATGGATGTGAGAGTTGGACTGTAAAGAAAGCTGAGCGCCGAAGAATTGATACTTTTGAACTGTGGTGTTGGAGAAGACTCTTGAGAGTCCCTTGGACAGCAAGAAAATCCAACCAGTCAATCCTAAAGGAAATCAGTCCTGAATATTCATTGGAAGGACTGATGCTGAAGCTGAAACTCCAATCCTTTGGCCACCTAATGCGAAGAACTGACTCATTTGAAAAGACCCTGATGCTGGGAAAGACTGAAGGTGGGAGGAGAAGGGGACGACAGAGAATGAGATCATTGGATGGCATCACCAACTCAATGGACATGAATTTGAGTAAACTCCAGGAATTGGTGATGGACAAGGAAGCCTGGCGTGCTGCAGTCCATGGGGTCACAAAGAGTCGGACATGACTGAATGACTGAACTGAACTGAACTGAAAATTAAATAGATATGAGGAGCAATAATGATGGCTCCATCTTTGGTGTAACAGAAATAAAGACTATGTTTGAAAACTAAAATGAAGACTTCTCTGGTGGCATAGTGGATAAGAATCTGCTGCCAATGCAGGGCACACCATTGATCCCTGGTCCAGAAAGATAGCACATGCCACAGGGCAACTGAGCCTGAGTGCCAGAACTACTGAGCACTTACTCTAGAGCCTGTGAGTTGCAACTACTGAACCCACACACCACATCTACTGAAGCCTGGGTGCCCAGAGCCCATGCTGTGCATAAGAGAAGCTAAGATTGTGACATGCAGTCCCATCGCTTCATGGCTAAAGATTGGGAAACAATGAAGATAGTGACAGACTTTATTTTATGAGGCTCCAAAATCACCGCAGATGGTGTCTGCACCCATGACATTAAAAGACGCTTGCTCCTTGGAAGAAAAGCTAGGATCACCCTAGAGAGCATATTAAAAAGCAGAGACATTACTTTACCAACAAAGGTCCGTCCAGTCAAAGCTATAATTTTTCCAGTAGTCATGTATGGATGTGAGAGTTGGACTATAAAGAAAGCTGAGCATCGAAGAATTGGTGCTTTTGAACTGTGGTGTTGGAAAAGACTCTTGAGAGTCCCTTGGACAGCAGGGAGATGCAACCAGCCCATCCTAAAGGAAACCAGTCCTGAATATTCATTGGGAGGACTGATGCTAAAGCTGAAACTCCAATACTTTGGCCACCTGATGCAAGGAACTGACTTATTTGAAAAGACCCTGAAGCTGGGAAAGATTGAAGGTGGGAGAAGGGGACGACAGAGGATGAGATGGTTGGATGGCATCACCAACTCAATGGACATGAGTTTGAGCAAGCTCCAGGAGTTGGTGATGCACAGGGAGGCCTGGCATGCTGTAGTTCATGCGGTTACAGGGAGTCGGACATGACTGAGCAACTGAACTGAACTAAACTGAACTGCAATGAGAAGCCTGCACACTGAAAATAGAGAAAGCCTGATCAACAATGAAGACCTAGCATGGCCAAAAATAAATAAATAAAATAAAAATATAGTTTTAAAGGACAAAGCTAAATGATTTAAAAATTAAAAACTAAAATTTACAGCTAAAATACTTAAAAAATTTAAACACTAAAACAAATAACAAAGTTAGAATAAAGACACAAAGACAAGCTAGAAAATATATTTTCATGCGTTATCCCAGATGCATTTTAACATGTATCTTGATTTCAAAACAAAACAATCACGGCACCAAGGAACATATCTTTCAAGAATATAGATCATTCTCAGAGTGAAAATGCTAATAAATACAAACATATGAAACATCTTTGATTTTTGTAAGAAAAATAGATTGCAAATTAAAACAATTTAAGGTATGATTTTCTATAAATCAGTAAGAGATATTTTCATTAAAAATTTTTTCTGTAAGTGGCTAGAGTTTATAACATTTTTGGCTTTTAAAATTATTAATAAATCTATGAGTCTGGACAAAAAGACTGATTGCCATATCCTTTGACTTGACAATTGAGTGATGAGAAGTATAACCTCCAAAGTAAGTGAAGTGCAGTGATCAAGAGCAGGAACTCTGGAGCCAGACTTCGTGGGTTCAAATGTTAGTTCTTTTGTTTACAAACAGTAAACAGTAAAGAAGTAAACATTTGCCAGAGAAGAACACATATGAATGCAACTGAACAGTAAGAAAATGGTTTCATAAATTGGAATGTGACCTAGTACACAAATATTACCCAGCCAATCAAAATTATGATACAAAAAAAGCTTTGACAAGAAAGCTGTAATAGTAAAATCGTAAATAAAAATAGCACGTAAGGGAAAGACCACATGCACATGTATTGTGAATATGCCTACATTCTTAAGGTATTATTTTAACCAGGCTGAATTTCAAACCACTCTTCATTAGGACCTCTGGAAGAGTTTCTAAAGTATGGGCAGAATACAAATTATAAATATATGTGGATTGCAGACAAATTAGGCATTCGTTAACAACCACTGGATGCTTGGATCAGAAAATATTCAGAGATGGTTTCCAGGGTGGGGATTAGTGAATAAGAACACATAGTCGGAGATGATGAGTTAGAGAGGAACATGGAGGCAAAAGGCAATTTCAAATAAAGACGTAGAGGAAAACTGGAGTATGTGGAGAGAGACGGAGACAGAGATGAAAGAGACATGGAGAGAGAAAGGACACAGGTTTTTGAGAAAAGAGTTTTATTATATTTGGATGATTATATTTTTTGAAATTAACTCTAAGTTTTGTATCAAGTAAGAAATATTCCTTGTTAGGGCTTCCCTGTGGCTCAGATGATAAAGAATAATCTGCTTGAAATGCAGGAGACGGGGGTTCTATTACTAGGTTGGGAAGATCCCCTGGAGCAGGGAATGGCAACCCATTCAAGTAATCTTGCCCAGAAAATTTTATGGACAGAGGAGCTGGCTTGCTACAGTCCATGGGATCACGTGACTAAGCACAGACACATACAGATCCGTTCTTCCATGGTGTCCTGTTGTGGCATTCAAAAGTATTCCTAGTAAATACTGTGGCCCACACAATACTAGGAGTGAAATGATGAAATGGCAAAACCCTGGAGCTACTTCAGAGAGGACATGTCTTGCAGTTAGGCAGGGAGTTTACTGACATTCACATTTGTATTCAGTAGGAGACTTGGTTTTATCTTGAATTCATAGAAGAGGAAGCAAAAATGGCTATAGACCTAGAACATTCCAAAAAACAGATGCTAGAAGGCTATAATGCCAGTGGCGAGACACACTATCCATGTAAATTCAGGAGCAAACACTGCCTTTCAGAGGAGATACCAGAAAAGTAATACTTTTGCAAAATAATTAATGAAGAACTTGCATTTGAAATCTGACCTTCACACACCTCACAAATATAGCAACTGAATTTCCAAAAGAAAAAAAAAGAAAAGAAATACACACCAGGGTGAGACAAGAATTGTACAGACAAGAATTAAAGAGTATATGGAGTAGATATAGGAAACAATAGTGGTACAAGGAGAGGAGAAATTACAATTGTTCCAATTTAAAATATTTCATTGATTTGAAAAGATATTGATTTATTTTATTTAAAGAGCAAATGTAGTGCTAGCATTTAATTTTTTAATCAATTTATTTATTTTAATGGGAGGATAATTACTTTACAGTATTGTGATGGCTTTTGTCATACACTGACATGAATCTGCCATGGGTATGCATGCGTACCCCCCATCCTGAACTCCCCTCCCACCTCCCCTGGACCCCCTCCCTCTGGGTTATCCTAGAGCACTGGCTTAGGGTGCCCTGCTTCATGCATCAAACTTGCACGGGTCATCTATTTTACACATGCTAATGTACATGTTTCAGTGTTATTCTCTCAAATCGTCCCACCCTCACCTTCTCCCACTGAGTCCAAAAGTCTTTGCTTTATATCCGTGTCTCCTTTGCTGCCCGACACGTAGGACTGTTGGTCCCATCTTTCTAAATCCCGTATATATGTGTTAGTATACAGTATTTGTCTTTCTCTGACTGAAGTAAGTCAGAAAGTGTTAGCATTTTAAAAGTAGAGGTTTCAGCTCAAAATATTACTTTTATACTTAGAGTAGGTATTCAAATATGTCTCTTCTTTCTGAGCTATTCAACAAAAATAGAAACATCATGTATGTCTTCAAACAGTATGCCACAATCAGTTTCACTCCTAAGAAGTAATGTGGTTGCATAAAGCAGATTGCAGTAAGTATAACTAAGTGATAAAAATGAGGAATAAAACATTCTGTGAGAGTCTTTCAGTTCAGTTCAGTCACTCAGCCGTGTCTGACTCTTTGTGACCCCATGAATTGCGCATGCCAGGCCTCCCTGTCCATCACCAACTCCCGGAGTTCAATCAAACTCATGTCCATCGAGTCAGTGATGCCATCCAGCCATCTCATCCTCTGTTGTCCCCTTCTGCTCCTGCCTCCAATCTCTCCCAGCATCACAGTCTTTTCCAATGAGTCAACTCTTCACGTGAGGTGGCCAAAGTACTGGAGTTTCAGCTTCAACATCAGTCCTTTCAGTGAACACCCAGGACTGATCTCCTTTAGGATGGACTGGTTGGATCTCCTTTCAGTCCAAGGGACTCTCAAGAGTCTTCTCCAACATCACAGTTCAAACGCATCAATGCTTCAGTGCTCAGCTTTCTTCACAATCCAACTCTCACATCCATACATCACCACTGGAAAAACCATAGCCTTGACTAGACGCACCTTTGTTGGCAAAGTAATGTCTCTGCTTTTGAATATGCTATCTAGGTTGGTCATAACTTTTCTTCCAAGGAGTTAGCATCTTTTAATTTCATGGCTGCAGTCACCATGTGCAGTGAGAGTCTTTAAGGTACTTTAAAATGCCCAGTATTCTACTCATGTTGCTGTTGTTCAGTCACCGAGTCATGTCCAACTCCTTGCGACCCCATGGACTGCAGCATGCCAGGTCTCTCTCCCTGTCCCTCACCATCTCCTGGAGTTTGCCCAAGTTCATGTCCATTGCACCAGTGATGCCATCCAACCATCTCATCCTCTGATGTCCTCTTCTTCTTCTGCCCTCAATCTTTCCCAGCATCAGGGACTTTCCCTCATATGAAAGACTATTTTGAAAGGGAACATTTTGATCAATAATTACTAAAAGTGGAATGTGAAAACTTCTGTTGGTCCTATGGCTATTACTCTAAGACAGATCATTCCAAACATGCCCTACCTCATTGGTGGAGCTCTGCCAATTTTTCAGTGATTTGGTACCAAACTAAAATTTGGGGGCTTTATTGATTTCTCTTTTATTTATTTGTTTTGCTCTAAGGGCTGGGTTTAAGAATACAACAGTAACAGTCCCATGAAGCTTGAGTTAGGATTGTCTTTCTGTTTTATTTCCTAGTCTATATGAACTTGGGGACATTTTTCTATCTGTTTATATATAGCATACACAAATATATATATATATATATATATATAGCACAAAAAATGTTTTATTTATATTTATACATATAAATATTTATATGACTAACATGCACATATACAGAAATGATGTTTAAATAAATACAATTTACTTTAAGTAGTAAAATATTATTTAAATAATAACAAAACCTATCACCATTAACTAAGGCCTCTCTTCTGTTTTTCTGGACTGAATAAGACCTGTATAATGCAAAGGATGACAAGGAATCTTAAAAATGACAGAAAAAATGATAGCACTATAAATTTTATATAGGAAAAAACAAAACAGAATGGATTAATTATGACTTATTAAAGGGATTCTAAGAGGTCAGACTTATACCAAATATTCCATACCCATATTGTGTGATAAATCTTCTGTATTGTTATTAAAGTAGTATATCTGAGCAGGTCACTGTTAAATTGTGTTACCTGGAGGCAAAATCCACAATGCCATCTGCATCTATTATTACATTCATACAAACCACTTCCTTATATTGGTTGTCTGAGACATTTTCCACAGCTGTGCTCAGGTTGCACGAGTTGCTATTATGGGATGGAATCAAAGAAGATCCATAGAACAGAACATTGTTAGGGCAGGCGGTTTTGAATGGAGCATTTCAAGAGCACTGAATTCATTATGGATTTGCACAAGGGTTCAGGTTGAAAATGAGGTTTAAAAGAGAAATAAGATGGGCCAAAGAGAAGGAAAGGTATGAAGCAGGATAAATGAGAAACTCAGACCATTTTATAGTTGCTGGAACTGCAAAGGGATTTTGCTGGGGCCAGAAAAAGCAATCTGGAAGGACAATGAAAGGCAAATTGCCTAAAATCTGAGAGTTCATAACCTGTAGCAGAGGGAGAAGGGGATGGAGAGAGAGAGAGAGTTCTTTTCATTCTCCATTTTATGGTTGATTTTCTTCCTTTCCCAATCACTGAGTCATCACCAAAGTCTGGCTAGAATTCCCTCCTGTTGCGCTGGGATATAATTTACTCATCTTTTGGCTTTCATCTTTAACGCCTTCAGTCACCAGTACAGCAAAGTGGTCCTGATACTGAGGAAAAGCAGAGCTAGATATTTAAGAGGCGGGGACCAATTCCAAGTAAGAAACTAACCATTATCAGTTTAGAGAAAAAAATGATGTTTCAATCTACCTTAAGTATTGATATTCGTTACCTTTATGATCATTCTTGGCACCAAGAATAGCATTATTGATGTCCTATACATTTTGCAGATTTTAAATACAGCCTACTTATTTGTCAGTGTGTTTCCATGTGGTCTTAAGTTATGCTTTAAATTTTCTTTATATTTTCAAGTCAGCATCCATCAAGGAAGGTTCCTATTATTTATCAAAGGATAATCATTTTGACTGCCAAAATAAAATAAATGAAGATATATGTTTCTCTTTAATTTTTATTGGAATAATATAAATCTATTATCTACCTACTGAATAATAGATATTGCAAACTTTAAGTTGTTTTAATTTGGAAATTAATCCAGTTGAATAGAACAAAAATCTAGGTTAGTTGGCTAACACATTAATAGGATTTTAAAAAATTTATTCCAGGGATGTTGCTGACATAATTTAGAAGCAATCCTTTAATATGGATGTGTGGATATTTTAAATCTATACATTGCACTCTTCAGTTGCCTGTTTCCATGCTGCCCAATAGAAATAAAATGAGGACACAAAGGCAATTTAAAATTTTCCAGGAGCCACATTAAACAAATGAAAATAGGCTATATTAACTTTGGGTTTCCCAGGTAGCACAGTGGTAGAGAATCCACCTCCCAATGCAAGAGACACAGAAGACACAGGTTCAATCCCTGGGTCAGGAAAATACCCTAGAGTAGGAAATGGTCACCCACTCCAGTATTCTCGCCTGGAGAATCCCATGGACAGAGGAAGCTGGCAGGCTACAGCCCTCGGGGTCGAAAATATTGGCTGTAACTGAGAACTACACTGCATATTAACTTGTGTGTGTATGTTAGCTGCTCAGTCGTGCCTGACTCTTTGCAACCCCGTGGATTGTAGCCCACCAGCTTCCTCTGTCCATGGGATTCTCCAGGCAAGAATGCTGGAGTGGGTTTCTGTCCCTTCTCCAGGCATATTAACTTAACTATATATTATTTAAACCAATATATTCAGGAAATATCATTTCAAAGTGTGATCAACGTAAGTATTATAAATGAAATATAGCACACTATTTTATTCCTACTATGTTTTTGAGATCTGGCGTGTATCTTACATCTGAAGCATATCTCAATAGGATTAGCCACAATCACAGCGAGTTAGTGGCTGCTCTACTGGGCAGCCCAGGTCTACATCACAATCATCATTCCAATCATCACTCAGTTCAAGTTTGACATGACTCATTGTCAGTCCTCAGCATTATAGACTTACTTCCTCACTTTCTGTATTTTTCACATTGCCCCTTGCTTATAAATACTGATCCCAGTAATAGATCTGTACAGGAATGAGAGGAATAATTGAGTCATTTAGCCAGTAATGCCAGGAAATTACTTCAAATGCACTGATTGTTCAAATTGCTTCTAATGGCATAACAAACTGACATTGTTTCTCAGTTTTGTACTTCTCTAGGTGATTTAGAGATATTGGGATTTTTCTTAAGTACTGATTTGATGTTTCCATTTTATATGCTATTACAAAGCTCACAGGGCACAGGAATATTGGAAACAGTTATTTATCAATAATAAACCCATACCCTGTTACATTATTTTCTAAGAAGAGTAACTATACGGTAAAAAGAAAAAAAAAATAGAAAAAAAAAGCAACAAGAGAGACATTGTGTTACCTTTTTGAAAATTTCGTTATTATCTGAATTAGTAAATATCAAACTATTAGTAATATTAAACTAATAGATATAAATATTAGAGATGTCATAGAGTTTCTGAATTCTGAATATCTGAATGTCTGCATTTACATTAACTGTATTGAAATATGTATTGAAATAAAGTATATTGCAAAAAATTCAGCATCATACAAAATATATACCTGGAAAAGAGGAATATTGCAATACCCTTTTCAGATCATTGTTATATTTTTTGATGCCATACCAAAATCGGACAAGTGGGAGTTTCTTTCAATGTAAAAACTATAATGTGGGATCAGAAACCTTATCAATAAGCATTTTGTACTCTGTTATATGAGTGAACCTTGAGGACTAATGCTAAGTGAAACAAGCCAGTCACACACACACACACAAATATTGTATGATTCCACTTATATGAGCTACCTAGAGTAGGGAAATTCATTGAGATAGAAGTAGAATGGTGGTTGCCAGGGACAGTGGGGAGAGCAGATGGGAAGTTATTGTTTAATGGTTAGAGTTTCAGTTTTTCAGTATGAAAAAATTTCTGGAGGTGGATGACTGTAATGGTTACACAAAAATATGAATGTACTTAATGCAATTGGGCTCCCCTCATAGCTCAGTTGGTAAAGAATCCCCTGCAATCCAGGAGACCCCAGTTTGATTCCTGGGTCAGGAAGATCCGCTGAAGAAGGGATAGGCTACCCACTCCAGTATTCTTGGGTTTCCCTTGTGGCTCAGCTGGTAAAGAATCTGCCAGCAATGCGGGAGACCTGGGTTTGATCCCTGGGTTGGGAAGATGCCCTGGAGAAGGGAAAGGCTAATGCAATTAAACAGTGCACTTAAAACTGGTTTAAAATACTATGGCTGATTCATATTGATGTTTGGCAGAAACCAATACAATACTGTAAACCAATTATCCTTCAGTTAAAAATAAATAAATTTTAAAAAACTGGTTAAGATAGTGAATTTTATGTACTGATAAAATCTTAGCAAGATTGATCTAGTGTTAATAACAACCCAAAAATGTAAATGAAACATGTAAAACGGATACAGGGCTTACCACCACAAATCCTACACATTTAAAAAGATAACTTTATGACAAATACTTGAAAAGCATGTGACAACTTTTATTTAAAAACAAAAACTTCATCGAAATTGAGCAGCAATAAAAACTTAAAATTGTTCTTTGTCTATGAAAGGAAGTGATTCCTTATTAATTAAATGCTATGCAAAACATTCCAGAAATGAAAACCCCAGATTTAAATACCTTCACTGAGGAAGTCTTCCCAGCTTTTAAGAAATAGATGATAACTGTTGATGTATGGCAGAAACCAGCACAATATTGTAGAGCAATTAGCCTTCAGCTAAAAATAAATTTTAAAAAAATTAAAGAAAGAAATAGATGGTAACTATTCAATAAACTCACCCAGAGAATATTTGAAAAGGAACAATTCTGAGTTTGTTTTTTGAGGCCAACATACCTACAGGCGACTGCACTGACAGTTAATTTCCCTTATCTCCCCGTATCCATTCCCACAGTTAATTTCTTCCCACAGACGCTGGGTTTGGCCATAGATTCACTTTGGTCGACAGACAGCTCCAAATGTACTGCAGGAAGAGGAAAGGGCATGTGGCTGTCACACTCTTTCCTGGAGCCCAGGCCGGCCAAGAGAGTGTTCTGAACCAGCCACTGGAGGATGCCGCAGACGCAGGAGGGCTCAGATGGCTCCGCTGAGCCCACAGCAGACCAGCCAGCTCCTAGCCCTCTCATGCAGGGATGACAGAGTCCGCCCACCCGAGATCACCACGTCCCACTCCAGCAGAGTTTCCAGCCTGCCCAGAAAATCCCATGCAAAGTGAGAAATGTGAACCCTGGGCTTCGAGCGAGCCCATCCCTAGCCCTCTAACTCAGCGGAGCTCTCCTTTAGGCCCCTTTAGGTTGCCATCCCACAAAGGCACAGTGCACCTTTTACACAAGCAAGTGGAGCTCAATGGCGCCCCCATCAAACCTGAAAGCACGAGGTCTCGAAACCAAGGGAAGGATGGAGGTGCAGGAAGGACCCCTTTGTTGCTATACTTCATAAACCACTTGAAAAATGTTGCATCCCATTCCTCTGATCCAGGGTTTAGCGGGCTTGGAAGTCCAAGTGACAGAGAGGGCACAACTCTCAGACCCTCGCCTACAAGAGCCCTTTGCTTGGCTGCAGCAACCAGTTTTCTCTTTTTTGCCCCGTTAGGCACAAAAGCGATTTCACTTTCACTTTTCACTTTCATGCATTGGAGAAGGAAATGGCAACCCACTCCAGTGTTCTTGCCTGGAGAATTCCAGGAGCTGGGGAGCCTGGTGGGCTGCCGTCTATGGGGTCGCACAGAGTCGGACACAACTGAAGCAACTTAGCAGCAGCAAGCAGCAGCAGCAGCAGCAGGTACAAAGGTAGTGATAACTCCCTGAAATTCTTAGCCTCCGCCTCCATCTACATCTGCTGTTTGCTTCCATCAACTCTACCTAGACCTTTGCAAGGTTTTGATCTATTGACAACTTTTCAATCACTCTTTGTGAGGGTGGTACCATATTATGCCAGGTTGTAAGGACAATGATATTTAGAGAGCAGGAAAAACACTGCATTGTGTCTGCAATATTTTTGATATCTTTGAATGGCACTTCACTACTAAATAATGGAAAGTTATTGTTTCCAGATAATATTCTGTCTATGGACTTTAAAAGACTATTGTATTTCTGGGTTGGGTTTTTCTTTTTTTTTTTTGGCTACTGTCATAAATATTATGACTGTATTATGGATTTTCACCTAATGTACTTTTGTTCACAATATTAGTGCCAGATTTAAGACTTCTTTTAGTTCCTTTCTTGACTCATTGATCATAAATATAGTCTTTATTTCAGAAATCGCATTGTTCTCTAAATTTCCACTCCTTCAGAAAATAACCCTCCAAATAAAGACGATTTTGTATGAGCCACACACATATATATAATAAAGATTTGGAATGACACCATGAAATGTTTTCTTTTGGAAATTGAGAATAGCCACAGTGCCTAAGCTTTCGATTCAGTTCACGAAGACACTTATATTGTCAGCAAACTGGTATAAGGCCCTAAATCTGTGAACTGAGGAGAATAATATCTCTATGTAGAAAGATTGTTATAAGCATTAGTGAAAATACATGTGTATTATCAGTATATATCCTTACAATAAGTATGGTTTCATGCCACCTGACTATAATAATGATTAATTGTAATTGTACCCACATATTACACATATTAGTCACCCTGGTATATGAGTGAAGAAATCTATAACATTAAAACCAAGATAGTCATTGCTGACCACATGCTCCTGGAGTTTTTACTGCTTAAATCCAGTTTGAGTTTCCGTTTTTGCCAGGACGTATCGCTAGATTAAAACCTAAACTGTCTCCTAGTAGGAATCTTGAAACAGCAGCCTTCCAGGCCTTTATATGTAGCCAAGTCAGATTAAAGATCTCGTTTTATTTTAAGAGGAGCTCATGACTCTCTTTCAAATAAAGTGTTTAATTAGAAAAGATTAAATATGACTAATGAAATAAAAATTATTAACTATCATTTATAATTCAAAATAGGACTCATAACAGTGCAAATATGTACAAGTTATTCCAGAGTACTTTGTGTTTTTCTAAGAAAAAATTCCTGCCGATGAAATGAGAAGCTGCATGCATGGCTTATGTTACAGGTTTCTTTTTAATGAAATAAATCAGCTTTTGGGTCTACATACAGATTATACAGTTACTTGTTTTTTAGTAGAATTTCAAATTAAAATAAATTTAAGTTAAAAATAAAATTGAGCTGGGACTTCCTTGGCAGTCCAGTGGTTAAGACTCCACGCTCTCAATGCCAGGCATGCAGGTTCAATCCTTGGTCAGGGAACTAAGATGGCAAAAAAATATTATTTTTTAATTTTGAATAAAATAAAATAAAGTAAGTGTTAAAATGTTTACACACAGAGATTTTTATTTTCCTTTTATCTTTCCTTCTGCCCTGAATATCCTAAGATTCCCTACATCCTAAATTTATTTCCAAGTAATCATTTTATCTGGTTTTTTGAACAAAGAAATACATATATGATATTTCCAAGCTATGTGTAGTATCCCAGCCTTCCACTCTATATTTACAGAAAGAAGAGCTGTTCTATAAGTGACATTCATTTTGCTCATGTGTTGTTACTTCTTCCTTCTCAGGAATAAGGAGCCCCCTCTTGGGTTGCACTCTGTAAAAAGGCTAGACTGTCTCTTCATTCAGAAATGTCTTAGCTTAAAACTCAGCAGTGTGGAAAGCAAATTCCTCCCCTCCTTCTATTCCTTTTTCTCATCCTCATCCTCCAAGCTTCAGTTACACTGATCTTTTCTCTCTTAACAACATGAACAATTTTCCTTACATTCAATTTTCCACAATCATATTTGAATGATTATGTCATATTCTATCTAAATCTAATTTAACCCTTTCCAATTATTAAAATCTGCCCTTCAGTTTTCAAAGAAGATGATGTTGAATTCATCAAGATGAATAAGTGGAACTGAAAATTAGACACTTTTCCCACTGGTACATTTATGTTGTCCTTAGAGCTACCATGAGCTTATTTCAAAACATCTGCTTCTATTTGGTATCACCATGAACTCCAAAAAAGCTTTACATGAAAATCCACACCATTTTTTGATTGACGTGTTATGAATGAACCTCTCTGCTGCTGTTTCATCAGCATCTCACAGTTATGCTTTATGGCTGTATAGCCCTACTCAGTTATTCAAAAGCAGTGATGGTTTCATCATTAGTTACACCCAGACTCATGCATATGCAGACACTGTACACTGGTCTATGGATTTTCTTCTGCCCTCTAGTCTTACTATTTAGTCATCAAAATTGATGGAGAAGTCATTGTATGACCAGTCTTGTGCAAGGCATTATGCCAAAGGTATGGTATGAAGTCCCTGGAATTGAGAGTACCAATAACAATAAAATAGTAGTGATGATAGAGAATGTTATATAACACACATATCAGAAACCTTCCTACATATAGAAGCAACCTAAATGTCCACTGATAGATGAATGGATAAAGAAGACATGGCACATATACACAATGAAATACTACTCAGCCGTAAGAAAGAATGGAATAAAGCCATTTGCAGCAACATGGCTGGACCTACCACTATCATACAAAGTGAAGTAGGTCAGAAAGAGAAAGACACCATAGGGTATCACTTATATGTGGAATCTAAAATATGACACAAATGAACTTATCCACTAAACAGACTCACAGACACAAAGAACAAACCTGTGGTTGTCAAGGAGGAGGAGGTTAGGGGAGGGAAAGATTAAAAGTTTGGGATTAGCAGATGCAGAGTATTATATACATAGTGGATAAACAACAAGGTCCTACTGTATAGCACAAAGAATTATATTCAATACCCTGTGATAAACCATCATGGAAAAGAATCTGAAAAAGAAAGTCTACCCATGTATAATGGAATCATTTTGCTATATAGCAGAAATTTACACAACATTGTAAATCAACTGTACTTGAACAAAGTTAAAAAAAAAGAAACTATTCTACATTTTTTTAATGTTTATTATTTACTACCATAAACTGTACTGCTTATCATTTTTTCTACTTTGCATGAAAAAAATTGAGGCACAAAAATTATTTAAGTGATTTTCTCAAAGTTACAAACACTTTTTGGTGAAAGACCCAAGATTGGATCTCAGGCAGTTTGGAATCTGGACTTAATTTTATAATATGATTGAGTGGGACAAGTAACATATTCAAGAAAAATTAGAGAACAAAATAGTTTATTATCAAGGGTTAAATTACTGGGTAAAAATAATTGATAGATTAGCCACTGTGTACAGAGTGTTCATTGAATGGTACAGGGAAAGAACCTTGAGAATGAGACCTTCCTAAACAAGAGTGATTACAGAATTCTCCACAGGGTGGATGTAAGTGTGCAGAGAAGACAAACCAAGCCTTCCTCTGATCAGAGGCAAATTCATTTTTCTATCACCAGGGTCAGTCTTATTATTTTTGCATTGCCAATGAGCAACCAGCTTGGATGTTGATATTATGTATTTGACATGGAAAAAAATGTGAAAAACAAAAGTGTGGTATTTTGTATGTGATCATTTTAAGTCACTTTGCAAGAATGAGTTCTCATGGAAATATGCTTTGCTTAAGACGTGTCAGTCATGGTAAAAATAATTACATAACAGTAAGTATTTCCAGGATGCTTGCTTTCTACTTGCACAATGTGCTATTCTGAAACCTTGAACAGGCTGAACATTCCACTTTAGAAAAATCATTCTAACTCATTATTTAGTACATTCATAATTTATCACTAATTATAGTGATATAACAAGAAAAATGAACAACAACAAAATCTTGTTATGTGATGTATACACAACCCTATGACCTTGGGTTATTTATAGCCATATCCACTAATATAATTAATTTTTGGAAAATGTTGTAATTCTAATTCATGTTTGCTAGAAAAGTGGAAAATCTTGTATAGAGATGAATCTTTAGTAATTTTGAAAAACTCTTATCAAACTTCCAACTATTTTTTAAAGACCTTGCTAAAGGCATCAGCGTTCCTTTCAAAGCAAGGTTGGATATGCACTTTCTAACAGAAAGTGAGGAAATTTCAAGGTTTTGCAGCCTTTCCAGATAAAATAACACATTCAAATCTGGCCTTACCTAAGGGAAAATCTGATTGTGTTAGTAAATGGTCTCATTCTTTCCATTCTAAATAGAAACTCCTTGATGAACCCAGTGAAAGTGTTAGTTGCTTAGTTGTGTCTGACCCTTTGTGACCCCATTAACTATAGCCACCTGGCTTCTCTGTCCATGGAATTTTCCAGGTAGGAATACTGGAGTGGGTTACCACTCCCTTCTCTGGGGAATCCCTAACCAGGGACTGAACCTGGGTCTCCTGCATTTCAGGCAGATTCTTTGCTCTTTGAGCCACCAGGGAAGCCCCTCATGAACCCAGACCACATTTTCAACTGGCGTATATTATCTTCACCCATTTAATATAAGAGCTTGCTTTCTGAATTTTTGGAATCACTTACAACTGAATTCATTTTTATTTTGGTAAGAGAGTTAAGGAGTAGGATCCCCTTGGTGGTCCAGTGGTTAAGAATCTGCCTGCTGATTCTGAAGACACGGATTTGATCTCTAGTCTGGGAAGATTCCACATGCCTCGGGGCAGTTAAACCCATGCGCCACAGCTACTGAGCCCAGGGACCCTAGAGCCCATACTCTGCCACAAGAGAAGCCGCTGCAGTGAGAAGCCCACACATCACAACTAGAAAACAGCCCCTGCTCGCTGCCACTAGAGAAAGCCCATGCCCAGCAATGAAGACCCAGCACAGCCAAAAATAAACAAATAAAATTATGTTAAGAAGAGAGTTAAGGAGTAAAGAGACCAGACTATTTTTATCACCATGAATTACCTTCCCCTGAGGTTTGATGATCAGCTATCTTCTTTCATTAACAATTTCGTATTGGTCTTATTTACCTCTTTCTGCCATGGGTTTGTTCTAAATGCTCGTGTTTGTGTCTAGACCGGCTTAAGTAAGATGAAGACCTTCCATCTTTTCCTATAGAAAGGAAGGCGTGTCTCTTCCAGAGATGGAAGGTACTTCTACACACTTGTCAGATCCCACCTGTCTTTTCAGCTTTTCGTGCATGCGGATATTGACTAGCTCTTAAGAACGTCATTAGAATAATTAAGTATGAGTCATTGCTCTTCCTATTATTCTGGATGTGATTCTTATTATGCTTCTCTCTTGACAAGATGAAGCTGCTGATTTAAGTGTTGGCATATGAGGAAAACTCCTGCAATGATTCCAGCAAGAGAAGAAAGAAGAAAAACATAATGTCTGTTGGTCTTTAACATTTGGCTGTATAAAATTACAGAGCTGAGGTGGAAAGAAACATTATCATTTAAAAGTGTAGGAAATGCATAGGTCTGTAAATGCTGCTGCTAAGTCGCTTCAGTCATGTCCGACTCTGTGCGACCCCATAGACGGAAGCCCACCAGATTCCTCTGTCCCTGGGATTCTCCAGGCAAGAACACTGGAGTGGGTTGCCATTTCCTTCTCCAGTGCATGAAAGTGAAAAGTGAAAGGAAAGGGTCTGTAAATAGTCTTGTGATAATGTTTCAAGTGTTTAGTGCCTCATGTAACAGTTAATCGATGGAACTCTACAATCCTGTCAGTTTGTCAGTAGGTCACTGCCCTTCTGCTAGCAGTGAGTGGGTTTTCTAGCACTTTGCAAAGGAGTAAGTTCCAATCCATCAGGATAGTTCCTTCCAGGGAAGAAAGCCGTTTTACCAGTCGGACCACAGAATGACTGGGAAGACACCTGAAGTGCTGATTCCAGTTGTCCTGCAGAGGAACAGAATTATTTTTTTTACTCCCCTTTCCTCTCTGCCTCTTTCTTCATCCCTGACTATAACTCCATTTCATCTTTGCTTCTAGTAACTTTCCATTTTGTGGGAAGAAATTTATTTTTTCTCAGTCATGAAATATATATTCAGGGAATGTATCAAGCAGTTTACATTTATCTTATAAAGATGTCATCTAAAATGTCAGATGCCACTGAAATATTTCATCTTAGAGAAATATAAAAAGAATTGTATGAAAATAGTGGATTTTTATTCTGATAATAATTGTAGTGTGATTAAGGAGGACAGATCGGTACCACAAATGCACAGGTGGCTCTAGTGGTAAAGAATGCCTGCCAATGCAGGCAGACGTAAGATCGATGTCTGGGTTTGGTCCCTGGGTCAGGAAGAGCCCCTGGAGGAGTAAACAGCAACCCACTCCAGATATTCTTGCCTGGAGAATCCCATGGACAGACAAGCCTGGAAGGCTACGTACAGTCCTCAGGGCCACATAGAGTCGGACACAACTGAAGTGACTTAGCACATAGCACAAATGCATGAGGTCAACTACGAAGAGAGCAGTAAGATTCCTGAAGCAGCAGCACATCTTACCCGTGACAGAGGTACATTTTTCTAAGCAGGTCAGTTACAAGGACACTGGAAGCCAGCTTGTCTGTTTGCATGAGCATCGCATGGATGCTTGGGTACCTGAAAGGTCATGTTATGCAGACTCTTTGGATGTATCCACTGGACAGGGAGCTTCCTTCTTCTGGAAAGCACTTCTCCATCCTTCACGGTAGTCATCAGAGGGCAAGGGAGGAAGGCAGAAATCCTTCTGTCTCCTTTTCCTTTAGAGAGACCAACAGCAAGGAGATGTGAGTCTAAGGCTTTGAAATGAGGGCATTGCAAGTCCTGATGAGAATGTGTGGTTTGTGAGCAGAGAATAACATCTGTAATCCCACAGATTTCTTTCTTCTTTGACTTTTTTTTTTTAGCTTACTATGCTTCTTGCAAAGTTTATACCATCTTAAATTATCTCTTGCTTTTGTTTTTCTGATGATGTTTCCTCTCCCATTGTTAATAATTCTTTTTTCACTGTGGATGAGTGATTACTCCCAAAAGATTAGATTAGATTGACTATCTCTAGGAAACAAGAAAAGAAAGCATGACTGAATTTATAGTCAAATGACAGTGTGAGTCATCTAGTTTGGTGGAAATTTTTGCCTGCATAACAGCCAGAAGAATTTTGAAAAACTATATACCCCTTCACACAATGTTAAGTGGCCACAAAAAAAAATTTTTATCATAAGTTGAAATAGTTGTAAAGAGTGTAATTTCCAGATCAATAAATACTGAAGTTTTAAAAATAAGTTAACTAAAATTTAGAGAACTGTTGTTAAATTTACCTAATGAAATCTAAAAATTGTAATCATTTTATATATTGGATTAGCTATTGAACAGTACACACAAACAAGCTCAAATAACCGTCAGCTATTTTACATGATTTTTCTTTCCTGAAAGTAAATTTCACTCCTTTTCTCCCATTAAATTTTATGTTAGTGTAAATGTTTTTATTCCAGAAAATGGTTTGTTGATCATATTTTTTTCACTTCAATAAAAATGTGGGCAAAAATTTCTGTGACCATAAGACTCTGCTGCTGCTGCCGCTGCTAAGTCGCTTCAGTAGTGTCTGACTCTGTATGACCCCATAGACGGCAGCCCACCAGGCTCTGCCGTCCCTGGGACTCTCCAGGCAAGAATTCTGGAGTGGGTTGCCATTTCCTTTTCCAATGCATGAAAGTGAAAAGTGAAAGGGAAGTAGCTCAGTCGTGTCCGACTCTTCGCGACCCCATGGACTGCAGCCTACCAGGCTCCTCCGTTCATGGGATTTTCCAGGCAAGAATACTGGAGTAGGTTGCCATTGCCTAAGACTCTGGGGGCTAAAATTTTCCTCCAGATTGACTTTTCACTGTGATTATTCACTGATACAGAATGAATCAAGCAACATAATAATACACACCAAAGAATTGAAATAGAAGTGCAGCATGAATACCAGAACTAAACAACAGAAATGCTGATGTATGGACCTCTAGATGGACCTGGGGTCATCCCCAGCCCTCCAGAGATGTCCCCAGTGGAGACACGGCGGCTTGAGGCAGACTCAGCAGTGATCGGTCAAAATCCATACTCCTGACAGGCGTGTGAATGATGGTCACAGTGCTGGAGGAAGAATTTGACAGTGGAGCACAGATTACCCTTTGGGACTCCATATGCATCTGAGGCACTGGAATATTGATAGAGGCCAAAGTTTAGGATAACATTTTTGCTGGTGATTTCCTTGGGGCTGGAGGTGGTGAAGTTCACGCCTAAGGGTGAAGCAATGTTGGCCATTGCCAAGACAGATCTGTTTAAGTTAGGGGAAGACCCTCACTTCAGCTCTCTTGCTCTCTTTTTTGGAGAGTCTCACTGACATTTAAATATGAGGCAATTTTGTGGTAAGAGTCATCTCCCTGGGAAGGTGTGTATATTTGCTGCTTGTTGAAAGAACTGAATATAGCCAAGAGGGGAGTAGCCGTGGTGGAGATGAGAAGCTGTGTTTGTTTTGCAGAGTGGGTAAACTGTGAGTGGTTCAATGATTTTTGAAAACAGCTTGCAAAGCTGCTGCAGGGAATGCAGAAGTGAATGTTGATTGATTTGTTGAAGGGTGCTGGCCCCCAGGCTGCAGCCAGTGACTGGAAATGTGCAGTCTGGAGCTCTTTCCTGTTGCACACCTGATTTGCTGCTCCTGAGGCAAACTCTCTGTTCAACAGGATTCTGATTCCTCCTTATACAGATCTCACCTCTGTCTATTTTTTTAAAATGCAGATTCACAGACCCTGTTCGGATCTACTGAATCAAACCTCTGGAAGGAGGAATCTGAGCTTTGCTTCATAATAAGTCTATCAGGTTATTCCCCACCTTCATATTTTAAAATGTTATTTGATATCCAAATATTACATATGAAATATACATAAATGAATATTTGTGCTGTGTCTTTTTAAACATAGAGCACAAGGACTTCCCTGGTGGTCCAGTGGTTAGAAACCTACCTTTCAGTGCAGTGACATGGGTTCAATCCCTGGTCTGGGAAGATTCCACATGCTCTGGGGCAACTGAGCCTGAGTGCCAAAACTACTGAAGCCCACACACCCTAGAGCCTGTGCTCCACAGTAAGAGAAGCCACCTCAGTCACCACAACCAAGAGTAGCCCCCACTTGTCGCAACTAGAGAAAGCCCGCCCAGCAGTGAAGACCCAGTGCAACCAATAAATAAATACTAAAATAAAGCAAAGTAAATGTACTTTCATGAAGCAATCACTCAGCCCCAAATCTGGATCATTAACAATATTTATATTTGCATTTATATTCGTATTTACCTGTGTTCTTCTCTCTGATGTCTTCCTTCTGCCTCCCTACAAGAGGTAACACTTTGCATTGTGGATTTCACCTCATTTGTTAGTAGGTTGATGCTGACTTGAAGCACAACCCACACCAGAACAAGGTGATATTGGAAAGCGGGTGGAAAAATTGGATAAAGAGGTCAAGCGCACATGGCAGTAAAGGCTGGAGGTGCGTAGCCTGACCTGCTCTGGGTGGCGGATTTACAGCCAGCACTGCTCTCTGAAAACCACTACCACGTTCACAGCCATATGAGGCTGAGTGTCTGCAGGAAGACCTTCCTCTGGGATCAAGGTCCTGCTCGCCGTGATGATCCACGAACAAACATTTTCACAGGGCAGCCCTCGACTTATATTTTATTAAGAGAAGATCACAAAGGGCAAAGTTTAGTATCCCAGTTGGCAGAATCAAATTTCTGCTTTGTCTCTGACCTGGAGTCTCCTATCTTCTGAGACCATCCATGGAACTGACAGCCTAACTTGCTGGTTGCAAGTTGGGTGATATCCTACATGCTTCACCACTCTCGGCAGTTGGGACAGGAAGCCACACGGTGTTTGCATCTTCAGAGCACTCACAAAACTCGACATAAGACAAACTGAAGTTAACCAGGGGCTTTGGGCGCCTCAGATGAACATCTATATAAAAATGTAAAATGATACTGTGCCTTTAGGTGCCATGTGTATCAGAAATGATTCATTTAAAAAATCAGTATCTTCATGTTCTAAATGAAAAATCACCCTAATCACCCCCCAAAAAAAGCACTTCAGGGAGTATTCAAAATATGGGAGTGATATTCACATCATCATTTTGTTTTATTGTGATGTGTGATATGGATGTTAGTAATCCATGGATGGGAGGAAGACAGAGAGAATATATATATTCTGAAGAGAGAAAGTTGACAGCAGGGCGAGAGCAGGCCATTAACTTTAGTCACTCCAGAGATTGTCTTCCCTTTCAATAACCTCAAATGCAGTTATTCTGCCATTTAACATCATTATTTTGATTCTGAGAGGACTATTCATCTTATAAGTCAATTAGTTTGACTAATGGTTAATTTTCATAGTTAGTATTCGATTTTGTTCAAGTGACTCAGAAGTTCATGGGCCCATCTCTCTTTTCATTCTTTTTGTTCTTTCACTCTTCTTCCCATTCATCATTTTCTCAGTGAGTTCCCTGGGATCTGCTAAGCAGATTATTTGCTTAATGTGCTGCATTAGAGTGGAATCTTGCACAGAAAGGGAATGTTTTGCTTTAAGATTTGAACGTTGCACTTGTTCCTAGAGGCAATCTCGCTATTAGAACACAGTTAGAAAGTGAATGTTAGGTGCTTGATGAAATGAAAGGAGCCTAAAACAGGGAGGCACCCCCAGCTGCAAAGCTGCAGAAAGCGGTGGGGACTTGAGAAGCCCCTCTGTATTCAGCATGTCCTGACTCCAAAGCCACTCCAATAAGCAGATAATCGAAGGAAAGCCTGCCGCAAGTCTTCTAGACTCCCCATCCATCAAGTTATCCCTGTAAATCTCTCCTTTTGGGAAACTCTGGGACTCCCTCTGGATCTATCTTCTACTGAGAGACCGAACGGAGAAGACAACAGTAGCTAAACTGAGTCTTTCCCAGTGGCTCAGCTGTAAAGAATCAGTTTGCAGTATAGTAGACATGGGTTCAACCTCTGGGTCAGGAAGATCTCCTGGAGGAGGAAATGGCTACCCACTCCAGTATTCTTGCCTGGGAAATCCCATGGACAGAGGAGCTTGGCAGGCTACAGTCCATGGGGTTGCAAAGGGTCAGACACAACTTGGCGACCAAGCCACCACCACCACTGTGGCAGCAGAACTCTGACCACAACCTCTGCAGCAGCCAGCCCAGGAGGCTAAACCACAGTCCCTATAGCCATCAGCCCCAAATGGCCAGGACTGGGCCAATAACTGTCAGCTTCTCTGATGTTGGCCCCTGCTCATATTCCTAACACAGAACTGACCAGAGAAAGTCACCTAGGGGCCCCATGGTAATATTAGCCTGCCTGTAGCTTTCACCACCCTGACAGCCTCAATCTGGGGTCCCCTGAAGCCCTCCCTTTTGTGCACAAGGAAGCTGCCCAGCTCCCCTGCCTGCCTACGAGTCCCCTGACAAAAGCAACTGAGGGTAGCTGCCTGCCTTCACTCCAGGAAGCTCAGAATGAATAGCCTTTGCTTGTTCCCATCCGTATGGTCTTCATATATTTCCAAGTAATGTATTAGAAAAAGTCTGTAAAAGGTCAATGGTTCCATAATAAAATCCTTCAGTTACTGAATTGCAAAGTTAATAAAAGTTAGCTTATTTTTCAGTTAGTTTGTATGTTTGTATTACCACCAAAAAAAAAAAAAAAAAGCACAAAAAAGATAGTGAAAATTATATGGAACCATGGCAAATAGATGGGGAAACAGTGGCTGACTTTATTTTTATGGGTTCCAAAATCACTGCAGATGGTGATCACAGCCATGAAATCATAAGACGCTTACTCTTTGGAAAGAAAGTTATGACCCACCTAGACAGCATATTGGAGAAGGAAATGTCAACCCACTCCAGTATTCTTGCCTGGAGAATCCCATGGACGAGGAGCCTGGTGGGCTATAGTCCACGGGGTCCTCAAAAAGTCAGACATGACTGAGCGACTTCACTTTCACTTTCAGACAGCATATTAAAAGGCAGAGACATTACTTTGCCAACAAAGGTCCATCTCGTCAAGGCTATGGTTTTTCCAGTAGTCATGTATGGATGTGAGAGTTGGACTATAAAGAAAGCTGAGCACCAAAGAATGGATGGTTTTGAACTGTGGTGTTAGAGAAGACTCTTGAGAGTCCCTTGGACTGCAAGGAGATCCAACCAGTCCATCCTAAAGATCAATCCCAGGTGTTCATTGCAAGGACTGATGTTGAAGCTGAAACTCCAATAATTTGGCCACCTGACGCAAAGAGCTGACTCATTGGAAAAGACCCTGATGCTGGGAAAGATTGAGGGCAGGAGGAGAAGGGGACAACAGAGGATGAGATGGTTGGATGGCATCACCAACTCAATGGACATGGGTTTGGGTGGACTCCGGGAGTTGGTGATGAACAGGGAGGCCTGGCATGCTGTGGTTCACGGGGTCACAAAGAGTCAGACACGACTGAGTGACTGAACTCAACTGAACTGAAGGAAATAACTACTGACAGCAATGCCCCATCATCACCCAAAGCACACGCCTTCCCCAGAGTGGAGATGCGTGCTTGTCAGGTCCTACCTGATACCCACACTTCCACTGCAGGAAGAGTTATCACAAGTTTTACTTTCTCAGTGTTTGTATTTAATCAGTAGGCTTCACATGGATCCAGGTCCATGATCTTCTATCCATAATTCAAAATCCATAATGCATTAAAAACAAACAAACAAACAGAGACTGGCAGTCTATGGTTAAGACTTTGTCTTCCAATGCAGGAGATGCAGGCTTGATCCTTGGTCTAGGAGCTGAGATCCCATGTGCCTCAGGGCGAAAAAAACAAAACATAAAGCAATATTGTGAAAAATTGAATAAAGATTTAAAAACAACTCAAGAATTCCAACTTCCACTGCAGGGGGCATGAATTCCATCCCTGGTCAGGGATCTAAGAATCCACCTATACTTTGTGCAGCCAAAACCAACCAACCAAACAAACAAACAACAATAACAACAGGAAAAAAAAAAAAAAACCTTCATAATTCCTCTAGTCTCATCAGGTGGCCGGAGGGGATGATAAACTATATACTGTCCTTAGTTAGCTCCAGAATCCTTAATGTGCCTGACTGTAGGAAGCTGGTCGGGACACCATATGATCCATTGTATCCACCATGTTTTTCCTTTCTAAAATCTGAAAAGATAACCCAAATCTGAATTTTGAATTCAGATCAAAATTCACATCAGACCCTGTGTGTTTGGGGTGCGGCCTTGGGAACCTGCCTGCTGGACGCTAGGGCCCTGGATTTGCTCACTACCCCTTTGGGCTCCAGCAGAACCATTCTAGACAGTCCACCCCATCCAACCTGGTAAAAGAACCCACCTCTCATTCAGCCTAACTCCTATCCTGAATGGGGACACTATGACCCAGAGGGCTTCTCACAACTAGCTGTGACACATTTTTATGTATCTCAATCCATAAATTAGAAAATCTGGCAACTTTTGAGTACAGGTTGACACTAAAAGAAAAAAGATAATAATTAATGAGCAATAATTGTTGTAGTTATTAATACTACTTGGTTCAAATTACTTTCTTGGTTCATACAATGAAAATCATTATCAGATTTTCTACTTGTTCGGTTTCTACTCATTTAAAAAGAAAAAAGGCTAGTTAAACTTGACCCAAAGGAAAGCATGTGATTCGCAAAACAGTATAAATTTGGACATGAGGATAGATCACGAGACCTTTTAAATAATGCAGACCCTGCTCCCAAGAAGACTTCTGCCAGCATTTAATCCAGAAAAGTTTCTAATGAATAAGCATGGGGAAAGTCCTGTCCTCAGGGATCATCACCAATTCAAATAGATATTACAATAAAATTCCGGAAATTTCGAATAATGTTGTCAAGTTGTCATACATAGCTGTTCACACAGAGTTCTCACAATGAAACCAGAGAGGTTTCCTTATTTCCTTTATTTGGACAAAGATGGTAAAACCATGAAATGCTAAACCTTGGATGTCTCCAAAAGAACATATGATTAAACCACTTACTTTTTATAAGAAAAAGGACATTCAGTTCTTACCTAAAAAACCTTCTGCTCAAAAGTTGCACACACTGAAAACTGGATGGTCATTTTGCTGCAGTGTAATGGAAATTTTTAAAATAATAGTAACAAGCTGTCTGAGCCAGGCAAAGGGGAAAGTGCTTACTCATTTAATCTGTTTACTGATTTAATCTTACTTCTAAAATATGTATTCCAATAGAGAAACTTTGTCAAACTGAAACTTAAAGTTAAATACGTAATGATCTGGGTAATTTGATTTTCAGATACTTTCAAAAGGAAACCATATTTTTAAATCATGTTTAGAAGAGTTTCTGTAAAGTTTTCCAATCAGATATTTGATTGAAGTTTTATTTACCTTGTATTGTCTATAACACATTGAAAGTCACTTTTTTGTTAAACTATTATCCCCGTTTTAAATGGTTGATAGAAAGTAGTACCTGGTGACGCTGCTGCTGCTGCTGCTAAGTCGCTTCAGTCGTGTCCGACTCTGTGCGACCCAATAGACAGTAGCCCATCAGACTCCCCCGTCCCTGGGATTCTCCAGGCAAGAACACTGGAGTGGGTTGCCATTTCCTTCTCCAATGCAGGAACTGAAAAGTGAAAGGGAAGTTGCTCAGTCGTGTCTGACTCTTCGTGACCCCATGGACTGCAGCCCACTAGGCTTCTCCATCCAAGGGATTTGCCAGGCAAGAGTACTGGAGTGGGGTGCCATCGCCTTCTCTGACCTGCTGATCAGTTCAATTCAGTTCAGTTCAGTCGCTCAGTCGTGTCCGACTCTTTGCGATAAAAGGAAACAAATATGGACAGATCTTGTAGTATAGCCAGGTTCCCAGAAATTCTCTCTCTTCTCACCCTCTCAACAAAAATTTCTAATCTATAATTCCCAGTGTGAACCATTTATGGTCCTTTAGACAGTTTTCAAGCCACTTCACAATATTAGCAAGAAGAAACAATGTAAATTACAAAATAAATTTTCAATATTTTAATGTCCATGATTGTCATGCCAGTTTTCTTTTTTGTTTTGGGGTCAAGTGATGATTCGGAGTTGATTCAAAACTTTTGAATGCAAGCTTTCATTACTTCTGTGAGTTAATAATGTAGCTTTATGTCAGCCTCCACTTCCTGAATAGCAGCATAACTTTCATGAGAATTCTTGCTACAGAACCGAAGCCTGGTCTCCATGCTCATTCCTGTTACGGGATATTTGTTGATGCTGTAGGAAGTATCTTCTTAGTATAAACCAAATGTGTGAAATATCCCTCCCCCACTACTGCAGAAATAACCAGAGGCTGGAAAGACAGCATTTGATAAGACAACTTTGCTCGGTCACAGCTGGAAACAGAGATACTTTAGAAAATGGTGAAGCGGTTACAGGAGGATGGCAGGTTCTCCCTGAAAATGCCACTTCTCTGAAAATATAAACGTTCTTACAAGAGAGCCAAGGAGATTCTACAGATAAACATCAGCTGAAAAATATTCTTGACTTCAGTGATCCCGTATCCCACCCACCCATCCTGTTCCCTATCCAGGCGAACTGCAGTTATTAGGCTAAAACCACAGTTGGCTGAGTAGCAGAGTTGCCAAATCACAGTCTTGGACCCTGTAATACGACCAGAATTCCCATCAAAACTCTTGCCTTGAATCTTAACTTCAAGATTAAGAACCTCAGTCTCCCTGGCCTTAAACAGAGAAATTGGACCAGAAAGATCTAGAGTCCCTTTTAGTTCCAAAAGTCAGATATTACGTATAATAACCCTCTCACGACTCAAATACAATTATCACAACTTCTGAGATTTTAGCTTCAAATGTTGCTGTCAATAAAGTCATTACATTTTTTAGTGTATTAGGAACTAATAAGCAAGGAGAGAAAATGCCATT
Source organism: Budorcas taxicolor (assembly GCF_023091745.1). NCBI lineage: Eukaryota > Metazoa > Chordata > Mammalia > Artiodactyla > Bovidae > Budorcas > Budorcas taxicolor. The sequence continues at coordinate 43,670,176 of NC_068922.1, read as the reverse complement.
TTAGGTTGTTTTCGGAGCATCACTTCTCCCTCATTATAAAACAGGCTGTTGCGCCCTCTGCTGGTATTTCTGAGGTTGCCTATCAGGTGACTGCATTAATTTTCCCGTTTTAAGGATATCTGTGCTTTTTTCCCCCTGTTGCTCCCAATAGCTTTCAAAATTGTTTTCTGATCTCTATTTACAGTAAATAGAAATGCCAAGATAGCTATGCTGGTCTGGAAGTAAAGTTGTGAGCATTTAATGGTACATTTTCACGTTTCTCCAAAGAGGCTATTGTAAATAGTGCTTCAGTGAACACTGGGGTGCATGTAGTTTTTTAATTATGGATTTCTCCAGGTATAGGGCTTCCCTCCTAGCTCAGTTGGTAAAGAATCTACCTGCAATGCAGGTGACCCTGGTTTGATTCCTGGGTCAGGAAGATCCGCTGAAGAAGGGATAGGCTACCCACTCCAGCATTCTTGGGCTTCCCTTGTGGCTCAGCTGGTAAAGAATCCGCCTGCAATGCGGGAGACCTGGGTTTGATCCTGGGCTGGGAAGACCCCTTGAAGAAGGGAAAGGCTACCCACTCCAGTATTCTGGCCTGGAAGAATTCCATGGACTGTACAGCCCATGGGGTCACAAAGAGTCAGACACAACTGAGCAACTTTCACTTTCACACCCAGGAGTGGGACTGCTGGATCATACAGTAGCTCTGTTTTCAGTCTGTTAAAGAACCACCACACTGTTCTCCATAGTCACCGTACCAACTGACATTCACACCAATAATGCGGGAAGGGCTCCCTCTTCTCCACATCCTCTCAAGCATTTACTGTTTGGAGATTTTTTGAGATGCCTGGATTGCATTTGTTGATATAAATAAGTGGACCATTTGAACTCTGCTTACCTAGTGTTCCAAATGAAGTCCCAGCCTCATTTCTGGACTCTCTTCAGGAAGCTGAAGGCTATAAAATAAAGTGGGTTCCGTGGCTACACAGCCTTACTCTGTTTCTTGCCACTTATAGAGTAAGAGGCCATTCCTAGAATGACATTATGAGTGTTACACACATGTGTGCATCCACTGTGCCAAGGAAACTGAGGGAACACAGACAGCTCTGCAAGAGGAGTGATTGGATTCCAAGTCACGATGAATAAAGATTTGCTAATGAACAAAGAACAAAGAAAATATCTTCTGAGGGGGGGAAATGCACTTTGGGTAGAATTAATCAAAGGAATAAATAAAGGAAACCTCCATTACTCACTACTTGAAAGTTCCTGAAATTATGTCTCTTTCAGGGTCTTTGAAGATGTTCTAATTAAGTTTCTAGAGAGGGAAGAATATTTGTCCCTTTTAATGTAAACAAAAAGGCAATTTCATGTCAGTGACATTTTTATGATTCTTGTACTTACAAAATTAACTGTATTCTTCCATCACTCTTCACAGAAGGCAGCGTGAAGGAACCTCTTCTAGAAAAGTCCCCCATTTAGGTGAATTTATAGAAACCACACAAGGACCTGCCCATTGCACACACCAAAGATGATATGATACACAAGAAGGCATCTTTAAATCCTGAAGTCTTGCTTTGAGTGGAGGACAGGATGGGTTCCAAATTTTATAAATGTTATATAATCATATTGCAATGCTTGGAGTAAGCAGGCAGCTAATTGCTGGAACCACTGATAGATAAGATGGGACTGAAAGAGCATGACATGCAAAACAAGACTGTTTTTAAATGAAATCCACATTTAATTTAGTTCATAAGGGGCTGGTGCCATCACCGACATCCATGGCAGAGTTCTGCTGAAAGACTCAGGGGCTTCCACTGAATATCAGCCTCACTGCCCTGAACTCTCAGATCCATAACAGTCTGTGATTTAATCACAGCACAGATGAGGTAGGACCTACCAAGGAAATGCAGGCTTATGGTTTCATATGCCTGTAAAACAGTGAGTGTCTGTCAGGTTATGCAGTTCGGATTGGCTGCATGATTAGGCCCGTGATCTGCTTTATTTTTTCCTTCATTCTCCCACCAGCCCCCTGCCTGGGCATAGTGGGCACTATGTCAACTGGAAAAAAAAAAAATACATGACCTAAAAGTTGAGATACATGTTTTATTTGGCAAGCAAAGCTGAGGACTTAAGCCCCTGAAGCAGCCCTTCAGATAGCTCTAAGGCAAGGGTACTCAACCTCTGGGATCTAATGCCTGATGATCTGAGATAGAGCTGATGTGATAATAACAGAAATAAAGTGCATGATACATGTGGGCTTTCCAGGTGGTGCTAGTGGTAAAGAACCTGCCTGCAGTGAAGGAGATGCAGGTTAAATCCCTGGGTCGGGAAAATCCCCTGGAGGAGGGCATGACAACCCACTCCAGGATCCTTGCCTTAGAATCCCATAGACAGAAGAGCCTGGTGGGCTACAGTCCATGAGGTTGCAAAGAGCTGGACACAACTGAATCAACGTAGCATGCTCACACACATAACAAATATAATGCACTTGAATCATTGCAAAATCATCCCCCGAGCCCTGGGCCATGGAAAAATTGTCTTCCACACAACCAGTCACTGGGACCTAAATGGTTGGGGACAGCTATCCTAAAGAACTGCCCCAAAGAGGTAAGGGAGGAGCCAGGACACATAGGAGTTTTTGCAACAAAGACCAGGTAGTTAGAACATCAAGGGATTACTGTTAAGTAAAGAAAACCGGACATCTCAAGGTAAGGCATTTTGCACTTTTCTGTGTACAGGAAGTTGCAAGAGTCTGGCCTCACGGAAGTCATTCCTTTGATGTACCCCTCAGCCATCTGGGGCCAGCGTCTGGTTCTTTCTCCTCCTAAGTCCCCTCAGGGTGCCCCGCTGGAGTGTCTGCAGTGGCTTGATGGCTGTAACATCTGTTCTGGCAGGTGACAGTTTTCCGTTGACAGCTATGGAACCTAGATAAGGAAAAGAGAGAAATGCATCGAGGGGCCCCTTAGGATCAAGATGGCTTCCTTGCTAGAACTGCCTTCCATGCTTTCTGAATGAATAAAAGATGCTTTTCTACCTGAACAATTTATAGATGAGTCAGTAGGTTTGAACGTGTGCCTTTCTTAATTATTTGGGGGCTTTCACAAATTTTACGGGAAAGAGGGACTTCCCTGGTGGTCCAGTGGTTGAGACTTCGCCTTCCAGTGCAAGAGGTGCTGGTTCTATCCCCGGTCAGGAAGCTAAGCTCCTGCATGCCTCAGAGCCAAAAACTCAAAACATTAAAAAAAAAACACAAAAACAGCAATATCATAGCAAATTTAATTAAGACTTTTTAAATGGCCCATATCAAAAAAACCTTAAAAAAATTTTTTTGAGAGAATATTTGGTTGACTTAGATATGGCCAAGGTGGTGGGGTTGGTAGCAGGAGAGGGGGAAAGCAAATATTTAAATCTGATCAGCACTGATGCTTTCAAAGGAAAATAGTCCTGGCCCCAGACCTCGTCTTCCCTGACATACTAGGTCTAGGCAATCAAATGAATGAAAATGTCAGGAAGAGACATAATTGAATCCAACTAGTGACTGCACAGCCAAACCTTATTAAATAAGGTAACAGGCAAGACGACCCTGGAAACCCATTACCCTAACTCAGTTATTCCCCTTTGCCCGCAGAGGGTCTTAAGCCAGGGGAGAGCTGGAAACAACAGACTTGAGCATGACCAACTGTAAAACACCTAACCCATAAGAAAGTATATATTCAAATTATTCTTCTCTTTTTCCAGCTTTATGGAGATATAATTGAAATATAATGCTCTACAAGTCTAAGGTGTACAACGTGATGACCTGATACACTTGAATGTTGTTGCAAAATGACCACCTTATCAACAAGAAACACCTCCATCACATCACATAGTTACCATTGTGTGTGTGAGAGAGAGGAGAACATCTAAAATTTACTCTCTTAGCAACTTTCAAGTACACCACACAGTATAAGTAACTACAGTCACCATGCTGTATACTGGATCCAGAACTCGCCCATCTTTTAACTGGAAATTTTTTACCCTTTGACCAGTACTTCCCCATTTCTTCCACCACCTTCCACCCCTAGTTTCTGGCACCCATTTTAAAATGTAAATATACTATTGCTACCTATGCAAAGATAACATGTTCAGCTATCTTTACAAATCTCTGTCAGTTGGCATGCTTTCAATGTTTCAGAATCCAGTATAATGTTTACCTGTGAAGAGTTTTTTCATAAACTTTATGGCACATAAAATCAACTTAAATTTCTTCATCTTATGGAATTTCAGTTCCACAGTGGGCTGACAGTGTTCTCACAGGGAAAAAAAGAACTAGAGTTGCTGGCAGTTTGTCTTCTTTTTAATCTAGAAAGCAACAATACAACTCATGGTTAACATCTTTTTTAATTAGTAAATTATATACTAACTCATACACAAGCCTGAGTCAACAGACAAGCCTTTATTTTCTGCACCATGCAATTCTCTCCAACCATTACAGAAACTGCTTATTCCTGGATGTCTCAAAAGCTTCCTAAACACAGGGAATTTGGACAATTACAAAAGGTTTTTGTAATGGAGTCCCTTCTGCAAATCAATATTAAATCAGTATCTGACTTGGAAAGAGGCACAGACCAGAAAGTCATTTGTTTTAAAGGAGTCTTAAGAAAACTGCATAAAAAACAAAATGCCTTTAATATCCTCCTAATAAATCAAAACAAGAGATAGCTTGTATAATAGTAAACGTAACTTTGAGAAAATTTATATCATTTTTTAAAGGAATTAAACATGGATATTGTTTTGAGAACCACTAATTTTGTAATTTACCTCTTTAGTATCATTTCTTTTCTTTAATCCTCTAAACTCTGAAAACTATAGTAAATGATACATCTGAATGCTAACAAATATATGAAATTGAGTAAGCCAATATTTTAAGAATTATTTGAGACATTAAACTTTAAACTCAGATATTAGTGAAATTAACCCAACCTGCAAATTCACATATTAATCTCCCCCCAAAAATATGTTTGATTATTGAAAATGTCCTAGCTTTAGAGAATTAAAAGGTACATAAGAGGGTAAAGTCTTTAACAGGTAGCTTTAAAATGTGGAGCATGAAATTTACCTTGTTACATGTTAAAAACTTTATGGCTCTTGTGTAGCCTTTAATTCTGTCAGCATTTTCCTGAAATTCAAAATAATTACAATGTCTTAAGTTCAAGATAACATTTTAGGTTACAATTAAAAGCATTGGTTCATTTTTTATTCTGCCTCTGACTTAGCCTAGCTACAAATCTGGACACTAATAGGAGAAAAATACTAAAACATCTTAAAAACTTTTTGAAAGGTTCTTTTTTCTTCTTTTAAGAAATAAACTGTACTCAATGACCTGTTGGGTAAATTAAAAAAACATTTAAGACATGGGAAAATTCATTTAATCAAAATGTTTTCTATCTTAATAATGATATTTAAAATCCTTTCAATATTATGCGGCTTTTTCTTTTCCTTTTTAAGGTATAAAGTTTCTCTTCCTGGTTTTGGAATCAATGAACAAATACAGGGCTATGAACTTGGTATGGACACAGTCAGATCCTTTAAAACATTTTTTTCTGTTTCCTTTTTTAAGTTTCCTGTTGGTCTGACACATTGTGTTCTCACATCCTTTTGAAACCATGTGAGAAAGTAATCAAGTGCATCTCTCTGTCCCCAGATATGCAATGTTTATTAACTGATTGAAATACTGAGAGGTCACCACAACTTGTTATATATGGTCATTCAACCACACAGAGCAAGTGAGGAGACCAGGACACAGGAAACACCCGTAGAAAAGGACAATGAATAATGGGCAGTTTAATTTTTCTCAAAACACAGAAATATAAAACAGTAGCAACAAGCTACTATAATGATGGGGGAAAAAATGAAAACGGTGACAGATTTTACTTTGGGAGGCTCCAAAATCACTGCAGACGGTGACTGCAGCCATAAAATTAAAAGACACTTGCTCCTTGGAGGGAAAGGTCTGGCCATTGCTATTTAAGACTGGCTCCCTGCAAAGAGGTAGGAGGCACAGGGCTTGTGTCTCAAAAATGCTTTTTTTTTTAAAGTACTGAATTTGCACATTGTAGAACTACTTCCAGTAAAAGCGATGAAGAATCTTCAGACAACATTGCCTTCCAAAGAGTGTTCCTCCTCAGGAATTTAGATGTGCAAACACAGAACACATACTTGAGGATTTAGCTCCATCTACAGGAAGCGGGAAGTAAAACAAATTCTTTGTAAACAAAGCTCACAGCCTGCACCCAAATATTAAGACTGTTTTTGCTTCTGATAAAGGATGTTTTTCCACTGAGAACGTTCAAGAGCAGAAAAGAAAGTGAGAAGAGGAGCTACGTGCGTAACAGGGGCATTGAATGGACTTTCAGTTCAGTTCAGTAGCTCAGTCGTGTCCGACTCTTTGCGACCCCAGAGACTGCATCACGCCAGGCCTCCCTGTCCATCACCAACTCTGTGTTTAGTGCCTATGAAAATAACAACAGAAGGATAAGACCCCCTCCAGACAGGGGAACCTTGAAGATTATATCTAGGTTACTCATCGCCTAAGAGAAAACACACACTAATCACCCCTTCCTCCAGGCAGGCCATAAATTTTTCTGTATCAATCAGAGTGTAACCTCAGGTTTATTGATTATTAGCTAATTGTTTGACTGTTTGAGCACATGAGCACGTAGCATGTGAATGATGGGGGTATTGGGATTGTATTTTCCTTGGTTTATGTAAGTCTCAAGGAATTTGGAGTGGTGGGTTCAGACACGTACACATGGGGTATAAAAGATTTTCACGAATGCTGGTCGGGGTCCTTGGCTAAGAGGAGATTCTGCCTTGGAACCGCCGGTGTAATAAACTGCACTCCACTGTCTGCATTGTCCTTCTGAGTGAGTTTGTTTCCCGGAACACGTGGCTACAACAACACGAGGGGACTTTAATTTTGTTTTGTCTTTCCTTAGTACATTAAAAAAAGAAAAGTAGGTTCATCCTCGGTTTTAAAAGAATGAAGTGAAGTCGCTCAGTCGTGTCTAACTCTTTGCAAGCCTGTGGACTGTAGCCCACCACGCTCCTCTGTCCATGGGATTCTCCAGGCAAGAGTACTAGAGTGGGTTGCCATTTCCTTCTCCAGGGGATCTTCCCGACCCAGGGATCGAACCCAGGTCTCCTGCATTGCAGACAGACTCTTTAACCTCTGAGCCATGAAAAGGACCATTCTGTAGCGGCAATGTTGATGGTGAGGTATAAGAATTTGTGGAGCTGAGGGTATATGGGAAATCTCTATCTTCTTCTCAATTTAGTTGCAAAACTGAAACTGCTTTTAAATATATTATCTTTTAAAACAAAAAGAACCTCAGGTGGAGCCCATTCAAAGCAAGAAGTATTCATCCTTACATCAGGCTTAGGAAAATATGGTTCTTTTCGATGTTCTCTGTCCTTAATTATGGGAGGATGTATTGACCATATGATCAAATTCTGCATCATCAGGTGGCAAGTAAAATACCATTTAGTCAAACATTAACGTGTTTTTCAGGACCACAAATAGTTTATCTTCAGTTGGCTTTGACATTAGTAGGGGGTCTCTGGGCAGTTTAATTTTTAGGACCAGAGAAAGTTTTAAAATAACAGCAAATACTCATTAACTTATTTAGTCACTTTAGGAGTGACTTGTGTATAGTAATAACCTTTACTCTCATGAGACCTAAACAAGGGAGGTATTTTAATCTCTATTTTGCATATGAAAATACTGAAGAATATAGAGATTGAGTTACATCCCCAAAGTCACAGAGCCTGTACGACAGAAACAGGATCTTAACCCCGGAAATTTATTCCAGAACTGATGACCTCAAACCCTACAGTATATTTTGCCGCTCAGCAAAGACCATCTAATATTTCAGTGTTTCAACTAAACCAAACATTCTTTGATATAAAATTATAGTCACACATCTATTTTTTATAGGTTAGTATTTATATCCTGATTGATTTAGGATCACCTAAATGTCATCAATGCTAAGAAAGAGCTGCCAACTGTTCTATTTAGAAAATCAATAATTATGGAACTGGATTCATGACTCTCCAAGTAAGCTTTGTCATCAAGTACCAAATGAAATTTCATCAGGAAGTATTATGGAAAAATATAAGGCATTAATTTATGTAAATCAAAACATGAGCTTGCAAACTATCATATTTATTATTAGAAACACAGGCAGCTTTGACCATTTCTCATCTATAAAGTCCGTATTTGAATGATGTTTTATCTAAAAGTCTATAAAGACACTGGAATACTGAAATGGAGAAAAATGGGTCTGAGAACAATTTTCAGTCGGCTTTTAGTTGTGTCAGATGCATAGGTATAATGTGGCCGTTATAATTACTGGAGCACTGCTTGCCATCTCACACGCATGGATTCAAAGTTGGGATGTGTTAGGTAGGTAGAACAGGGAGAAGGAGTCCAAGATGGTGGTGGCTACAAGACAAGGAAAGGAAAAGCCCGCGAAAATGAAACAAAAGAAGATCCGGGGACAGGAGTGAGGACCTCGGGTAAAACAAACGACACTCCTGGCTGGCCCAATTCACACAGGACAGGCCCAGGGAGAGATAAACGTACAAATAGAGGAGCCAAAGCCAGCTCTTTCTCTCCCCCACGCACTGGGGCGCTCTTCTCCTCGTGTCTTTAGATCCACAGGCCATCACGCCTCGAAGATGGATTTCCCTGCTATCTTCTAAATAAAATAGAGCTGTAACACTGATTTATCTAAGAGCTATAACATGGTCCATTCGAGACCTGAGAGCTATAACATGGTCTATCCAAGACCTGAGAGCTGTGACGTGCCGAGGGGGCTTTAATGTCCGTCAGCCCAAATCTTTGTTGTGACCAGACAAAGAACCGAGGAACATGCACTCGCGTGACAGGATGCCAGTGCCAGGAAACAGAGAAGCCCGAGTTGTACTGCACTTCATGTTTGCTAGCACCTATTGTTCCCTCCAAGGCCCACAGGACAGGATTGAGACTGGGTGCGCACGGAAGATGTGGCATTGGGAGAAAGCAATCTCTGATGTAAACCTTCAGTTAAAATATGCCTCTTTGAAAATGCTGTATGACAGGGAGCCCAGCCCCGTGCTCTGTGAAGACCTAGAGGGGTGGGATGGAAAGGAGGGAGGCCCAAGAGAGAGAAAAGGATATATATACACACAAACATATATGTATGTGTATATATACTTATGTCAGATTCACATCATTGTAAAGCAGAAACCAACACAACATTGTAAAGAAGTTATCCTCCAATTTAAAAACAATACAATTTTTTTTAAAAAAAGCATTTAAGAAACACCTCTGAGCTGGGCTTAAATTACCCAGATCCTAGCTTCTGTGGTCCTTTGGTTGTAGCCATGTTTTCCAAGAAACAAACTCACTCAGAAGGACAATGCAGATGGTGGAGAGCAGTTTATTACACAGGTGGGCCCAAGGCAGAGTCTCCTCTTAGCCAAGGACCCTGACCAGTTTTTGTGAAAACCTTATATACCCTAAGTTTATGTGCCCAAACCCACCTCCCCAAATTCCCTGAAACTAATCTGAACGAAGGAAAAAGGATACAATCAAAGTTAACCCGTAATTCATATGCCTTGAAGAAACACAAGCTGGAATCAAGATTGCCGGGAGAAATATCAATAACCTCAGATATGCAGATGACACCACCATTATGGCAGAAAGTGAAGAGGAACTCAAAAGCCTCTTGCTGAAAGTGAAAGTGGAGAGTGAAAAAGTTGGCTTAAAGCTCAACATTCAGAAAATGAAGATCATGGCATCTGGTCCCATCACTTCATGGGATATAGATGAGGAAACAGTGGAAACAGTGGCAGACTTCATTTTTTTGGGCTCCAAAATCACTGCAGATGGTGACTGCAGCCATGAAATTAAAAGACGCTTACTCCTTGGAAGAAAAGTTATGACCAACCTAGACAGTATATTCAAAAGCAGAGACATTACTTTGCTGACTAAGGTCCGTCTAGTCAAAGCTATGGTTTTTCCTGTGGTCATGTATGGATGTGAGAGTTGGACTGTGAAGGCTGAGCACCGAAGAATTGATGCTTTTGAACTGTGGTGTTGGAGAAGACTCTTGAGAGTCCCTTGGACTGCAAGGAGATCCAACCAATCCATTCTGAAGGAGATCAGCCCTGGGATTTCCTTGGAGGGAATGATGCTGAAGCTGAAACTTCTTTTAGTTCCTCTTCACTTTCTGCCATAAGGGTGGTGTCATCATCTGCATATCTGAGGTTATTGATATTTCTCCCGGCAATCTTGATTCCAGCTTGTGTTTCTTCAAGGCATATGAATTACGGGTTAACTTTGATTGCATCCCTTTTCCTTTGTTCAGATTAGTTTCAGTACTTTGGCCACCTCATGCAAAGAGTTGACTCACTGGAAAAGACTCTGATGCTGGGAGGGATTGGGGGCAGGAGGAGAAGGGGATGACAGAGGATGAGATGGCTGGATAGCATCACTGACTCAATGGACGTGAGTCTGAGTGAACTCTGGGAGTTGGTGATGGACAGGGAGGCCTGGCATGCTGCGATTCATGGGGTCGCAAAGAGTCAGACACGACTGAGCGACTGAACTGAACTGAACTGAAGCCTAGGTAGTTAACAGTGGACAATTATCAATAAGCCTGTGGTCATACCCCAATAAGCATAATAGAATGTATGATTCTATCCGGTTCCACAGATAATTAGGGTATTCTTTTAGGTGATGGAGAGCCCTGGGGCTCTTCCTTCTGGGGGCCTGGTTTTCCAGTTGGTATGTCTTTTCCATAGATACTGGGCATATAGCTCAAAGTCCACAGTCCAGCCCAAGATGGAGTTCTGCTTTCAAGAGAGAGCCTGTTCTGCTTCTTCCTTCACTTCCTCCTTCCCTCCCATCCTTATTTTTTTCTTTTTTCCTCTTTGCATTTTCATTTGGAACATTTCAGCTGATGCACCTTCAAGCTCAGTGATTCTTTCCCTGTCTGTGTCTAATCTAATCACAAGCCCATGGGATAGTTCCCACCTCCCTGCTTGCATCATTCATTCCTTCTTCTGTGCTGTCTACCTTTTCCATTAGAGCTTAATTGTAGTGAATTCAAAGCATTCCAGAATCTGTCCCATAGCTAAGTATATCTCTGATGCTCATTTTGTCTTTCCAGACTGTAATTTTCCTTCCTTTTAGCACACCGTGTGATTTTTTTTTTTTTAATTGAAAGCCAGACATGATGTGCTGGGTAATAGGAACCAAGCTAAAGAGATCTTCCCTATGGGGTTCAGGCTGTTGTAGCTGTACATGCCAGAGACGTCAAAGTCCTCTACTTCTGTCAGTTTTTCTCCCCTGCTGTCTTCGTGGCTCCCCTAGAATTCTTCCTTAGATAGAGTCTGAGCTCGCTACAATCTACTGCTACCATTCAGGAGCCCCCCTGATGAGACTGTGGGGGCAGGGATGTGCTCTGTTACATTCGGGTTAAACCCTAGTCTCTTGCTGGGCCTGTGTCCATAGGCTGTGACTTTCACACATGCTGCTCAGCTTCTGGAAGAGGGGGCTGGAGTCAGGGCAGCTGGCTTCCCCCAAGGGGGAAAAGGCCCTGGAACAATCTGCTCCCCACAGAACAGGCTTCTTTTCTTGAGAACACTTGAGTGTCTTTCTCAAACACCCTTCTCCCCACCAGAGCCACAAGGGGCTCTTCCTCGGCTCTTCACTTCCTCTTTTCCTGGAGGAAAAGCCCTTTTCTGTGGTCTCCATCAACTTCTCATTCTCAAGCTAGTCCACCCTCTGCTTCCAGAAATTCAACAAAAATATAATTTAAGTATCGCTACCAGTTTATGGTTCCAGAGGGTTCTATTCCAGGTAAGCAGGTCTGAGCTCTCATTCTCCAAGTTCACCTTTTTCTTCAGAGTTTGGAGTGGTACCTACACCTGAGACTTCATCAAGTTTTTTGGGGTTTTTTTTTCCAGTTAGTTCATCTTTTTTCCTGATCTGAAGATGCTAATGACAACTTTCAAGCTCTTCACTTGTCCGAGTTGAAGCTATAAGTCTCTGCCTGTTTCCCAATGTGTCTTTCTACCAACGTCTCCCCATCTTGACAGCTGCATCTCCAGATCTGGACAGCTAGCGGGAATCTGGTCTTGTAATTGGTCTCTGATTTCTTCATGTGTGTCAACTACAAATTGGCACTTGCCAAGAGCATCTGCCACTGAGTGAATAATAACGAGGGCATTTTTAATCCACTTCTGGAGATTGAACCCTGTGTTGCTGCAGCTGCCAACCTTCAACACCCCCAGAAGGGAATTCAGGGTGGAGAGTGAGGAAATTTGTGCTCCAGGGAAACTGGTGGAACAGGTCTTTAGTTACATATTTTGAGGGACTGCTTTCATTATCTCAATCCTTGTATCTATTCATATCTAGAAAATCACTAAATCCCTTAATGGTGACATCAGCTCCTCGTGACTAATAGAAAACCTTTCGTAAAGTAAGTGCTTGCTTGCATTGAACTCCTCCTTCACCAAAATCTTACATATCGACCTTCCTCCACTACCTCTTTGGAGCAGTCTCTCCAACCTATCTGAGGTACTGTCTCCCAGGCTGCAGTCCTCATTTTGCCCCAAATAAAACAACTCACAACTTTCAAGTTGTGTGTTTTTTTTTCAGTTGACGTGAAATCACAGCCCTGAGGGAACACTGCTGTTGAGGAAAGCTAAGAGGTAGAAAGACTCATATCATTGATATTTTTATCATTTAACTAAATAGTTAATAAATAATTTTATGTGATTAAAAAAATCATTATCCAGCAGCTCTGGCAAAATTTCCAAAACATTTATTTTGTAGGCAAGTTAAACATATTCAAGGGTATTGATTGAAACTACCAGACAAAGAGATCTGGAAGATGTTCTTTAAAATTCAACATTTGAAAAGAAAAAAAAAAAAACCAAACAAAGAAAAATACTCTGTATTCTGACATTGCCCTAAGAGATTAGGCATGTATATATGCATGTGCATTTCAGAAACCCTTATTAAGATTTTAATTTGCTATCAAGGACAACTTGTCATATGAAGAGGAAACTATTTTATGATTCATTTGCCAAGTGTGACTGTGACAGCCAAGATTAATTTAATCAGGGCTTTTATACATTAGTATTCAAAAGGAATCTAAGGCAGAGAGAAGTGCCTGGTTTTGTTTTATTTTAATAATGAAGGAAATGTGTGCTGTTCTCTGTTTTGATGATTACAATGAGCTGGTGGAGCAAATGGTTTCATAGTTAAACACAAATTTGTGTGTGTGGATTGTGTTTAGGAATGAAAGCTACTTCAAGCTGTATTTCAACCCTTTTAGACAAGTGCTCAAATGACACAGGGTCATAAAAAGCAGGGGCTGTAACATTTACTCTGGAAAATAAATGTTTACCTCGAGCAGCAATTGACATTTCTAGCTCATTATGTGAATGTCAAGCACGGTTTCAAGTCCCTCTCCCAGCACCAATGCGAGTACCTTGGCTTTGGGCCTCGGGCCAATGTCAGACTGTCACCTTGATTTTAAAGTGGCTTACCTTTACTTCCTAGAATTCATATTCATGTCAGGAACATGATCTCCACATTCATAATGAGCGATGCATGTTCAGAGAGGAAATAAATCCTCAGGAACCATGGAAACAGGAAGAGCTGCACACGTGGGTGGCCCTCATTGCATGGCACCCCATCAAGAGGGGTGTGCTATGAGGTTTAACCCACCCCGCTGAAACCAGGAGGCCTCCTGGACCACAAGGGGCTGCTCAAAGCCTCCATCCTCAACCTGACCTCTGACTCACACTGCGCCTATCACCTCTAGGCACTATGGTTACTGTTGCTAGTGGTGATGCAGCCAGAGACCTAAGCTAGCACAGGAGCTCCGTCCTTTCCATCACCTCCTTCCTCTTCTCCTGTTCTTTTTTTTTTTTTTTTTTGCCAAACACACCTAATCCATGGCCATTGTAAGTAAAATCCTTGAATCCTCTGCTTTTGTTTCCATTTTACTAATGCAAAGTTTTCCTATTTTCTTGTCTTAACTGCAACAACAATAGCACCAGAAAAACCTTCATTCTGATGTTTCTACCTATTTTTTCTTTCTCTCAATGTAAGTCTATGGGGAAAATCACACACACTTCATTTCTTTTTTTACTTGTTCAGTTACTGAGTCATACATGATTCTCTGCGAACCCATGAACGGCAGTGCCCCCTGTCCTTCATTATCTTCTGGAGTTTGCTCAGACTCATGTCTATTGAGCCAGTGATGCTATCTAACCATTTCATCCTCTGTCGCCCCTTTCTCCTCTTGCCCTCAGTCTTTCCCAGCATCAGGGTCTTTTCCAATGAGTTGGCTCTTCACATCAGGTGGCCAAAGTATTGGAGCTTCAGCTTTAGCATCAGTCCTTTCAATGAATATTTTAGGGTTGGTTTCCTTTAGGATTAACTGGTTTGTTTTCCTTGATGTTCAAGGGACTCTAAAGAGTCTCTAGTACAATTTGAAAGCATCAGTTTTCTGGTGCTCAGCCTTCTTTATGGTCCAACTCTCACATCCATACATGACTACTGCAAAAACCATAGCTTTAACTATATTAGTAACTTTAATGATTACTACTGAGAGTTTATCATATGCCAAGAATTCCACAAGCTTGCTAAATTTTTAATTATAGACAGCCCCATTCAGTCTGGTTCAGTTCAGTTCAGTCGCTCAGTCGTGTATGACTCTTTCTGACCCCATGCATCGCAGCACACCAGGCCTCCCTGTCTATAACCAACTCCTGGAGTTCACTCACATTTATGTCCATCGAGTCAGTGATGCCATCCAACCATCTCATCCTCTGTTGTCCCCTTCTCCTCCTGCCCCCAATCCCTCCCAGCATCAGAGTCTTTTCTAGTGAGTCAACTCTTTGCATGAGGTGGCCAAAGTACTGGAGTTTCAGCTTTAGTATCATTCCTTCCAAAGAAATCCCAGGGCTGATCTCCTTCAGAATGGACTGGTTGGATCTCCTTGCAGTCCAAGGGACTCTCAAGAGTCTTCTCCAACACCACAGTTCAAAAGCATCAATTCTTCGGTGCTCAGCCTTCTTCACAGTCCAACTCTCACATCCATACATGACCACAGGAAAAACCATAGCCTTGACTAGACGGACCTTAGTTAACTAGTCTGTGCCATGCATTTAGCATTTCCATAACATTCCAGTATTATTATTGTATGTAAGTACATACAGTCTGACTCCTCAACTACATGTAAGCCTCTTATAGTTAACTATTGTGTCCTACTATCTATAACAAAGGTCTATATAGTCAAAGCTATGGTTTTTCCAGTAGTAATGTATGGATGTGAAACTTGGGCCATAAAGAAGGCTGAGCACTAAAGAATTGATGCTTTTGAACTGCAGTGTTGGAGAAGATTCTTGAGAGTCCCTTGGACTGCAAGGAGATCAAACCAGGAAATTCTAAAGGAAATCAACCCTGAATTTTCAATTGAAGGACTGATGCTGAAGCTGAAGCTCCAATACTTTGGCCACCTGATGTGAAGAGCCAACTCACTGGAAAAGACGGTGATGCTGGGAAAGATTGAGGGCAGGAGAAAGGGGTGACAGGATGAGATGGTTGGGTGGCATCATCAACTCAATGGACATGAGTTTGAGCAAGCTCTGGGAGACAGTGTAAGACAGGGAAGCCTGGCGTGCTGCAGTCCATGGGGTTGCAAAGAATTGGAAAGGACTTAATGACTGAACAACAACATTGTGTATGATTATAATAACAAAAATGACAGAAAAATAAGGTTTAAAGTCAAAGAAACAGATCCAGCATGGAGTCAAAATAGACTCTCCTCTATTCCAATATTATTACCTTGCTTGAAATATTTGTTTTAAATGAAAAGACATGATGTGTGTAGCGTGGTGAAGGACTGGAGCAGTGGGGAGGGGTCCTTTCCTGTGTAAACTCTCTGAACAAGAAATATCCAGTGTGCAGCCCTTAATTAAAAGAGCATTTCATAATGTTAAAAATAGCTAATTCTTATTTAGAGTTCAGGCTGTAGGTCTAAAAGGAAGAACCATAATTTTTTTTTAAGCTACAAGAAATATCAAGGTTTTCTCCATTACTACTGATAATTGGGTTGTGTATTAAAATTGAGGAATGAGTTTCATAAAAATGTTTTTTGTTCATTGTTTATTATTACATTATATATTCTAATAGAATATACCAAAGACCCATTTTACTATAAGTTCACACTTCAGATTTTTTGCATATTGTATATCACATATTTCTTAATTTTTAGGTATTCAAATACATGAACATATATAATCTATCCCTGAACTACAGTTTGATGTGAAAAATTATACACCTCACATTTTATTCTTTTTTGGTGTTTCTTTTTCTTTTCTTTTTTTGGTGGGGGGTGAGTTTCTTGTAAAGCTAAATTTTTGCACTGATTTTATCTTACCTGAATTACAACATCCATTTTCGGGGGGCCACACTACACAACATATGGACTCTTAGTTCCCCAAGCAGGCTTTGACCCATGCCCTCTGCAATGGAAGTGCAGAGTCTTAAACACTGGACTACCAGGCTGGTCCCTATAATAAAGTGTTTTTTAAGATGTTTACCTAAGATGTTATGGAAAATTCGGATGAACTTTGGGGCCAACCCAATAAGTTCACTGGAAAAATCCCAGTTTTTTGCAGTGTTGCCATCCTAACATGCACAGCATTGTTTTTGCTAGTAGATGACAACCAATAAAGCTCTTATTTGATTCCCTGAGGCCTTAGTGATAAAATGGCAAAATAAGATGTACAGACATGATGTTCTCTTAAGATTTCAGAAGATATAGTTTTAGGTGAAGGGAAGAATAAAAGAGCATCTAATAGAGGAAATGCAGAGCCTTCATTAAATTCTGAAGAAAAGCGATAATATAATTTAAGTCAACAGGGAAGAGAAAACTCAAGATAAGGGAATAAATAATTCGAACCTAAGCTTGACTCCAAAATGTCCACAAAAAGTGTGAGAGAGTGAGGAAACCAGGTTGGCTGGACTGGAGAGATGGGATGGTCAGCTTTCGGAGACAAAAATTGAGAGCCTGTGACTTTTTTTTTCTCAGTAAGAGGAAACTAACAGAGGTTCTTGCATGTCCCTGGGGGTGAGGTAACAAGTGAAAAGGCAGGTCAGATCTTGTGGGGAAATACTGTCGTGTCTTCTACAGATGAATGCCCAGATTCTGGAGTCAGATGTTTCAAACCCACCCCAGCTCCATCATTCAGGGGCTCTGTGATTTGGGTAATTAGCCTAGCCTCTCTGTGCCTCAAGTTGTCAACACCAAAAAGGAGGTATAATCCTATCTCAGTTGGTCTCATAAACTATGGATATGTTAAAGGTTATATGGAGAGAGGGGGAGGTTGCAGAGAAAGGGCTGTGAAGGTTTGGGAAAAGAGGAACTGGAACTGAGCAGGACTCTATGGACCTTCCCGGAACAGGCCTTCCGCATATCCTCTGCTTTAGCTCCTCTCTGAAAAGTACCTAGTGAATAGATAATGGTATCTGATGCACATTTCCTAAGTTGTTTTACAGATGTGAAAACCCTCCACCAAATGAAAAATGTTAACTGCTTGACGACAAAGGTCTGTCTAGTCAAAGCTATGGTTTTTGCCGTAGTCATGTACAGATGTGAGAGTTGGACCATAAAGAAAGCTGAGCACTGAAGAATTGATGCTTTCAAATCGTGGTGTTGGAGAAGACTCTTGAGAGTCCCTTGGACTGCAAGGAGATCCAACTAGTCAATCCTAAAGGAAATCAACCCTGAATTTTCAGTGGAAGGACTGATGCTGAAGCTGAAGCTTCAATACTTTGGCCACCTGATGTGAAGAGCCAACTCACTGGAAAAGACCCTGAAGCTGAGAAAGACTGAGGGCAGGAGGAGAAGGGGGTGACAGAGGATGAGATGGTTGGATGGCATCACCGACTCAATGGACATGAGTTTGAGCAAACTCTGGGAGAAGGTGATGGATAGGGAAGCCTGCAGTCCATGGGGTCGCAAAGAGCTGGACACGACTGAGCGACTGAACAACTGCTTGACGACCATGAGCACACTGCCCCAAGCCTCCTGGACCCTGAGGACTAACAATGTTAAGCCTGGTGACACCACCCTGCTATCTCACTGTCAGTCAATCAGAGAACTGTGCATAGAGCTGATCTCAAACCCTGAGACACCCTCTCCCTCATGGGGCTTTTGAAAGTGTTTTGAGGAAACCCTTCAGGGAGCTCAGGGCTTTTTAGGTCAGGAGCCACTCATCTCCCTGCAAGGCCCTGCAGTAACCCCTTTTCTGTTCCAGACTGTGATGTTTCCATGTGTTTGGCCTCACTGTGCCTTGGGGACATGGATTTGTGCGAATAGCACTAGGAAAAGATGGATGGAATAAAAATTGTTAGCAGCTACGGATTAGTCCCCACCTGATCCTGTGGGGAAGTACCCACAGCTCAGGGAATTTCTCTGCATCCATCTACAAATAGCTAGTCTGAAATAGCATCCTTTAATTGCAAGTAAGAGAACATTAACTGAATTGTTACCAAAGCGATAAACCAAAGCCTCTTTGGTGCATCACCAGAATGATGGCATCACTTGGTTAAGGGTTCATTTTCAAATCACATTCCTGAAGTGGTGCTTGACCTGTAATTAAGAGTGATACTGAAAACCTTCCTGCAGCTTCTCAAAAGTGTCCTGTGTGGAATGAAAATGTCTCCTGACATATCAATAAACAAGAAACGTCACAGCCAACAGGGATTTCTGGCCTTCAAATGTGAATGAGGGCTCACCAAAGTGGGATCCAGCAGATGCCTCCAGCCCCTTACAGTGACTGCTGAGGAGCTGGGGGAATGCACGAATCAGCCATCTGCCACACCTGCCACTCCTTAAGGTGAACAAGGAAACAGAATTTGGCCCCGGATAGCCGAGGTGTGATGAAAGGAATGGATTCAGTGAGTCCAAAGGCTGGCCTCTTCCCATACCTAGAACACTAAGTTCCTTAACTTGATATCTGATCTTTAATGTTCAGACTGACTGCTCCCTTTGTTGCAAATTTACATACAGCCTGACTCCCCTTCCTGCCTCCTTGGAGCAGTTTTCTCAGAGCTACTGAGATGCTGTTTCCCCCTCCCCCATCTCGGGGTCCTAAACATTCCCACCAAATAAAAAAACTCTCAACTTTGAGGTTGTTACTAATATTTCGTTGACACCTAGTACAACTTGGAAGGTTCATCACAAAGGAAAAAAACAAAAACAAAAAAAAACCAAGACCACATAATTGATAAACACAGCAAACAGACCACAGTTCTCTTTGGCCTGAGAATCTGCAACAGTTTTAAGACTGTGTCCCACTTAGCATAATTCTCTTGACGGTCACTCATGTTGTTATTCCTTTTTCATCATCATAGATTTTTTATTGAGATGTACAGATAAATACAAATTTAAAAGGATCGACTGTCATTTGACCTGAAAAGAATAGAGACATAATTACCAATAGTCGGTGTGTCTGTAGAGGATCTGCTTACTTTATTGTTCTGAAAGCTTTGGTCATCATCAGTGCAAGTCTTCAACACACCAGAAAAGCAGGGCTTACTTTTAAAAGCATTATTTTGCCCGAGGAAAGCCATTTAATATCACATCTAGTTTCCACGTTTGTTTGGCTGAGCTTCTGACATGACCATGACTTGTTTGCCTCCCTTCTTACATCATTTGGACTGAAGGAGAAAGTCTTTCAACAGAGATAACCCCAAAACATCGGATTGAAATTGTGATGCTTTGCAGAGTCAGAAAGACTTTTCCTGCTTAGAAAATGTTTCCTCTGTAACACAGATGTGCTTTTCAGAGCCTTGGAATTTCCTCCTTTGAAAATATGTTGAGTCAACTGAATTTTTAAAGAAAATAATTATACCCTGAATTTGGCTCTGCTGAAAAAGCATACAAGAACTGCAATCATGCTTTTTATACGTGTTTTAAAGTTTTCCTGGAGTTTATCATGTGAGGATGAGCTGAAGAACTGTGGTCCTGGGATTAATGCAGACTCGATCTTCAAAAGAATGAGAAAGTGCACAGAGGTGAAAAAATGTGCCAACATGCTTGTTATCATTAATCTTTAGGATCTGAAATATAATATTCAAAATCTGTATTGATCATTATTTGTAATATGTTTGTTGTTAAAAAAAAAATCCTAGTCAAATGAAGATTGAGAATGGGTAAGTGTATGACGATGATAAGAACATTCCTTTATGTGTTTCAAGTTTGGGGGGGATTACAGCTACAGACACTGTTAACGTATCTTTCCATGGCTGGCTGCACCACTTGTGTCCCCAGCAGCAATGGATGAGTTTTGTTTGCTCAGTATTTCTGTCAACATTTACACAGTCGGCCTTTTCTGTTGTTGTTGTTCAAATGTAGTGGATCTCACTGTGGTTTAATTTGAATTTCTCTAATGATTAAAGATGGTGAGCATCCTTTCACGTGCTTATTTGCTTTTCATATATCTAATTTGGTGAAGTGTCTGTTCAAACCTTTTTGCCTGTTTTTTATTGCTTCTGCTTTTTCATCATTGAATTCTGAACGCTCACAGCTTATTAAATATATGCGTTGATAAGAAACACATACATAGAATATGGTTTGCCTTTTCCTTGTCTTAACAGTGTCTTTACAAACTCAGTTTTTAATTTTGGTTAATTCTATTTCTTCATTTAGGCAAAGGATTTTTGGTTTTATATCTAGGAAATCTTTGCTAAACTTGAGGTCACAAGGGCTTCCCTGGTGGCTCAGACAGTAAAGAAACTGCCTGCAATTTCCTGGCAGTTTCCTGCAAAGAAACTCCTGCAACCCAGGAGACCTGGGTTCAATCCCTGAGTCAGGAAGATCCCTTGACCAAGGGAATGGCTACCCACTTCAGTATTCTTGACTGGAATATTCCATGGACAGAGGAGCCAGGCAGGATTATAGCCCACGCAAAGGGTCGGACACGACTGAGCAACTTTCACGTCACAAAGCTTTTCTCCTATGTTTATTTCCAGAAATTTGATACGCTTTAACATTTAGGTCTACAATGCATTTTGAGTTAACTTTTGTATACATTGCAAAGTAAGGGCCAAAGTTCAATATTTTTGCATATGGATGTCCCTAGTAGCATTTGTTGAGAAGACTATTCTTCCTCAATGGAATTACCTCTGAAACTGTAGAAAATCAACTAACAATATTTAGCAGGTGCATTTCTGGACACTTCTTAGCTCCCTTGATTCATGATCCTATCCTTTTGCTAACACCACACCATCTACAGTAGATTCATAGGAATCCTTACCATCTGGACATGTGAGCTCTCCAACTTTGTTCTCCTTTTTCAAAATGGTTTGGGCTAACAGTCCTGTCCTTTTGAATTGCCATTAAAATTTTAGAAATAGTTTGTCAATTCTTATGAAAAACCTGTGTGATTTTAACTCAAATTGTATTAAATTTCTTTATCAACTTGGGGAAAACTGAGTTATCACCTTATTCAGCCTTCCTGTTCCTGAACAAATCAAACCAGTTTATGAAAGCACCCTTTCAGTGTTTCATTCATGTTTTGTGGCTTGGGCATACAGATCAAGCATACACTATTAGATTGATACTTAAGGATCTTGAGTTATTTTGTACTAGTGAAAATGGCTTATTCTTAAACTTCAAAAATTGTTCATTGCTAGCCTGTAGACATGCAATTGATTTTACAATACTGATTTGCTAACCTCACACATCTGTTCTAGCAGTTTATTTTCTTCATTCCTTTGGATTTTCTACTCAATTGTCTGTGAATAGACATATATTCTAATTACACACATATATATGTGTAATATCTATGCAAGATATAAGCCTATTATTATAAGCCTTTTATTCCTTTGTTTCATATCTAAGATGACTGATATAGATTTCTGTCCTGTTCCTGATTTTAGGAAAAGAGCATTCAGTTTTTCACCAATACATGTGAGCTACAGGTATTTTATACATCCACTTCATTAGGTTAAGGAAGATTTCTTTTAGTGAATGAATTAATAGTGAACTATGTCAAAATTTTTTTTCCTGCATCTTGTTTTCTTCTTTAATCTATTAATATGATACATTACATTGATTTCAAATATTTAATCAGCCTTCCATTTCCTGAATAAACACCACATTTTGCAGTTTTTACATATTTCTGGGCACAGTTTGCTCATTTTGTAAACAGTATTTGCATTTATATACAGAAGGATGTTGTCAAGGCTATGGTTTTTCCAGTGGTCATGTATGGATGTGAGAGTTGGACTATAAAGAAAGCTGAGTGCCAAAGAATTGATGCTTTTGAACTGTGGAGTTGGAGAAGACTCTTGAGAGTCCCTTGGACTGCAAGGAGATCCAACCAATCCATCCTAAAGGAGATCAGTCCTGGGTGTTCATTGGAAGGACTGATGCTGAAGCTGAAACTCCAGTCCTTTGGCCACCTGATGCGAAGAGCTGACTCACTGGAAAAGACCCTGATGCTGCGAAAGATTGAGGGCAGAAGGAGAAGGGGACGACAGAGGATGAGATGGTTGGATGGCATCACTGACTCGATGGACATGGGTTTGGGTGGACTCCGGGAGTTGGTGATGGACAGGGAGGCCTGGTGTGCTGCGGTTCATGGGGTCCCAAAGAGTTGGACACGACTGAGCGACTGAATTGAACTGAACTGAGAGAAGGATGTTGGTCCATAGTTTCACAGGGAGGTTTGCTGTCTTTGGATTTTTCGGTACTGCTGGCCTCATAAAATGAGTTGGAAGTTGTCTCCCAAACCTCTTTATTGTAGAAAAAATTATGTAAATTTTTAATGATTTCTTCCTGAAATGTTTGGTAGAACTCACTACTGAAACGTTCCGGATCTGGAAGATTTTTTTTTTTGCCAGACTGTGGGGCATGTGGGATCTTTGCTCCCCATCAGGGATGGAACCAGTGCCCTCTGCAGAGGAAGCCTAGAGTCTTAATGACTGGACCACCAGTGAAGATCCTGTTTGAAAAAACTTAAGCGCAAACAGTTATGTACTTTAATAGATATAACACTATTATCCATTTCTTCTCAAGTGGCTGGCAGTTCCTTTAACATCCTAGGAAAATTTCCTCTGCAAATATTTTAAGAATAACTCAAATCCTTTTCACCAGTGCCAAATCATTTTTTTGCCTTTTATATCTGCCACACTGCAATATTAGTTTTTCCAGTCTCAGCCCCCTGGATCTATTTTTACCTTTATCATCTACCCAAAATGTAATATTGTTCATGTCTCACTTTTTCCTGCTGCTGCTGCTGGTAAGTTGCTTCAGTCGTGTCCGACTCTGTGCGACCCCATAGAGGGCAGCCCACCAGGCTCCCACGTCCCTGGGATTCTCCAAGCAAGAACACTGGAGTGGGTTGCCATTTCCTTCTCCAATGCATTAAAGTGAAAAGTGAAAGGAAGTCGCTCAGTCATGTCTGACTCTTAGCAACCCCATGGATTGCAGCCTACCAGGCTCCTCCATCCATGGGATTTTCCAAGCAAGAGTACTGGAGTGGGTTGCCATTGCCTTCTCTGCACTCTTTCTTAGCAGTCTTTTAAAGACCCATTCAAATTGCTGAGTATATAAAGTTCTTCCCAGCACATTAAAAATGGATCTCTACCAAAAGCCTCCAGCATCATCTCCACTCGTCTTTTCCTAAGGTGAAAATCATGGCCTACAGAAGCCAGACTGCTTGTGCTTCTGTGACTCAACTGCATTGCTCACACTATAGCTTTTATTGTAACTTTCTACCATACTTACTATGAAGACAGTCTTAAGTATGTTCTCTATCCCCACTCACATATATCCTCTCATTCAGAAACCTTCTTTGATTCTCTGCTTCTGCTGCTGCTAACTCACTTCAGTCGTGTCCGACTCTGTGCGACCCCACAGATGGCAGCCTACCAGGCTCCCCCGTCCCTGGGATTCTCCAGGCAAGAATACTGGAGTGGGTTGCCATTTCCTTTTCCAATGCATGAAAGTGAAAAGTGAAAGGGAAGTCGCTCAGTCGTGTCCGACTCTTAGCAACCCCATGGGCTGCAGCCTACCAGGCTCCACCATCCATGGGATTTTACAGGCAACAGTACTGGAGTGGGGTGCCATCGCCTTCTCCCTTTGATTCTCTAGGGAGAGACAATTTTTCCTCATTCACTCATGCTGTTTCATCATAGGTAATTCAGGCATTTACAATATTAGTTTAGATGGTGGTGATGGTTTAGTCTCTTAAGTCATGCCTGACTCTTGCGACCCTGTGGACTGCCAGGCTCCTGTCCATGGGATTTCTCAGGCAAGAATACTGAAGTGGGTTGCCATTTCCTTCTCCAGGGGATCTTCCTAACCCAGGGATTGAACCTGTGTCTCCTGCATTGCAGGCAGATTCTTTACCTCTGAGCCACCAGGGAAGGTTAAATACATATACAAACATAGGAAAGTGAAATTATCTAAGTTTGCCTCCCTAACAAGGCCAAGCTTCTAGAAAACAGTTAAAGTAATATTATGTTTCTATTTCAGTCCCTTACTTCTAGCCCAGTGTCTGAACCTAAAGGAATACCCAGTAATGTTTGTTGAACTATTCTGGGTTACAGAGCACTGTGGTGGGTAGATTATTGTGTTAAGATGTGACTATAATTTGTATATCATTATCCAGCATCCCTATCATTGAACGAGGCCCTGGCAGTAGCAGAAAGGAAGTAGAGGGGATCCTCTTCTAATCACGCACAATATCCTTTAGGCTCACAGATCACCTTAAACCATGATCAATGCAGACAATAATTTCCCAAGCACAGTTATCTACACACACACACACACACACACACACACCAAATTTTCCTGAAATTTCATGAAGTTCATAGAATTCTTGACCTCCATCTGATTTCCACTGTGTATACAGGCTTTCCATCCTGAGTTGTTCAAAAGGATATCATTAGCATCCAATAGGATCAGACGAGCCAGAGGGGCAGAGAAGAAAAAGAATTGAAGAGACCTGAAAGAAGGCAGCTTAGAGCAGATCCACAAAGTCCGTGTTCAGCGTTTGGTGGAGATCGTCAGAGTATGTTAAAAAAAAAAACAAACAAAAAAAGCTGTGAGGTTGCTGGCTTGACTGTCTCCGTTGGTGTTCATCGGAGCTGTGAGCGCTCCAGAGGATCATCATGAGTTTAGAGACCCTCCACAGTGATCCACCAGTGACCAGAGTTAATGTTGCTGACAGGGGTGGAGAATTAATAGGGGCAAAAGCCCTACTCCTTTGAGTAGAAAAACAGTGTTTTGAAGAGGAGTATTTAAGAGCTGTTCCGTGACAAGCCTGTGGTGAAAGGAGACAACCCGAACGTGCAGATCTCTGAGGACAGCGGCCATCCTAGAACCCTGCTTCTGGGGCCACTCCTTCCTGCTCTCCTATTCCACTGACTACATCCCCACCAAGCATTCCTCATTTAGTCAGTCTCTCCCCTCAGCATACAAATATACTCAGCCCACTAACAAACATGCCACAAGAAAGAAAAAAGAAAAAAACACAATTAAAATAACAACAGCAAATAAGCTCCAAAACAGAGTATCTTGACTACAACCTTCTTTCACCCACCTTTCAATTCCCCAAGTTCTCTAAGTAATAACATTAAGTGTGGACTCCCACATCTTAACCTACTCTTCCCCTTTCACCCCTAAATCTACTGCAATTTATCTGGCATTCATGTGCATTTCACTGAAACTGCTCATATGAAGGACACCAATGAATTTTTCAGCTGACTTATTTTATCCCCACTTAAAATATTTTTCAGTTAGGGGTCTATGATGCCTCCCTATAAAAACTGAGCTCTTTATAGATTTAAATTTCAGAAAACTTAAGTAAAAATGAATCAATCTACAAGAAAAATTTTTTCATTTCACAGAATTTAGTCACATCCCTTAAGAAGTCTCAACATAAGGAGTCTGCATAGTTGATTAATCATCAGTTCATAAGTCAACAAGGGCACTATTATTTTGTATTTTCAACATAACCACCTTCAGACTATTATCAAGGGTGTGTGGGTGTGTGTTTAGCAAGAACAAAATCATTTGCCATCCAAGGTAGGGAGAGTTTCTCCCCAAGCATTTTTTTTTTCAGTCGCCCCTCCTAACGCAGGTCACACACCCAGCTATAAATGACTCAAAACCAGGGGAGGAGGGACCCTATTTTTCCTAAACATAAGATCCTGCTTGGCCTTAGGGCCCCATGCCAACCCACAAATGAATCCATCTCCTAGGGAAATAGACCACCCACCATGATAGGCCTGGACTAATGACCATTTTCCAGACTCCTGTAGACAAGGGATGGACCCACGTTTCCGCCACCAAGAAGGAAAAAGCAGGAATAATGTTCGCTGGGTGGACAACCAACAAAGTCTGACGTTTACTTTGTACCGGATTTTGTATCTAGTATTCACCCGTTAAAGCAGTCATGAACAGAGTTGTTTCGGGCCTCTCTCCACTCCGTTTTTTTAGCCTCAGGGTATGTTCTTAGCTTCCCCGACCAGGGATGGAATCTGAGCCCCCTGCAGTGGAAGCGGCAGTGTTAATTCCTAGACCACCAGGGAAGTCCCTCGCCATTTCCCCTACCTTTTCACTCACTAGGGTCCGTCTATCAAGTGCACGCTCTTGACTTTGAAATCCACTTTTCTGAGGGAGATAATGAGCCTGTTCCAATGAATACCTGCTCAGACCAACAAGACAGGAAATCTAAACTGACCACTGCCGTGGACACAAACACACTCACAGGCACACAGACAAATGACACACACACAGACAGAGGGGTTCGTTCCAAAACTTTTACTTGGCCTTTCTCCTTTTCTAGTGTCCCCTGAATGTCTTAAGCACTGAGGAGCTGCCTCCCTGGCGTCACAAAGACACAGGCTGGGCACGAGGTCCGCGGGGCATCAGGCGCGCGTCCTCCCAGGCTCACTTGTATGTCTTCATGTGCCACAGCCCGTCATTGAGGTAATGGATGTTCTCGATGCCGATTCCTTTGTTGACTTTCTCGATCTCGTCCGCGGACATCTTCATGACGCCCACGCACAGAGCGTGCTGCTTTCCCTCCGCCATGATCGCCACCACCGTGTCCACTGCGGCGGGGAAGAGGCGTGCCCCCGGCGAGGTCAGGCCTGGGCACATGATGTTGGCTCCGCTGAGCACGAATTTGATGGCTCCCTTGTCCACCTGCTGGCGGGGCAGGATGAACGGATACTTGTGCAGCAGCCTCAGCGTTGGGTAGAAGGGCCCTTCCCTTTGCCTGAAGAACAGCAGCTCCCCGTTCACCGTGAGGATTTCTATGTGCTCGTGGCATCGCACTATTTTGACCGGATCCTTCTTTGGCATGATTTGGTTCAGCCACGGTTCGATGCCGGGAAACTGCTCCAGCAACTGGTTCTTAATGCCCTTAATAACGGAAGTTTTCAACTGGATACAGTTCGACACGTTTTCTTTTTCATCAAATTTCTTGAACATGATGCAGGGGTAAAGAGGGCGACCACAGAAAATCGTGGCCGGGAACCGGGGAGAAAACTGAACTACCAGGAGTCCGACGGAGACGCTTACCGGGGATCGGCTGCCGGAGGGGACGCTAAGCACGGCTGTCGTTAACCGGAAGAGGCGCGCGCTTTACGACCTTCCGGCACACGACTTTCCGGCACGTCTACTTCCACCGCCCGGCCGCGCGCTCGGCGGCTTTCTGGGGGTCGTGGGTTCTTCTTCGGAGCCTGGCGGGTGAAAGGGCGGGACTTGAGGGAGCGGAGGAAGAGCCGTTATTCTTGCTGTAAGAAGAGATTAGGGGCGGGGGGTGGGGGGAGGCGGGGACTGGTTTCCATTTCTGAAACTGTTCCCGTCCAGTTAACCCGGCCCGGCCGGGAACCGGAGGAACCCGGAGCGGTAAGCCCTCCCCCTCCTCCCTGTCGCGGCGAGGAGTCGCGCCCTGGCGGTTACTCCTCTTCGCGGTCTCTCACGCTCGCCGATTTCGTCTAGCGCAGGCCCGAATACTCGTTTACAGTTGCTGTTCGTCACCTTCCCCTTTCTCTCCGCCTGCACTCGGAGAGAAGGGGCTCTGTGCCCAGGAGGAATGCGAATGTTATAGTTAGGATTTCGGTCCTTTTTCAGTTCACTTCAGTTCAGTTGCTCATTCGCGTCCAACTCTTTGCGACCCCATGGACTGCAGCACGCCAGGCGTCCCAGTCCATCACCAACTCCTGGAGTTTACTCAAACTCAAGTCCGTTGAGTCGGTGATGCCATCCAGCCATCTCCTTCTCTGTCGTCCCCTTCTACTGCCTTCAGTCTTTCCCATTATCGGGGTCTTTTCAAATGAGTCAGTTCTTAACATCAAGAGGCCAGAGTATTGGAGTTTCAGCTTCAGCATCAGACCTTTCAATGAACAATCAGGACTGATTTCCTTTAGGATGGACTGGGTGGATCTCCTTGTAGTCCAAGGGACTCACAAGAGTCTTTTCCAACATCACAGTTCAAAAGCATCACTTTTTCCTCGCTCAGCTTTCTTTATAGTCTAACTCTCATATCCATACATGACCACTGGAAAAAGCATAGCTGTGACTAGACGGACCTTTGTTGGCAAAATAACGCCTCTGCTTTTTAATATGCTGTCTAGGTTGGTCATAACTTTCCTTCCAAGGAGTAAGCATCTTAATTTCATGGCTGCAGTCACCAGCCTGTCACTGTTTCCACATCTATCTGCCGTTGAGTGATGGGAGCGGACGCCATAATCTTAGTTTCCTGAATGTTGAGCTTTAAGCCAACTTATTCACTCTTCTCTTTCACGTTCATCAAGAGACTCTTTAGTTCTTCTTTTTCTACCGTAAGGATGGTGTCATCTGCATATCTGAAGTTATTGATATTTCTCCTGGCAATCTTGATTCCAGCATGTGCTTCATCCAGTCCAGTGTTTCTCATGATGTATTCTGCATATAAGTTAAATCAGCAGGGTGACAATATACAGCCTTGACGTACTCCTTTTCCTATTTGGAACCAGTCTGTTGTTCTATGTCCAGTTCTAACTGTTGGTTCCTGTCCTGCATACAGATTTCTCAAGAGGCAGGTCAGGTGGTCTGGTTGTAGGGTAAAAGAGTTAGAGAAGGAGAGGTTTGGAAAAAGGAGACCGGCACTTTACAGGAACAGATCACCTTTAATGAGAAGGGGCAGCAGTCAGATTAGTGAGCTGCTGCACTAACCCAAGAAAAGAGTAAGTATATATAGGCATATATGTGGAAAGCTACTGTCTTACGGGGGCCTCTTCTCCAAGGTTGTTCCCAGTAGTTATCTCGTAAATGGCTGGGGCAAAGAATTCTGGAGATTGACCAGAGGCTGGGACAGGCTGAGAGCTGGGTGTAATCAACCTCAACGGTTTTTCCCTTCTGGTGAGAGAGTTCTTTGTTTTCATAGAATGGTAGGAGGACCTGGAAGGGGGTTTTAACTCCAGTCCATTTTGAGGCCTGTAACTTTCCTTCATTCCAGGCCCTAAGGAATATATGTAAAAAGAGAGGTGGGTGTTGCTAATGTTCAGGGCTTCTTCATGCTGATAAATGAGGTTCAGGGGATTGTGGTCTGGGAGGAAGGAAGTCTAAGGCCTGTAGTGTTGATTTTCTATTCTAGCCCTCAGGGTCTAAAGCAAAAGAACAGTCTTGACTTGGTCTCGGGAAATGGCTCCTATTTGGTCTTGGAGGAATCCCTGGAAAAGATTAAACAAGGCCCAAAGGTGAGTAGGAGGATGATAAAAATGAATGGTCCAAAAAGGCGTAAAACCCAAAGCATCCAGTTCCAAACTATTAACCATGACTGCCAGGAGTTGCTTAATCTCTGGTGAATTCGTGAGGCTTGATCTTTAAGGTTTTTTGCAGCTCGTTGGACAATACTGGACTAGTTGGCATAGAAACAGCAGGATTCGTCTAGAAAAAGGCACAGAACTGCCTTCTCTGCGGTGATCTAATCTCCTGTTTTGTAATACTACGGCTGCCAAGGAATCAAGTTGATTTTGGATAGTTATTAGGCCTTGAGCTGTTTCCTGGAGGCTGTCTGATAGGTCCTTAGAGAGTGTCTGGTAGTTTTGGATGGAGGTGGTTAAGCCAGCGGTTCCTTTTCCAATTCCAGCCACTATTCCTATTGCTACTAAGAGGGGAATGAAATGAATGGCTCATTTTATTCACTTGTGGATGAGAGGAATAGGCAAGGGCTGATCATTGGGGGCTATTAAAATGTTTGGATTGGAGTATACCAGGCTGCAGGTCCCAGTACAGTTAGTAGATAGACAGAGGTATGTAGACGCCCCACACAGGAAAAATAGGCCAGGCGTCGTACTACAACAGCTGAAGTTGATGGCGAAGAGGAGTTGGTGGGGGAGGGTTTGATCGTTCATTCAAGGATGGTCAGAGACCCTGCTAAGGTGGCCCCAACAGTGGGAGAAGTGGAGAAATATCTGAGGGAAACCACCCTGAAAAGGTTAAAGAGGGTCCTGTAGGACCAGAAACATTGTACGCAGCCTTCCCAGTGGCAAAGGGTAAGGTGGAGGCGTGGTTGCACATGGAGTTAGGGATTGTGTCCACAGGCTGGTCACATGCACTGTTTTGGGAATTTCTGGATATGCAGAAAGGAGCTGGTTGTAACAGTGTTACTCTCTAGGTAGTAGGGCCTCCGATTGGAGGTTTTTCATTGAAGGAGGGAAGTTCAGTGAGTAAAGATTCTTAAGAGTATCTCTGAATTTCGGATTTGGTCACTTGTGTGAAGCTATTTAAGATAATGAGACGAATAAAGGCTCTCCACGGTATGAGTGGTGTAGGGACATGTTACCTGTGGTCCAGTTGAGGATGGATGTGGGGAGGGCTGAATCTCACAGAGGAGTTATGGATAGACGTATCTAGCAGTCTTTATCCAATTGTGAGTTAGAAGCATTAAGAAGTGTATGTGTTAAATTAAGGGTCTGGAATAGATAGTTGAGGTTAGGATTTTGAAGGAATTCCTGGGTCAGAGGAAGAAGGGAGGATAAGAAGAAGATGTTAAACAACATTTGGGGAAGTGAGTATAAGATAGATTACTATGGAAAAGAATTGGATTTCGAAGGGGTAAAAGTTATAAAAGGTTCCCTGTAGCCACAGGGTGGAGATATAATCTTCAGCAAGTTTGAACGTGGATCCTTGAGGACTCGAGACACAGATACCTGCCAGAAGTTGTTCCAGGAATAATTGAAGCTGTGAAACCGACAGGCTCATCCATCTCCAGCTGAGGCCGGTGGAAGCCGTGAGAACTTTAGAGTTGTAGGGCCTGTGTGAGAAACTTGTAAGTATTAGTCTGGCAAGCATTTTCATCATTGGGCCGCATAACCTTTTTTAACCGGGTGATGTGACCCAAGGGGTAATTTCTTTTAATTTTGTAGCGGTAGGGGTCAGCAGAATTACCGTGTAGGGATGTTGCCATTTTGGGGTTAGGTCTGAGTGGGACTGAGTTGTCATACAAACTTTATTATCTCCTATTTGAAGGGATGGGTATGGAAAATTGGGGTGTGGTCGAGGGAGTAAGTCATCCATATGTTGCTAAAGGGCATCTCGTATCTGGGCAAGTAAAGGAAAAGGAAGGTGGGAAGGCAGTTTGGGACCGTCCTGGGAGGGGGAAAAAACCCAAAGGTATTATGGGCCTCCCATATACATGGCTTCGGATGGACTGATATTTAAGGGGTTTTTTGGTAAGGCCCTGACCTTTAAGAGGGCTAAAGGGAGTTTAGTCCAATCGTGATGAAGTTCGATTGTTAATTTGGTCTGAGGGTTTTTTTAGGACTCAGTTGCCTCTCAACCTTACCAGAAGACCAGGAATGATTAGGAATGTGAAACCTCCAAGGAATTTGAAGGGCTCGTGCAATATTTTGGGTGATTTGAGATGTGAACTTGGGCCTGTTGTCAGACTGGAGGGAGGAAGGCACTCCAGACCTGGGGAGGATTTCAATAAGAATAAGCTGAGCCATAGTAGGGACTGGTTTGTTAGTAGTCAGGAGAGCTTCGATCCATCCAGAAAATGTATATACAAAGATTAGGAGAAATTTAACCCTTTTTATGGGTGGCATGTGGGTGAAATCTACCTGCCGATCTTGTGCGGAAGATGTCTGCAATTTGGTGGGTGAGGAAAGGAGGGAGGCAAATGTTACAATTAGGATTTGTCTGCTGACAAATGGTACAAGTTTGGGTCAGATTATTTAAATAAGTCATATTGTCCTTAGTTCAATAAAGTTCTGAAGGAAAGCCTTAAGTACTTTTGCAGAGGGGTGGAAAAGGGAATGCAAATATCAAAGTAATGTGGAGATGTTAGGCTCATCAATTTGGGTTATAGAAAAGACAGGACTAACAGAGGCAGCCTGCCACTTTGTTGGGGATCTGCTATATTGTTATAAAAGGAGATAGGACTATGTCACTGATGTCCCGGGCAATATATTATAGCAGCTTGGTTTGGGAGCTGAGATGCATCGAGGAGTTCAGAAATAAAAGAAGCACTGAGAATAGGTGTGCCCTTCTGAGTGAGGAATCCCCTCTCCCTCCAGATTATAATGTTAGAATGTAAAATGTTATAGACATATTTGGAGTCAGTGTAAATGTTTATCTTTTGGTCTTTGGCTAGGGTCAAAGCTTGTGTAAGAGCTGTCAGTTCAGTCTGTTGTGAGGATGTGTGAGCTGGGAGTGACGTGATGAGGCGAGGAGGGATAACTTTGTCGGGCTGTCCCTGGACTATAGTGTATCCAGCCCTAAATGGGGCTTGTTTCTGGGCACTATCATCTATGAACCAGGATAGGACTATGGGGTCAGTAAGGGGCTGATCGGTTATATGTTCAGATGGATTAAGTGTCATATCTAAGGCCTGAACACAGTCATGAGATAGGTGTTCTGGATCTGGTGTAGGGACTAAGCTAGCTAGCAGGATTAAAAGGTTTACAAGGCATAAAAGAAAGGGATGGGTCAAAGAGGTGTCTGTGAAGGATCTGTAGTTAAGCATGGGGCAGAGAAAGGAAAACCCGATGAGAGAGTAAATCTGAGATGGAATGAGGTGAGCATACATTTAGAGGAGCATTTCAGGTTAGTTTCTGGGCTTCAGGTATTAAGACGGTGGTTGCAGCTAAGGCCTGGAGACAAGGTAGCCATCCGAGCGTGACGAGATCGAGTTGTTTAGATAAGCTAGAGGCCCTCATATGTCCCCGCTTTTTTGGCACAGAATGCTTAAGGCATGTCCTTGTCGAGAGTGTACAAAAAGGAAAAAATGCTTGGTGTAATCAGGTAAATAAAGAGAAGGGATCTGTAGTAAATGTTTGATAAGAGTCTGTATTGGAGTGTGGAGAGAGGTAGGGGCCAATAAGGGTTCATCTACGTTTCTTCGAGTAGCTTGGTAGAGAGGTTTTGCATGGAGGGCAAAATTTGGGACCCATATTCGGAAGAAGTTTAATAGACCTACTAGAGAAAGAAGTTCCCTTTTGGTTTGGGGCCTGGGGATCTGTGTCAAGGCTTGAAGTCTTTGAGCTGGAATTATTTTGATTTGGGAGTGAGAAGCAATCCCATGTAATTGACAGTGGTGGAAGCAGTTTGTGCTTTGGAGAGTGAGACTAGCCCCAGTTGCCTAGGGCATTTAATACCTTTGCAGTGTGGACTAGGCAGTTATGGTGAGAGGAACTACATAACAGTAAATTGTCTACATATTGGAGTAAGGTAGTAGAGCCTAGGTCTGAAGTTTGTAGGTTTCTTTGGAGGGCTTGACCAAAAAAATGAGGGCTATCTCTAAACCTTTGTGGTAAAACGGTCCAAGTTAATTGTTGACATTGATTTGTGTCTGGATCCGTCCAGGTGAAGGCAAATAGGAGCTGTGAGGAGTGGTGTAGGGGTATAGTAAAGAAAGCATCTTTGAGGTCCAATACTGTGAAGTAGAGTGTCAGGGGGATGTGTGAGAGAAGGGGTAGGGATTAGTGACCACGGGGTATGTGGGTATTTTTGCCTCATTGATCTTGCGAAGATGAACTAGATGCCAGGAGTGGGTCCCATTTTGGCTGCCAGTATCAGAGAAGGCGATGGCACCCCACTCCAGTACTCTTGCCTGGAGAATCCCAGGAACGGGGGAGCCTGGTGGGCTGCCGTCTATGGGGTCGCACAGAGTCGGACACGACTGAAGCGATTTAGCAGCAGCATAGGAGTATTATGAGGAGAACGATAGGCCGCAAAAGGCTGGCTTTGAGCAGTCGGGAGATTATTGGTTTAATCTTTGTTGGGATTCTGTGGTCAGGGTATATTGAGTTTGGGTTATTACCTGAGGGATTTTTAAGAAAAACCTGTTCAGGGGAATGGGCTACCAACGAGGCTTCAGAGTCCCAGACCTGAGGATCTATCAGGGGAAGATTTTGGGAGTGAGGGCTGGCCAAGGGTTCGGGTCCCATTTGGATGCAAAGAACCGATATGGGATCTAAGGATGGGCAGTTTATAGAAGTTTGTAGCTTAGCCAGAAGATCACGTCCCATCAATGCCATTGGGCATTGAGGAACTACTATATGAGAATGTGTTAGTGGAGAGAAGGGGTCATTTTGGGATAAAAAGGGATGCCTGAGACCCCCTTTGATGGCCACTTCTGAAGGTTGGAGAGGGCCCTTAAAGGAGGATAAAAGTGAAAAGTCCCAGTGTCTATTAGGAATGAGACTTTGTGTCCGGCCACCGTGCCAATTACCCAAAGCTCCGAGTCCATCGTTATGGGACAGACTTGGGGTCTGGAGCTTGGGCTCCATCAGTGGAGTAACTCAGGCACAATTGGATCATCTCTTATCTCACAGGGGTTGAATTTTTTTCTTGGATAGCTGCAGCAAATAAAGCATATTTGGCCTTTCGTTCCTTTTCTTTTTCTTTTTTTTTGCTGCTTTCTCTGTATTATTGAAAACTTTAAAGGCTATTTCTAGGAGATCTTGCTGAGGGTTTTCAGGGCCCTTCTCCAACTGGCATCATTTTCGACAAATATCAGGGGCTGACTGGCTTATGAACTGGACCTGTAGTCAGTCCGGCAGGGGTGGAAATATCTAGATTAGTGTGTTTTTGGACTGCCTCAGTAAGCCATGAAAAAAAAAGGACAGGGTTTTCATCTTTTGCTGGAGTCACTGTGCTAATCTTATCATAGTTAACATTGAGTGTGAGAGTTTTTTTAGCATTCCTTGTAGTAAACAGGTGATCATATGATGTTGGTACCAGATGCTGGCATCACCTTGATGTGTCCATCGTGGCTCAGTTAAAGGGATTGCATCATCAGCCACTGGGTTAGTCTTGTCTTGGTTATGGAGCTGATCAGCATAAGTCCAGGCTGCCTGTCATATCCATTCCTTTTCATCAGGGGTTAATGTGGCATTTAGGATGTAATAAAGATCATTCCAGGTCAAATGATACGCTTGTGTAAGGCAGAGGAATTCTTCTCTATACCTAGTAGGATTTTCTCAGAAAGATACCAATTTTTCTTCAGTTTGGCTCATAGCAGAAATTGAGAAAGGCACGTGAACCCGTGTAGGGTCCTCCGGTCCTGCTACCTGTCTGAGGGGAAGCATGTGGTTGCTTCAGGTCCTGGCCGATGGGGAGGTGGGGTGGAAATTTCTTTTGGGGTTTCGGAGTCATCGCTTCCTGTTTTCAAGGAGGAAGGGCTAGAGGTAGGGAGGAGGCTCATCTACTGGGTCAAAATCAGGGCCTGGGGGTTTAGGGGACCTTTTAGGGGCCTTAGATTTGGATTCTTTTGTAATGGAGGGGGAGAGAGAGCAGAGGATTTGATAGGTAGAACAGTCCTTGCAGAGAGAAGGACGGCTTCTAAGGTCCCAGAAGACTTGAGTATACGGGACCTCAGACCGTTTGCCGTTCCGTTTGAGGAAGTTTGTGAGATCTGATAAAATATTGAAATTGAAAGTCCCGAACTCAGGCCAGCAGTTTTGGTCATCCAGTTTGTATTGAGGCCAAATTTATGAACCTTGAGATCGGTCAAGAATAGGGGTTTGAGGTTTCATTTTATGCAGGCCAGGGGAGAGTCCCATGGGACAGATTAGCTTGACCCCATAGCAAATGGCTAGCAACTGTCCGGTGGAGAGAAAAGGGTCGTCACCTAATCTTTTAACTAGGCAAAGAGAGAGAGGCTCTGAAGGAGGGAGGGGCATCCTCCACGTACCTCCCCAGAGGGCCTTTTGGCCAGAGGGTTCTCTGGGAACCCAGAAAGGAGGATAGTCTATGGCACCCTAGAGTACCGTCCGAGCTTACCTGGGCTACTGGGTCAGGTGAGAATTCGTGGTGGATGGAGGGAGGTTGAATGGCAAAAGGCCTCTTTCCTGGAGTTGGTCGGTCTGTGGAAAAGAAAGTGTAGAGAAAAGAGGAAGAGAGAGAGAGAGAGACCAATATTC
This sequence comes from Budorcas taxicolor, assembly GCF_023091745.1. Lineage (NCBI taxonomy): Eukaryota > Metazoa > Chordata > Mammalia > Artiodactyla > Bovidae > Budorcas > Budorcas taxicolor. Next base: position 43,633,701 of record NC_068922.1, on the reverse strand, counting down.
CTTGGGTTACGTGAAAAACCAATAAAGCCCTTACACAGGACTTGTACCACTCACGAAGGCACAGGGTGTCCTCTCGAGCTCTTGAAAGTCTGGGCGGGAAAGTGAGCTCAGCAGGCTTCCACGCTCCGAAGAGCTGGTCGTGGAGAACGAAAAGGAATCTCAACTTCCTGGGTTTCGGCACCAAAAAATGTAGGGTAAGGGAGTTAGAGAAGGTTAAATTTGGAAAAAGAACAAGAACAGCACTTTACAGGAACAGATCACGTTTAATGTGGTGAGAAGGGGCAGCAGTCAGATTAGTGAGTTGCTGCAGTAACCCAAGAAAAAAGTATATACAGGCATATATATGGAGATCTACTGTCTTAAGGGGGCCTGTTCTCCTCCAAGATTGTTCGGAGTAGTTATCTCTTAAATGGCTGGGGCAAGGAATTCTGGAGGTTGGCCAGAGGCTGGGACCAGCTTGGAGTTGGGGGTAATCAACCTTAATGTCCATTTTTTTTTTCCTTTGGGTGAGAGTTCTTTGTTTTACATAGACTGGTAGGGAGGACCTAGAGGGGAGTTTTAACTCCAGGCTATTTTGAGTCAGGTAACTTTCCTTCACTGGTAATCCCATCTCTTTCAGAATTTTCCACAGTTTATCGTGATTCACACAGTCAAAGTCTTTGGCATTGTCAATAAAGCATAAATAAATGTTTTTCTGAAACTGTTTTGCTTTCTCGATGATCCAGCAGATGTTGGCAATTTGATCTCTGGTTCCTCTCCCTTTTCTAAAACCACCTTGAACATCTGGACGTTCCCGGCTCACATATTGTTGAAGCCTGGCTTGGAGAATTTTGAGCATTACTTTACTAGCGTGTGAGATGAGTGCAATTGTGCAGTAGTTTGAACATTCTTTGGCATTGCCTTTCTTTGGGATTGGAATGAAAACACCTTTTCCAGTCCTGTGGCCACTACTGAGTTTTCCAAATTTGCTGGCATATTGAGTGCAGCACTTTCACAGCATCATCTTTTAGGATTTGAAATAGCTCAACTGGAATTCCATCACCTCCACTAACTTTGTTCATAGTGATGCTTTCTAAGGCCCACTTGACTTCGCATTCCAGGATGTCTGGCTCTAGGTGAGTGATCATACCATCGTGATTATCTGGGTCATGAAGATCTTTTTTGTATAGGTCTTCTGTGTTCTTGCCACCTCCTCTTAATATCGTCACTTGCTTCTGAAGCCTAGCTTGAAGGATTTTGAGTATTACTTTGCTAGCAGGTGAAATGAGCATAATTGTACGCTAGTTTGTACATTCCTGGGCATTGCCTTCCCTTGGGATTGGAATGAAAACTGACCTTTTCCAATCCTGTGGCCATTGCTGAGTTTTCCAAATTTATTGACATATTGAGTGCAGCACTTTAACAGCATCATCTCTTAGGATTTTAAATAGCTCAGCTGGAGGGTAACACTTATGGTTAAATATTGATAATTTAAAAACTAACTCAAAATTAATTATGAATTGTTACAAGAATGAAAATCATGACACAAAACTCAGTCTTTCAGGCTCAGGGTGTGTCACTTCCCAAGTCTTATCAACCCCTGTTCAGTATCACTTTATTTTCTCATGAAACTGGAATAATACAGTGTGTACTTCACAAGGTATATGGGGGTAGTAAGAGGAATAAAAGATACAGCATGTAATGGACTTAATAATAGGAAACAGTGTAGTATATTTTAAAGTATTTATTTTCAAAACAACCTTTATGCAGTAGTGATAAGACTATACTAGATATGTACCAGTTTTACAGGAAATTAAGTCAAATGGTCAAGAGATGCCCAAATTCAATTTTATATCAGTAATCTCAAGGGAGTATGTAATAGTGACTTGGCGATTATGTTGTGAAAATGAGGAAACCAAGTTAGAAAACTCTCAGCTTCCTCAAATGTCTTAAAATTTCGAACTGGACTCCTACACTTCAGTTCAGTCGCTCAGTCGTGTCCGACTCTTTGAGGCTCCATAGACCGCAGCACGCCAGGCTTCCCTGTTCATCACCAACTTCCAGTTGTGTTCATTTCAAAGTTCACTGCATACAGCTTTGTCTGCATTTTGAGAAATGACCACTAGAGGGCAGAAGACTCAAACGAAGTTTACATACAGCTCAAGAATGAAGTTATCTGTTTTAGGAGTATTTTCAACTAAATAGGTAACAGTTTTTTATCATGCAGTTGTTTTACCTCAATTGTATTTCCTAAATAAACCCATCTCTGCAGAGTCAGAAAATATTTCCCAAGCTCAGGTGAAGCACATTATAAATAGAATCTACTTGATTTACAATTTGTGGGTTTTCTCTGCGTCTACAGATAATAATTCCTTCTGAAATGTTATTAAAAAATTAACCGTCCGTTTTTGACCTGTTGAAATAAATATGAAAAATTCCTTTTCTCACATTGCTTCAAAGTATAAACTATTTTTGAAAATTTAAAACACATTATTGTAAAAGTAATCTCACAACAGCCAGTTTTTAATAACATCGTTATCTATCTCATTGCTTCATTGCACAGGTAACACTGCCAAGTTTCTCATACTGAAAAATGGTCTCTGCACACCGCGCATATAGATGGATAGGGAGGAGACCGGAAGTCACGTGCACACCGTATGGGGATGCCCAGAGGAAAGGGGCGCGCAGGGGCTTCAGTTCAGTTCAGTCTCTCAGTCATGTCCGACTCTCTGCGACCCCATGAATCGCAGCACGCCAGGCCTCCCTGTCCATCACCAACTCCCAGAGTTCACTCAAACTCACGTCCATGGAGTCAGTGATGCCATCCAGCCATCTCATCTTCTGTCATCCCCTTCTCCTGCCCCAGTTGCTCCCAGCATCTGTCTTTTCCAATGAGTCAACTCTTCGCATGAGGTGGCCAAAGTACTGGAGTTTCAGCTTCAGCATCATTCCCTCCAAAGAACACCCAGGGCTAATCTCCTTCAGAATAGACTGGTTAGGGGTTCTCATATCCAAAGCACACCCAAAGAGAGGGTTTGACCTTGACCTCAGGGTATTGAACCCTCCCTTCTCTGGACTCCGCCCACCTCTCTGGCTCTAATTGTGGTCTCACTTCCCACATTGTCCCAGGAGGGGATGGGCACTCAACTGCATGGGCCCCACTCGGTGTGGGGATGGCCCAGGCTCCTGGCCCCCAGTTCCGTGGGTGGATGCAGCAGGATGAGCTCCAAGTCAAAGGGCCTCCCTCCCACATGCGGACTCAGCGAGGGGTGGTGGGGCAGCCTAATGTAGCTTGTCTAGTGCACGTGCACACATCTAGCAGCGCGCGAAAGAGACCCCGCCTGGGCGAACCCGTGTCCAATGTACCAACGGCTCCCATCCCAGCGGTTACCGCCCAGCGCCAATGGCCACCGTACTGCGACCCCACGACCCCAGGGACCCACGAACCACCCCACACCAGTCAACCTGGCTGAAGACCAGGGGACATGAAGTCATAGAATAATCTCCCACAGATCCTGCTGTCCTGGTCCCACTCTATCCCTCCTCCTACCAGCAGCGGCCAGCTCCCTGCACTGCTAGGTCAGCAGGCCTGGAGGTGGTGTAGACACGGGCCTGGGCAGGGGAAGGTCAGGCTGTCCTTTCCCCTCTTTATCTCTTCTCCAGCCTCTCCCATCTTCTCTGGCAGGACCTGGGACCTGCACCAGGTCCAGCCTGGCCCTGGCTGCTCCCCTGGCTCGTGTAAGGGGCTGGAGGGAGCCCTGAGAGCAGGGAGCTCCACAATGAGGCCCGAGTGTTAGGAGTAATTACTGTTATTAGGGAGCTCTCCTTGGCACTTAGATCACCCCAGTTTCTTGATGAGCCTGGCATGGGTGCTCAGGGTCACTCAGCTCTAAGTGACCAAGTCCAGCCAAACTAAGAGACATAATGACGAACCTTGCCTGTGACTGACCCCAAAGGCCACGCCCAAGAGGTGTTCCCGGAGCCCAACCTTGGAGAGGAGTCCGTCTCGGGTGCTGGAGCACGAGGAGGGGCACCGCAGGCCGGGACTGCCGCAATGGCTCCGCCCACTCCCACCTGCAGACTGGAGGCTCTGCAGGGAGGGTCTCACCCCCCAGTCTTGGGAGATGCGGCACCGTACCAACCGCGTCCCGGGTCCCCAGGTTGCGCTCTGCTCCCACGGACTCCGGGAGTTAGAAAACATTTCCAGGACTCGGAGCACCGGGTCACCAATGGGGAGCTAAGGCCACCAACTCTTGTATGGTACCGCAGACCCTTAGGGTCCCGCCCAAGCACATCAACTTGTAAAGGAGGGAAAAGAACTTCCCTCTGGCACCCTGAAGCCGTCCCCCAGGCCCCACGCCCAGGGACGAGTCTCAGGGGCCTAGCCTCCTCCCAGGGCTCAGAGAGCGGGACACCAAGCCTCTCCCTGCTGCCCTGGGGGTGGCCTGGCCCAGCCGCCCCTGCGAACCTCGGGATCCCCGCCAAGATCCGGACGCCGAGAGCCGCCGGGATTGCGGGGAGGCGTTGCTAGGAGACCGAGGGCCGGGGCCACGTCCCTCCAGGGCTGTCTCGCCCCGCGCTGGCGCGCGACGGTTCCTCGAAGCCCCACCCTTGGCCCCGACAGCTGGGCGTGTCCGCGGCCTACCGTGCTTTGGCTTCTTCCGCCGCCTCCGCGCCGTCAGCCAAGCCGGGTGGCCTCTGTTGCTGCCGGCAGCTAGTCCGGCGTCCACTCGGGTAGCGGCCCTAGGGAGCCGCGCGGGCAGGCGGGGACGCGCTCCAAGCCATGGAGGAGATACCTGTCTTGGGCCTGGGCACCTGGAAGGTGAGGCGAACTCTTGGTCGAGGAGGGGCGGCACCTTCCTTCGACACGCCCCTGCGTGGAGAACCACCTACCTGGGGACACCTGCAGCAGCCTCCGCAGGTCCAGCTGGTCGCTGGCACCTGCCGGGGGCCCGCCTCTGGCTTTTGGAAATGGAGTGTTTAGTCATTAGGTTTTCTACAATTGGGGGTTGTCCTTCCCAATCACTGTTTATTTCGGTTCAGTTCAGTCACTCAGTCGTGTCCGACTCTTTGCGACCCCATGAACTGCAGCACGCCAGGCCTCCCTGTCCATCACCAACTCCGGAAGTCCACCCAAACCCATGTCCATCGAGTCAGTGATGCCATCCAACCATCTAATCCTCTGTCGTTCCCTTCTCCTCCTGCCCTCAATCTTTCCCAGCACCAGAGTCTTTTCAAATGAGTCGGCTCTTCGCATCAGGTGGCCAAAGTATTGGAGTTTCAGCTTCAACATCAGTCCTTTCAATGAACACCCAGGACTGATCTCCTTTAGGATGGACTGGTTGGATCTCCTTGCAGTCCAAGGGACTCTCAAGAGTCTTATCCAACACCACACTTCAAAAGCATCAATTCTTTGGTGCTCATCTTTCTTCACAGTCCAACTCTCACATGCTTACATGACCACTGGAAAAACCATAGCCTTGACTAGAAGGACTTTTGTTGACAAAGTATTGTCTCTGCTTTTTAATAAGCAGAGACTATTTATTTGTTTGTTTGTTTGTTTATGTCTACGCTGGGTCTTCCTCACTGCCCGGGCTTTCTCTAGTTGCTCTAGCTGGGCTTCTCATTGAGGTGGCTTCTCTTGTTGGGGAGCCAGAGCTCTAGGGTGTGTGGTCTTCAGCAGTTGCAGCTCCCTGGGCTCTAGCGCACAGGCTCCCTAGTTGTGGCACACAGGCTTAGTTGCCCCGAGGCATATGGGATCTTTCCCATCTGGGGTCAAGCCCGTGTCTCCTGCATTGGCAGGAGGCTTTTTTTGCCACTGAGCCACCAAAGAAGCGGCCCCCTCCACCCCGCTCCATTATAATTGTTCAGGAAAAAAAAAAAAAAAAGTCTGAGAACGCCCAGAAGAAAAGATTGTCAGGCTTGGATAAGAGCAGGGAACTGTCACCTGACAGATCAGAGCAGCAGCCAACAGGGAGATGGGGAAGTGTCTGTAACAAAGAGACAGGAAAATGCTATCATTGCCAACTTGGTTTTAAAAAGAAACTTTCAAACTTTTTCTTCCCAGTGTAAAAACCTGATAGTGGAAGTTCAGTTAAGTAGTTCAGTCATGTCCAACTCTTTGCAACCCCATAGACTGCAGCCCTCCGGGCTTCCCTATCCATCATCAACTCCCAGAGCTTGCTCAAACATGTCCATTGAGTTGGTGATGCCATCAAACCATCTCATCCTCTGTCATCCCCTTTTCCTTCTGCCTTCAATCTTTAGTGGAAGTACTTTGGACCTTCCTCTACTTTGTCTTTTGCTAATCCCTGTCAATGGTTTAGACAGCACTAATTATAAAGCCTTTCAAATTTGCTTTCTTTTTAAAACAGTCTTTAATAAAAAAATACTTGTTTAAGAATTCACATAGAAAATTATTGGTTGCTGGTGCAAGTGGTAAAGAATCTGCCTACCAATGCAGGAGACATGAGACAGGAGTTCTATCCTCGGGTCAGGAAGATCACCTGGAATAGGAAATGGCAACCCACTCCAATATTCTTGCCTGGAGTATCCCATGGACAGAGGAGAATGGCAGGTTACGGTTCATGGGGTCGCAAAAGAGTCAGATACCAATGAGCACACACAGAAATTAGAATGATCACCCTTACTCATCAAAATATTATTTAAATTATTTCTTCTATCCACTTACCAACTGGTAGAGGTCAGGGATGTATTAATAGTTTAATTTACTGTGGTTGAGTAAAATAAGTTGAGATGGTGATGGACAGGGAGGCCTGGCATGCTGCGATTCATGGGGTCGCAAAGAGTCGGACACGACTGAGCGACTGAACTGAACTGAACTAAAAATAAGTTGAAAGTGTTTCCTCTTTTCCTCTTGTCAGAAGAACTTTGTTTTTAATTGGTATGAATTCTAACTGGAAATTTTTGTAAAACTCTGTGTATTGTGTTTAATTGCTTTGTTTTAAAAAATAGTTATAGAACAATTGAGCTTTATTTCTTCTTAAGTTTTTCTAGGAATTTTTCCATTTCATTTCACTTTTCCAAATTGTTGGCTTCTAGTCATTGATAATAGTTTCTTAGGTTTTTAAATATGTATTGTTTATCTGTATATACTGCTTTTCTTTCATGTCTTTAAAAAAAATCTTGGTCTCCCCAGTCTCGTCCAAAGTTTGTCTACTTTAGGGAACCCCTTTGAGGTCCAGTGGTTAGGTCTCCATGCTCCTACTGCTGGGGGCCCTGGCTCAGTCCCTGGTTGGGGCACTGAGATCCCATATGCTGTGCTGTGTGGCCCAAAATTTAAAAAAAAAAAAAAAGAGAGAGTCTATTAATATTTTTCAAAAAACCAACCACAGGCCTTGTTGGTCTTCTCTATCAATTTGTATTTGATGTTCATTATTATATTCATTTTCTCTTCCTTCTGATTTCTTGGTGGTCCTCCCAACTCTGAAGTGGACGCTTGGTTCATTAGCTGTCATCCACTCTGAATGTGTTCTTATTCCATGAAGATCACTATGACAGATGCATTTCATGGGGTGACGTGACATTCAAGGGAGAAAGTGCCTTGTGAGCTGAGACCCCTTGGGGTTTAGTGGTTGCGTGAGCCTCTTCCCCCACCCCAGGCCCCTTGCCTGCTCGAGCAGCCTGCTTTACAGAGAATGTTTCTTTTCTGAACTTGAACATTGCTGATAGCATCCATTGAATTCCTTTGGCTTCTGGCAATGCTCTGTGTGGTGGATTCTCTTTGTGTACACCTGTCTGCTTTTACACTTGGGCTGATGGCCTTTGTGGGGAGTGGGTGAGTCTGTACCTCCTTGCATCACACCTGTCATCATTATTCATCCTAAATTTATTTACGCACCTTCATTCCAGTAGCACAGCCTCTAGCTCAGTCATTTGCAGACACCAAACATGCCTAAAGCATTTTCCCCAAATAAGTAAAGGAATTTGAAATTAGATTATCTATAAATTCTTTCTGACGCTGATGTCCCTAATTTTAGGATGGATGATTATGAGTACCAACTCAGTAACTTCACTTTTTATGGCTTGTTGACTGTATTCTAGAGTGAACAGGGGTTGTTGGGGTCGGGCTCTCCTGAGTGCAGGTGGCTGACTTCTTGTCTTGCAGGCGGCTCCAGGGGAGGTAACAGAGGCTGTAAAAGTGGCGATAGACGTGGGCTACCGGCACTTGGACTGCGCCTATGTGTACCACAACGAGAATGAGGTCGGAGTGGGAATCCAGTCCAAGATCAAGGAGGGCGCAGTGAGACGGGAGAACCTGTTTATTGTCAGCAAGGTAGGATTTCCTGTATATATAGAGAGGGCCACCGACCGCTCAGGGCCGGGCTACCAGACGGTGAGAACAGCACAGGGAGGGTTTTCCAGTCTCCTTTGTAGGAGCTGATGACTCGATCTTGAACCCGCGGGACAGGACTTGTGCAGCTCCATGCACAGGCTGGGAGCATTGCAGGTCAGGGGGGTCAGGGACAGTGTGACATGAGCAAAGGCACGGGGCATGGGACATCACAGGTGCAGAGACCCCCTAAGAAGCTTGGCTGGCGTTCCCAGATGAAAAACTGCTAGGCAGCAGAGAGCTGCCAGGTTGGGGAAGTGGACGGGCCGGACTGTGGAAGAAGTTCACTCTTTTCCCCTTAGAAAGGAGCATGGTTGACGGTTGAAAGTTGTTACATAGGGAACTGTGTTGTATAGAAGCGAGGCCGGTGTGGTGTCGAGGAGATTGTAGACACTGTGTTTGTACAGGAGATGGGAGACGCTGACAGCCTGAACAAGGGCAGCCATGGAGCATCCTGGGGTGCCCGAAGGACGTGTCACTGCCCCATTGAATTTACCAGGGGGTCCTGGACATCGTGCATCTTGCAGATCCTGGGCCAGCAGGCAGGTGTGCACTCACAGCTCCCATGGGCTCCATGGCCATTGTGTCTGTGCCTCCTCCCTGCCCCTGCAGCTCTGGTGCACCTGCCATAAGAAGTCCCTGGTGAAAGCAGCCTGCACCCGGAGTCTGAAGACCTTGAAGCTGGACTACTTGGACCTCTACCTCATGCATTGGCCCATGGGCTTTAAGGTACAGGACGGCGAGACCCCTGTAGGCCACACCTCCCTTCCTGGCTGCGCCCTCTCATCATTCAGTGAGCACACAGTTCCTTTGGGGCTCAGCTCTGGGGAGGCATGGGCTGGAGGACCTCAGAGCCCCCAGGCTCTAGTGCCCTACAGGTCCTGCCTCTCAGCCCATCTTTTCATTTCACACACAGGCCTCCCCTTTGACCTGCTTCGAGGGGCTATACCTGGCGGGGTAGAGGGGTTGCAGACCAACCCCTGAGGCTGCACTGAGGTCTGGCTTTAGATTTTTAAAAATTTCCTGCCATCCTTCTCTGGCACTTCCTAGGTGACACTAGTGGTAAAGAATCCACCTCTCAGTGCAGGAGACACAAGAGGTGTTGCTTCCATCCCTGGGCCAGGAAGATCCCCTCGAGGAGGAGGTGGCAACCCACTTCAGTATTGTAGCCATCTTTCTCTGCCTTGCACCTCCCAGCACCCTTGTACTAGTTGATTCACTATCTCTCACCATGATAGGGATTCTAAGAAAAGAGGGACGATCCTACCAGTGGACTTGGGAGATGGGGCCCTTAGGACATGAAAGACTCCATTTTTTTTTTTTTTTGCCTGAAATTGCTACAGTTTTATGGCTGCTGGCAAGGATTCCAGGTCTTTCTTCCCTGTTGGGTGAGTGGTGGGCAGCGACGTTCAGAGTACTGAAGAAGGTTAGCTGTGTGTTGGAGCAGAGCCCAGGCTTCCTGCCCTCTGGTCCAGCGTTCTTCCTTCCCTTCCTCCCGGTCCTCTCCGGGGGTCACCATGAGCCCCAGTGAGTGCCTTTCCTTCCTTCTGGCTCTTGCAGTCCGGAGAGGCAGACTTGCCGGTGGACCACAATGGCATGATCATCCCCAGCGACACGGACTTCCTGAACACGTGGGAGGTAAGCCAGCCCCGCTGACCATCTCTGGAGGGAGCCGTGAGGCCTGCAGCTGCCCATTCAGAGGCCCCTGGTTTGCAGCACGAACTGCGGATGAGCACCTGACTAAGGACCTCAGCACGGGTCGGGCATCTTTCTGAAGCACTTATTTTAGGGATAGCTAATTCAAACTAATTCAGAATGGTTTGAGTAAAACAAAGATCACATGGTCTTTACAGAAAACATAGAAAGTGTAAAACATACAGAAAGAAGGAAAATTTGACAACCTGCTTCTCCGTGTCCCAGTGGTGACCACGCTGCCGTCCTGTAGTTCCCCTTAGTGGTTTGTCAGCATTTCGGAACCATAACTTCAGCGGCAGGGGACGTCTCGGGGTGGGCAGGGAGAAGTGGAGGAAGGGGTAGCTTATTTCAAACCAGAGTCCAGATGAAAAGTGCTGAGGTGGAAGCAAGGCGGGAGCGTGCCAGTCAGGGCAGTGGGCGTGGGGCGCTGGGCAGTGGGCAGCCGGCCTGGGAGGAGGGCTCCTGCCTGCAGGGTGTCCAGTCAGGCCAGCGGGTGCCTGTGACCCCCACACGGGCAGGGAGGGGTGGAGGCCAGAAGGGGAGGTTCACACCGGAACTTGCAGAGTTCAGGGAGACGAAGTGTGAGCTCTTCGTGTGGGGTGAGGGGTGCAGGCGTGGGGTGTGGGTTCATGTAGGCAGAGCGGGGAGGGGGCACAGATGGGAAGGCGTGCGGGGCCAGGCCAGCCTCTCCTCCCCTTTCATCAAACAACCAAATCAGCGAACCTGAGCTCACCTGGCCTGTCTGTCCACTGCGTGGCCTGTTCTCAAGGATCCAGGTCAAAACCTGGGCTGTTTGTGTGGCCCAAGTGAGGGTCTGGGCAGCTGTTGCCACTTCAGGGAGTCACAGGGACACAGGGACCCTGGTCACCAGCCGTGGCTGCTCAGACTCACAGCTGCCCGCGCCTGGCAGCAGGCCGCGTTCCTTTGAAGCCAAGGGCGGCCCAGCTCGTAGTCAGTGAACAGCGGAGCTGTTCTGCCCTTGTCCCTGAAGACGTTAACTGTCACTGGGACAGGAACTGAGCACAGGTTGTGGTGCTGAAGCAGCTTGTGATCCAGGCGAAGAGGAGTGAGCAGGTGAGGCCGTTGTGGACGCCCTGCAGACACCAGGTGACAGGGACTTGATAACGGCGGCCCGACCTGCTGCGTTTGCTCGACTACAGCCCTCAACGAAGAACTCTGTATACATCTGCTCGCACGGCCCTTAAACAGCCCCATGACCTGGACAGGGTGGTCCCCAGTGTGCGAGTGAGGAAACAGGCTCGGTGAGGTCCCGTGGTGTGCCCACGGCTCCCAGCTCCTAGTGGTGCAACAGGGACAGACCTGGAGGACGGAAGCGCTGGAGAAGCCTTGAGGGAAATACTGTCGAACAGCAGGCGGGGCCGTTATTCGGACCCTGTGTGGGTTACCCATGGGGCCAACCCAGCCCGGATGCCCCATGGTTCTTTCTCCCCCCTAGGCCATGGAGAACCTGGTGGCCGCAGGCCTAGTGAGAGCCATCGGGGTGTCAAACTTCAACCATCAGCAGCTCGAGAGACTTCTGAATAAACCCAACTTGAGGTTCAAGCCGGTGACCAACCAGGTGAGCATGGGGCCAGCTCAGAGACTTTGGATCAGCTTTTCAGCCATTACCTCCAGGAGGCTGCAGGGTCCATGGAAGAAAGGGTGGATCGAGAGGTGTAGGTGTCTTCCCCAGGGCTGTCAGCATCGCGAACTGGGAGCAGTCAGGCAGGTGGTGGGTGAGGGGGCAGAAGATCCCCAAAAGTCTTGTCTGATGAGGTGGTGCCCTCAGAGCGAGGGCCTGAGCTGAGCTTAGCTCCCATACGCAGCTGTGGGCATTCAAAAATGGAGCGGTCCCAGCTTCCCTGACCCTTCACCGGTGGTGATGCTCCAAGGTGAGTGGGCTTCACGGGAAAGCACTGGGACCCCCCTGGTCTCCAGCCTGGCACGTTGCAGCCTAAAAGGCTTGGACGAATGGACATCCTTCAGCCCAGGTCACAGACTGCCAAGAGGTTAATGCAGAGAAATGACTAGTGCCAGCAGGAGTGTTGAGTTCTCTAGGCGGGCTGGCACTGCAAGTAGAAAGGGCATTCTTGCAGTACTTTATTTTAAACTTTTTGTTAAAATGTTCAGTTCAGTTCAGTCTCTCAGTCATGTCCAACTCTTTGCGACCCCATGAATCGCAGCACACCAAGCCTCCCTGTCCATCACCAACTCCTGGAGTTCACTCAAATTCACATCCATCGAGTCGGTGATGCCATCCAGCCATCTCATCCTCTGTTGTCCCCTTTTCCTCCTGCCCCCAATGCCTCCCAGCATCAGAGTCTTTTCCAATGAGTCAACTCTTTGCATGAGGTGGCCAAAGTACTGGAGTTTCAGCTTTAGCATCATTCCTTCTAAAGAACACCCAGGGCTGATCTCCTTCAGAATGGTTGGATTGGTTGGATCTCCTTGCAGTCCATGGGACTCTCAGGAGACTTCTCCAATACTGCAGTTCAAAAGCATCAATTCTTCGGTGCTCAGCTTTCTTCACAGTCCAACTCTCACATCCATACACGACCACTGGAAAAACCATAGCCTTGACTAGATGGACCTTTGTTGACAAAGTAATGTCTCTGCTTTTCAATATGCTATCTAGGTTGGTCATAACTTTCCTTCCAAGGAGTAAGCATCTTTTAATTTCATGGCTGCAGTCACCATCTGCAGTGATTTTGGAGCCCCCAAACATAAAGTCTGACACTGTTTCCACTGTTTCCCCATCTATTTGTTATGAAGTGATGGGACCGGATGCCATGATCTTTGTTTTCTGAATGTTGAGCTTTAAGCCAACTTTTTCACTCTCCTCTTTCATTTTTAAGTGTTAAGTCCATACAAAAAAGTGCTCACGTAAGAAAGAGCTTGAGACCATCTCATAAGCTGAGCCTGGCTCTGACCAGCATGCGGACCAGCCCCACTGCCCGCCGGAAGCCCCTTGGTGCTGCTTTCAGTCCCCTCCCTCAGGAAGGGCAGCCACTCCTCTGGTCTCCAGCAGTGTGAGGAGTGTTAGCACCTGGTGCGGACACCATGCTGCCTCCCACTCGTGGTGTCTGTGTCCTGGTCCTTCACTCAGCCCTGTGCCTCGTGGGCTCCACACCCGCCTGTGACATGGGTTGCCATTCTTCTCTGTGTGCATAGAGCAGATGGGAGCCCGAGGTTTTTACCTAAAGTGCTGAGGATGGCCTCGCAGAGCAGGGGAGGTTTAAGTGCTCCTGATGTAGGTCTTCCCAGTGGGCTGGTGTCTTGGGGACCACAGTCCAGGCTTTTCCACTTCCAAGTGGAGACACTAGAAGTGGGTCCTAGCTCAGCAGTGACAGGGTCCAGGAAGGAATGTGGGCCCCTTTTCCAGTGGACTGTTTTCCTGGTGAGCTGTCATCTTGTAGATCGAGTGCCACCCGTATCTCACTCAGAAGAACCTGATCAGTTTCTGCCAATCGAGAAACGTGTCCGTGACAGCTTACCTGCCCTTTGGTGGCTCCAGGTAGGGATGCTCCAGGGGCCCTGAGTCGAGGCCCAAGCAGGGAATGGCTGTACCCAAGCTAAGAGGTCAGAGGGGCCGAAGCACGGAGACCTACTGCCCATGGCCTCCAACACTGCCACCTGGTTCTTGAGAAAAAGCACCAAGTGTATGTGAAAAGCTGTGTGTCTAGTTGCCTCCCCTAAAACATTACCAGTGGTTTGTGTGAGTGAGAGGATTTGAGTGGCAGCTTCTCTGCATCATTTAAGTTTCCTATGATGAACAAGTATCATGACAAAAATACGTCTAGATTTTGTGTTTGGAGGAAGCGTGAGGTTTTCCTAAAGAAGGAAGTATGTTCATTTGCCCTCATGGCCTCTGCCCTGTACTCTTCTCTCCAGTGGGGGGATGCACCTGATGGAAGACCCTACTATCCAGACGATCGCTCAGAAGCACAGGAAGTCCGCAGCCCAGGTAGGCGGGGGTCACCACGTCCTGGCTCCACTGTCTCATCGTTTAGGGATGGGGCATGTCAGTGATTTCTCCTTAAGGTGCATGCAGGTCCTCTGAGCTTCTCCCGCTAGAACTGCTCAGAGAATCCCAGTTGGGTTTCTGAATGACTCAGAATGAAAGCACTTGCAGTGCATGCTCCCACCAAGGGGTTCTGGACTTTCACTGCACAATTAAGCATGACCGTCAGGGAAAGTGGTGAGCTCTGACCCCCGTAATGCCCTGTGTCTGATGTTGGATGTTTCTTTCCCTGCAGATTTTGATCCGATTTCAGATCCAGAGAAACGTAAGAGTGATTCCCAAATCTGTCAACCCAAAGCGGATTCTTGAGAACTTCCAGGAAAGTGCTTCCTCCTTTTGAATCACATGGCATCAGAGGCTCTGGGGTCACCTCTTAGCTTGGGGAAGGAGTGTGCTGATGTTGAGAGCCAGTAGCCACACCCCCTGTGTCTTTAACACTGCAGGGGTGTCAGTGTGAGGCCTCTGGAGTAGAGACAGACCCTTCCCAGCCCGAGCTGTCGGAACTAGACTGGATGGAACAGGGGGTGGGGGTGGGCAGGCAGGGCTGCAGCCAGAGTTCTCTCGAGGCTGACCCTCACCCCAGTGCCAGCCACTGCACCCAGGCTGCCCCAGCCCTGACGTGTCGGGGCTCCAGCTGTCTCTCCAGGCAGAACTTTGGTTGCCACTGAGTCTCTGATTTCTGCTTTGGTTGCCACTAAGTGTCTGATTTCTACCCTGCAGGTAGAGACTAGGCCAGGCTCTGTCCCTCCCCTGGCCCCAGCTCCTCAGCTGTGGGCTCAGGGTTGGCTGTCCCTGAGTGGACCGGCTCTTAATGCAGGCAAGGGTCATAGTCTGCACATGTGTTAGGGATAGGAAGAGGGGAGAGCTGCTTAGAATACTACTTTTGAAGGACTAAAAAGAAAAACTACACAGTGAGCATCAGTGCCTCCAGGGACCAGGAGTCTCCCTCACCAAGGGGGTGTGTGGAAGAAGTGTTTTTGGTCTGTGTTTCTTGGGAGGTTTTGTTGGTTTTGTTGTTGTGATGGTGTTTTGTTTTGTTTCATCTTGTGGTGTTGTTTTGGTTTGCACGTTGGGAAAATTTCTATTCTGGAACATCCCTTACCCTGTGGGCCACACGCAGGGTATACCTGTCTTCCCAGGGATTCCTAAGCAGCAGAGGCTGAATCTGCCTGGTTTGGTCCAGTGTCACAGGAAGCCTGATCCCCACCTGTGTTTTGCAGCTGAGGTGGCTCAGCCGAAGACCTACCAGACTAAGTTCCCAGTGATTGTTTCCTTCTGGTTTCCAGGTGTTTGATTTTGAATTATCAGAAGAGGATATGACTGACCTCCTCGGCCTGGACAGGAATCTCCGTTTGTCCACGTTCCCCATGTAAATACAACTCCTTTACCCTCCTTCCCAAGGTAGGGGAGCAAGGTCCAGATTGCGTGACTGCTCCCTGAAGAGGGCTTTACCACCTTTGGAGTTAAGTTAACCTTTTCATAATTCTCTCCTAAGGACAGGCCACTTTGGAGGTAAATTATGAGACTGAGTCTGTACACTCATGAGTTTAAATAATATGTTAAGTGTATTTTTTCAGCATTTCTCTTGAAAATATTAACCATTCTCTGCTTCTATCTTTGATCTGTTTTTCTCTTTTTCAGAACTGAAAATCACAAGGACTATCCCTTCAGAGCAGAGTTCTGAGGATCCTGCTCAGCCCAGATGAATCCTTGCCAACGCAGGGCAGCCCTGGACAGGGCAGGGGACACAGATTGATTTGGGTGGGCTCCCTGAGAAGTCCCAAGAACTGAATATGGTCTGTTCCTGAAGGTGGAGGCTTCATGAGAGCAGCGATCACTCTCCACCAAGACCCATTCAGGTTTTAGAATCCGAGGAGCCCACAGTGCGCTGGGTTCTCACAAGTGCGTGGGGCGGCCTGCACCCTCAAACAAGGATATTCGATGACTCGTGAATAATTTGCCTTCACATTAAAAAAAAAAAGAATCTTGCAATGGAAATGTTGGAATGTCTACAGTATAAGGTACCTCTACCCCCATCACTCAGCTTCAGCCATTGTCAGTCCCTGGCCCTTCTTGCTTGGTCTCTGATCCTCTGTTCCCTGCCAATCCCCCCAGACGGTTTTAAAGCAACATTCTTACACAACACACAACAAAAGGGTGTGCTTAGCCGCCTGCCACTGTCCCATCCCTCACTGATGCTAACGTGCTGCTGTAGGGAACAGATTTTCCATAGCCTGGGAAAAATGATTTCTAACCTGTCTAAAAGACAAAGTAATAAAACCATAATGCAGTTCTTATAAATAAGGAAATGATGAATTCCCAGTTTAAAAGGATGATATTGGAGGAGCACAGTAACTAACAGTTATCGATAACTTACCACGTTGTGCTGTGTGGTTGTGTCTGACTCTTTGTGACACTATGGACGAGCCCGCCAGGCTCCTCTGTCCGGATTTTCCAGGCAAGAATACTGGAGTGGGTTGCATGCTCTCCTCCAGGAGATCTTCCCAACTCAAGGACTGAACCTGGGTCTCCTGCATCTCCTGCATGGTAGGCAGATTCTTTACCACTAGAGCCACCTGGGAAGCCCACTAGGCCTTTAATTTGCAGAATGTGCTGAGTCCTCTTAAGAAGACGGGCACAAGGTGGCTGAAGAATTCCCAAAGATTACCTGGCTGTGAAGGCTGAAGCTAGGATTTGAATACCCAAAAACCAGTGAGCAAATAAATTATAAGAGAAATAAAAACTGAATTGACAGTGATTTTCCAGTTTCTCCACCCAAAATAAAACAAAAAAGTCAACTTCCAAAACACTTGAAGTATTTTGAAAAAAATAGCACTTTCAGTAACTTTGGGTAGGATTATAAATTTATGTAGATGCTCCTGGGAGAAATTTAGTATTATATTTTTAAATCATTAAAAATGTGCATATTAATTGATAGCATTTGAGCCTTTAAGCATTGAACTTTAGGAAAAAAGAGGGGTTCCCCCCAAATTCTCAAGTTAGAGCATGTTGCTATAGAAAAGTTGTACTTATGGTTAATCATTTGCAGTTGTGGGAAAAAATTAAAATTTGAATTTAAAAACACTTCCCAGAAAGGACTATTTTTCTCCTGGTCTCAACCCCCTCTTTTTAAATTCTGCCTCCCACCCCCCTCAAAAATCTTGTTTTGGTAACGAAGTGAAAGTGAAAGTTGCTCAGTCATGTCTGACTCTTTGTGACCCCATGGACTCTACAGTCCATGGAATTTTCCAGGCCAGAATACTGGAGTGGTTAGCCTTTCCCTTCTCCAGGGGATCTTCCCAACCCATTGATTAAACCCAAGTCTCCCACATTGTAGGCGGATTCTTTACCACCAGGGAAGCCCAAGAATACTGGAGTAGGTAGCTGATCCCTTCTCCAGCGGATCTTCCTGACCCAGAAATCAAACCCAGGTCTCCCGCATTGCAGGTGGATTCTTTACCAACTGAGCCACCAGGGAAGCCCACTGTTTTGGTGATAGCAGTGCCAAATCTCAGGACTGGCATCCAGTTTCCAAAGTTCATTTCCATAGAACAGGTTGTGTATTCGTTCAGCTTCTGGTTTTCATGGCCCAGACTTTTATTCCCATTTCCTCCAGCCTGTGCTCTGGGCAGAATTTTAGTTTTGGATTCCACAGTAAGTAGGGAGGGCCACAGTAAGAAGCTAGAGCCACATCAAAATTCTTCTGACTAGAAAGGAATGCAAAAGTGAGGAGAACATGTGGAGCTGGTGTCAAGTTTTCAGTGGCTCTTTTTAAAGTAAACGTTTTCTTTTTTGGCCACATTGCGGCATCTGGGATCTTAGTTCCCTGACCAGGGATCAAACCTGTGCCCCCTGCAGTAGGAGAACACAGTCTTAACCACTGGCCTACCAGTGCAGTCCTTAAAGTAAACTTTTAGTTTGAGATGATCATGGATTCACTTGCAGTTCAAAAAGAATACAGAGCAAGCTTGTGTCTCATCTATTCCCCCAACATTACTGTCTTGCAAAACCAACAGGCATGCGTCACAACCAGAATATCAACATCCATGCCACCCACTGACCATGTTCAGATTTTCCTAGATTTGTGCTGGGTGTGCATTTAGCTGGGCTTGACCTGTGACTCAGGGGTAAAGACTCTGCCTGCCATGCAGGAGATCCAGATTCGATCCCTGGGTGAGGAAAATCCCCTGGAGGAGGGCATGGCAACCCACTCCAGTATTCTTGTTGGAGAGTCCCCATGGGCAGAGGAGCCTGACAGGCTACAGTCCATGGAGTCACAAACAGTCGGATATGACTGAAGTAACTTAGCAACACACGTGCATTTAGTCCTGTGCAACTTTTTCACACGTTTATTTCATGAGTTGTGACCACGGTCAGGTCACAGGACTTTGCCATCATCACAGGCATCCCTTTTATAACTGTCCTCCCCACTTCTGCCCCACTCCCTCCTCTGGTTCTCCAGCTTTCTTGAGGTATAATCAACAAACTGCATCTTTTAAGCATGTGGCATGGTGATCTGCTATGAAGGGAAAGTATTACTCATTCAGTTGTGTCTGACTCTTTGTGACCTCATGGACTGTAGCCTGCCAGGCTCCTCTGTCCATGGAATTATCCAGGCAAAAATACTGAAGCAAGTAGCCATTCCCTTCTCCAGGAATCTTGCCGACCCAAGGGTGGAACCCTGGTCTCCTACATTGCAGGCAGATTCTGTTCTGCTATCCAGGCGCATTGTGAAATGATATGAGTTAACTCCCATCACCTAACATAGTTCCCTTCTGAGTGCTGAGAAGGCTTGAGATTTACCCTAGTAGATAGTAGACACTAGCACAATAAATATAAAAATCAATTTTTAAAATTAGAATAGTTATAAACTCAAAGTATTCTCCTCATTGTCAGCTCTATTGTTTGATTCCATGAGAGGACATTAGATGAGATTCATCACTTTTTTTTTTCAGATTTATTGATGTATAATTGACAATTGAAATTTTAAATATAATGATGGCCTGCTATGCATATACATTGTGAAATAGTCCCCACATACAATCAAGCTAATTAACACATCCATCAACTCTCCCATTACTTGTTTGTTTGTTTTTGTTTTGTTGGGAACCCTTAGGATCTATAAGCAAATTCAATTATACATACGATATTATTAACTACAGTCACCTTGGTGTATATTACATCCTCAGAACTTACTCATCTTACGAATGAAAGTTGATACCCTTTGGAAGAACATCTCCCTGTTTCCCTACTCTAATCACATGAATGTTATATCTTTTGTTATTGCTCCTCTGGTCCCCAAGGCACTGTCCCTTTTTTTAAAACCTAGTTTTTCTTATTCTCTCTGAGTAATTCATATTGTTTTATCTCCAGAACACTGTATTTATTCTTTTCCTTCAGGTCTGTTGAGTCGTTCTAAGAGGTTTTAATTCTCATTACTATATATTTTACTACTAAAATTTTCATTTGGTTTTTCTTTATGTCTTCTGTTCCTTTGCTAAGACACTATTTCCTCATTGAAACTTTCTACTCTTTCATTTGTTCCGAGTATGTTTGTAATGGCTTATTGAAACGTTTTCATGATGGATACTCTAAAATCTTGGTCAAATAATGCTAATATCTCAGTTGTCTTGGTGTAGGCATCAGTAGCTTGTATTTTTAAATTCAATTTGATGACTTCTTTGTTTGGGGAATAATGAGTAATTTTTAATTGAAATCTAGACAATGAGGGTATTGTGTGTTCATTAAGCTTTCAGTTCAGTTTAGTTCAGTCTCTCAGTCATGTCCGACTCTTTCCGACCCCATGAATCCCAGCACAGGCTTTCCTGTCCATCACCAACTCCCAGAGTTCACTCAAACTCATGTCCATGGAGTTGGTGATGCTATCCAGTCATCTCATCCTCTGTCGTCCCCTTCTCCTCCTGCCCCCAATCCCTCCCAGCATCAGAGTCTTTTCCAATGAGTCAACTCTTCGCATCAGGTGGCCAAAGTACTCGAGTTTCAGCTTCAGCATCAGTCCTTCCAATGAACACCCAGGATTGATCTCCTTTAGGATGGACTGGTTGGATCTCCTTGCAGTCCAAGGGACTCTCAAGAGTCTTCTCCAACACCACAGTTCAAAAGCATCAATTGTTCAGCACTCAGATTTCTTCACAATCCAACTCTCACATCCATACATGACCATTGGAAAAACCATAGCCTTGACTAGATGGACCTTTGTTGGCAAAGTAATATCTCTGCTTTTCAGTATACTATCTAGGTTGGTCATAACTTTCCTTCCAAGGAGTAAGTGTCTTTTAATTTCATGGCTGCAATCACCATCTGCAGTGATTTTGGAGCCCCAAAAAATAAAATCTGACACTGTTTCCACTGTTTCCCCATCTATTTGCCATGAAGTGATGGGACCAGATGCCATGATCTTTGTTTTCTGAATGTTGAGCTTTAAGCCAACTTTTTCACTTTCCTCTTTCACTTTCATCAAGAGGCTTTTTAGTTCCTCTTCACTTTCTGGCATAAGGGTGGTGTCACCTGCATATCTGAGGTTATTGATATTTCTCCCAGCAATCTTGATTCCAGCTTGTACTTCTTCCATCCCAGCATTTCTCATGATGTACTCTGCCTATAAGTTAAATAATCAGGGTGACAACATACAGGCTTGATGTACTCATTTTCCTATTTGGAACCAGTCTGTTGTTCCATGTCCAGTTCTAACTGTTGCTTCCTGACTTGCATATAGGTCTCTCAAGAGGCAGGTCAGGTGGTCTGGTATTCCCGTCTCTTTCAGAATTTTCCACAGTTTATTGTGATCCACACAGTCAAAGGCGTTGGCATAGTTAATAAAGCAGAAATAGATATTTTTCTGGAACTCTCTTGCTTTTTCGATGATCCAGCAGATGTTGGCAATTTGATCTCTGGTTCCTCTGCCTTTTTGAAGACGAGCTTGAACATCTGGATATTCATGGTTCATGTACTGCTGAAGCCTGTCTTGCAGAATTTTGAACATTACTAGCGTGTGAGATGAGTGCAATTGTGCAGTAGTTTGAGCATTCTTTGGCATTGTCTTTCTTTGGGATTGGAATGAAAACTGACCTTTTCCAATCCTGTGGCCACTGCTGAGTTTTCCAAGTTTGCTGGCATATTGAGTGCAGCACTTTCACAGCATCATCTTTCAGGATTTGAAATAGCTCAGCTGGAATTCCATCACCTCCACTACCTTTGTTCATACTGATGCTTTCTAAGGCCCACTTGACTTCACATACCAGGATGTCTGGCTTTAGGTGAGTGATCACACCATCGTGATTATCTGGGTCATGAACTCTTTTTTGTACAGTTCTTCTGTGTATTCTTGCCACCTCTTCTTAATATCTTCTGCTTCTGTTAGGTCCACACCATTTCTGTCCTTTATTGAGCTCATCTTTGCATGAAATATTCCCTTGGTAACTGTAATTTTCTTGAAGAGTTCTCTAGTCTTTTCCATTCTGTTGTTTTCCTCTATTTCTTTGCACTGATAGCTAAGGAAGGCTTTCTTATCTCTCCTTGCTATTCTTTGGAACTCTGCATTCACATGCTTATATCTTTCCTTTTCTCCTTTGCTTTTCACTTCTCTTCTTTTCACAGCTATTTGTCAGACCTCCTCAGACAGCCATTTTGCTTTTTTTGCATTTCTTTTCCATGGGGATGGTCTTGATCCCTGTCTCCTGCACAATGTCATGAACCTTCGTCCATAGTTCATCAGGCACTCTGTCTATCAGATCTAGTCCCTTAAATCTATTTCTCATTAAGCTTTAGATCCCTTTAAAAGGTCTCATAAAATTGCATACTGTGGGAAATTCATTGAACGGAAGAGGAAAAAACACGTAAGAACTATAGACAGGTGAAAAGCCACACCTGGAGTATTTGAAAAATATACTATGGTTAGCTTTTTCTGAGGGCTCCATCTTCTACAATCACTTACATGGACATCAGCATTTCAATCTCAGTTACACAGGGGGAAAAGATGAGAAAGCTAAACAAGTGGTATGTTGGATTGTTTGGATTGTGCCTTTATTTACTTTTGGGGAAAAAGACTGGGTTCAGAGATTTTTATTTCCTACTCTAGTAGCATAACTGACCAGGCTAAGTGATGTCTAATAAAGCAGGCACCTTGAGATGTGGTTCGATCATCAACCCCAATGCAAGAACTCTGGAACAACCACAGACACAGTTGTTAACATTCCTCGTGAAATGGATAATCTGGATGATGAGCAAACCTAAGAGATAAAGGGGAAGTTTTAGTCAAGTACCTGTTTCTGGGCTGGGTAGAGAGGTTTCTTTTAAACTGACTTAAGCTAGAGATCATGAACTAACTCCTTATTGCCAAATTCAGACTTAAATTGAAAGTAGGGAAAAACCACTAGACCATTCAGGTGTGACTTAAATCCCTTGCGATTATACAGTGGAAGTGAAAAATAGGTTCAAGGGGTTGGATCTGATAGACAGAGTGCCTGAAGAACTATGGATGGAAATTCATGACATTGTACAGGAGACAGGGATCAAGACCATCCCCAAGAAAAAGAAATGTGAAAAAGCAACATGGCTGTCTGAGGAGGCCTTACAAATAGCTGTGAAGAGAAGGAAAAAGCAAAGGAGAAAAGGAAAGATATATCCATTTGAATGCAGAGTTCCAAAGAATAGCAAGGAGAGATAAGAAAGCCCTCCTCAATGATCAGTGCAAAGAATAGAGGAAAACAATAGAATGGGAAAGACTAGAGATCTCCTCAAGAAAATTAGATACCAAGGGAATATTTCATGCAAAGATGAGCTCAATAAAGGACAGAAATGGTGTGGACCTAACAGAAGCAGAAGATATTAAGAAGAGGTGGCAAGAATACACGGAAGAACTGTACAAAAGAGATCTTCACAACCCAGATAATCACAATAGTGTGATCACTCTTCTAAAGCCAGACATCCTGGAATGCAAAGTCAAGTGGGCCTTACAAAGCATCACTACTAACAAAGCTAGTGGAGGTGATGGGATTCCAGTTGAGCTGTTTCAAATCCTTAAAGATGATGCTGTGAAAGTGCTGCACTCAATATGCCAGCAAATTTGGAAAACAGCACTGGCCACAGAACTGGAAAAGGTCAGTTTTCATTCCAATTCCAAAGAAAGGCAATGCCAAAGAATGCTCAAACTACTGCACAACTGCACTCATCTCACACACTGGCAAGGTAGTGTTCAAAATTCTCCAAGCTAGGCTTCAGCAGTACATGAATTACGAAATTTCAGATGTTCAAGCTGGATTTAGAAAAGGCAAAGGAACCAGCGATCAAACTGCCAAAATTCATTTGATCATCAAAAAAGCAAGAGAGTTCCAGAAAAACATCTATTTCTGCTTTATTGACTATGCCAATGCCTTTGACTATGTGGATCACAATAAACTGTGGAAAATTCTGAAAGAGATGGGAATACCAGCCCACCTGACCTGCCTCTTGAGAAAGCTGTATGCAGGTCAGGAAGCAACAGTTAGAACTGGACATGAAACAACAGACTGGTTCCACACTGGGAAAGGAGTACGTTGAGGCTGTATGTTGTCACCCTGCTTATTTAACTTATATGCAGAGTATATAATGAGAAACACTGGGCTGGATGAAGTATAAGCTGGGATCAAGATTGCCAGGAGAAATATCAATAACCTCAGATATGCAGATGACACCAGCCTTATGGCAGAAAGCAAAGAAGAACTAGAAAGCCTCTTGATGAAAGTGAAAGAAGAGAGTGAAAGGGTTGGCTTAAAACTCAACATTCAGAAAAATAAGATCATGGCATCTGGTCTCATCACTTTGTGGCAAATAGATGGGGAAACAGTGGAAACAGTGACAGACTTTATTTTGGGGGCTCCAAAATGACTGCATGTGGTGACTGCAGCCATGACATTAGAAGATGCTTACTCATTGGAAGGAAAGTCATGACCAACCTAGACAGCATATTAAAAAGCAGAGACACCACTTTGCCAACAAAGATCTGTCTAGTCAAAGCTATGGTTTTTCCAGTAGATATGTATGGATGTGATAGTTGGACTATAAAGAAAGCTGAGCACTGAAATATTGATGCTTTTGAACTATGGTGTTGGAGAGTCCCTAGGACTGCAAGGAGATGCAACCATTCCATTCTAAATGAGATCAGTCCTGGGTGTTCATTGGAAGGACTGATGTTGAAACTGAAACTCCAATACTTTGGCCGCCTCATGTGAAGAACTGACATTTGAAAAGACTCTGATGCTGGGAAAGATTGAAGGTGGGAGAAGGGGCCGGCTGATGATATGGTTGGATGGCATCACTGACTCAATGGACATGAGTTTGAATAAACTCTGGGAGTTGGTGATGGACAGGGAGGCCTGGCCTGCTGCAGTCCACAGGACTGCAAAGAGTCGGACATGACTGAGCAAATGAACTGAACTGAACTGAAGCAAAAGAATTGATGTAATTTTCCTTTTGGACAAGTACAAGCCCATCCAGCTTTATAACCACTATGTTCAATTGCATTGCAGTGTAATCAACACATTGTAGAAAAAAATATGCTTGCATGCACTTGGGCACATGCACAAAAATAAACCAATATATTACATTTTTGTAGGTCTGTTATTCTACAGCGTAAGGAGATGAACAATTTGTGTTGATATTATAAACTCCCAAGAGGGCAGAAATGAGTTCTTCCTCTTTTAAAACAGTGCCATTCTGGCTTAATATCTGAAGTTAACAAATATTTCAAGGTGATGGTGAGGAAGGTGACAAGAATAATACTGCTGTTCAGTCTCTTCAAAGCACTAAGAAATAATTTACCTATGACTTCACTGGGTGAAAAATTATGTATTAGATCTAGAAATGGATAGGGTGATTATAATATAAGCCACTTCAACAAGGGTTTCCATTTTGGCAAAGAAGTTGAACTCTCTTTGTATATATAAAGTCATCATTTTTGAGATAGGTGGTGCTAAATCACTGGGTTATTATTATTGATTAAAATGACTGGTATTAATTGCTAAAAATTACTGCCTGCTTCTTCACTGTCTGTTACTCTACCCTATTATTTTATTATTCATTCAACCAGTATTCACTAATTACTCAGGGAGAAAATAGTTTCTTAAAATTCCTTCCCTAGGAATCTACTGTTCTATGATAAGCAGAAAGTATACAAAATAGGTTAGCAAACCATGTGCTATGTTAATGAGGGAGATGTGCCAAGAGACAGAGCAGGACCCAGAGCGAGAAAGTGTTGTGTGGGCTGGGCCGCCTTTTTAGATGAAATGACAGAGAAGGTGTCCCGGAGGTGCCATCTGAGATAAGACTGACATTGGTGAGAGAGGGAACACCCGGGTATCTGGAGAAAGAGCATTCTGGATAGAGAGAACAGCCTGGGCAGAGGCCCTGAGTTGGGCCTGACACGTGGGGCAGCACGGAGGCCACTGGGCTACACTGAGTCAGAGGGGCCGGGCAGCAGGACCAACGTGGAGGCCAAGACACGGAGGGGTGGTCCTGCTGCCTCTGTAGGCACTGAGCGGATTTTGGCCTTGGCTCCAAGTGAGAAGGCAGGCCACCAGATGCCAGGAAGAGGGGTTCCTGATCAGACCTTTGTTTTTTTCCTAGAAAATAGTAGTATCTTTATTTTATTCAATTTAATTTTTATATTCTACTGGAGTATAGTTGATTAACAATGCTGTGTTAGTTTAAGGTGTACAGCAAAGTGATTCAGTTATATATATATATATATCCTCCCAGGGAGGAAGAAACTGATGACACAGGTGGAGAGCAGGATGTAGCCAGGTTTTAGACCAAGGAGTAAGACAAAGAGCGAGGAGACCTGAAAGTACGGACAAAGGATGTCAACGTGTTAATCGATTCTGGAATTCAGGAAGAACATGGACTGAGGGGCATGGAGCAATGAGGTTATGAGAGCTTGAAGGAAAGAGAGGTTTTCCATCCACTTCCCTAAAAGAGGCAACAGAGGACCCTGTCATTTGTGGACTAGAATAAATGGAATTCCCTCCTTACCCTGCTCCCACAGCATCTACAGTGGAACCAGCTACTTACTCGCCATAGTCAAAATAGCGTATGTTTCTATTTAGGCCATGCAGACACTCCATATCCTCCGGGGTCAGCTGGGATTCAAAAACCTATCAGAAATATGAGACGACCAATTCAACTTCCCAGAGGCAAGTACTGCCACCCCTGCACGCCCCCACCCCCAGCATGCAGATACAGACACACACATTTATATAGGAACTTGTATAGTTTTCATGAACCTGGGGTTCATCCCCAGCAAAAGTCACAGAAATTTGTCCATTTCAAGAGTTGAGGTTGGTGATTCTGGTCACCCTCAGAGACTTTGGGTGACTGTGGTGATAGCCAAGGAATCTTAGAGATTTCTGAGCCCAGATCTCATCTTGACAAACTCCTTAATTTTTTTCATCTGAAGAAATCAAGAGATGATTTATTCAGGGCCATACTGTGGAGTGAAAACCAGGTTTGAGACTTAAACTTGACTCAAACCCTCTGTAGACTGTTCTTTCCAAACACTATGCTTCCTGCCTTGTAGGTTTGGAGGACAGGAGAGTTAAATACAGCACATATACCCATAGAGCACATAGGGAGATAAGCTTTATCCAAATACACATTGGGAACCTCCCAAACAATCCGTCCCAGAGGACAGACAATGTGCCTCTGTCAGCCTCTTGCTGTCCACAGGTACCTGGAAGTTCTCCTTGATCCTCTTCTCACTGAAGCTCTTGGCCAGAGCCACCACACCCCGCTGTAGCTGGTAGCGCAGGGCTACCTGGGCTGGAGTTCGCCAGTGCTTTTCAGCAATGGCATTGAGTACTGGATCCTGCAGGAGAACCAGATTTTCCTTTTTCACCCTGGGAAGGAGACAGAGATGCTCTGTTTCTGAGGTTGCACATCCATTCTACCTGGGTTAGTTTAATCAGGTTAGGGGTGGTTAATTCGCTGGAATCTTCCTCATGACACTCTGGCTGTCTCAATAGCTCTTTTGCCTCTTTTGGTAAAGTCAAAGAAGAAAGACAAGAGAAAGCAAGATGAGAAGGAAAAATCAGGTTTGGTTTTTTTTTTTTTTTTTTTTTTTTTTTCATCTTTTAAACATTTTTGAGAAACTTAGCAAAATATGGAATAAGTCAAGAAGGCAAAATTGTTGTTCCGAGTAAGACCCAATGATCACCATTGTAACAAATAATCAAGAATTTTATAAGAATTTGCTGTCTCAAAAGATGCACTTGACTAACTGTCTGTTCTGTACTCAAGTGGTAAAAGGTACACATCTATATTCCTCTTCAAGAGATTAAGAAATTAAAACTTACAGAAATTGTTATTTGTCTCATATCACTCAACTGCTAAGTGTCAGAATCATGACTTGGAAACCTTGTCAATCTTTAAAGCCAAAACTTTTGAATTGGATGAACATTTTAATTAGTAATAATTTGTGCTTCCCAGGTGGCGTTAGTGGTAAAGAATCCACCTGCCAATGCGGGAGACATAAGAGATGCAGATTCGATCCCTGGGTCAGCAAGATCCCCTGGAGGAGGAAATAGCAACCCACTCCAGTATTTTTGCCTGGAGAATCCCACGGACAGATGAGCCTGCTGGGCTATAGTCCATGGAGTTGCGAAGAATCAGACACGACTGAAGTGACTTAGCACTCATGCAATAATTACTTTTTATTCAATAACACTTTACTGAGTCCTCAAAATGTAGGCTAGGGAAAGGATTTGCAAAGATGGATCATTCCTGCTAATTATCCTTAATTTCCCCCGAACAGTTGAGAGATGGCTCCAGAAGACACGGCATCTAGGATCAGAATACCTTTATAGAGATCATTACCATTTCTTCCTTAAGTCAAACCCCAAGGGAGCATAGGCAACGAGGAGAATGTCCTTGGACTTGCAGAACTCTAGTAGTTTGCTCTGGTTGAGGTAAGGATGACATTCCACCTGTATATTGCCAAGCAGAAGTACTAGAGTGTGGGGTCAGCAGGATCACCATCCCCAAATATACAAGGAACACACAGAGCTATAGTCACAGTGTCAGAATTATTTAGAAATACCAGCAACAAGGGCCAGCACATGACCGTCATCTACAGCTGTGACCATGGTGCACAAGACCCAACAGTTTTCCTGCCTAAAAATCTATTTAGGCTTTATCTGTGCTTTATCTATTCATCCCTCATTCCCTCCCCAAGAAAGAAAGCTTAGCAGCAAATTTTCTTTCCTTTCTCAAATCAGTGATCTCCAAAGCAAAGGTACATCTCCCAAAGGACAAAAAAACCACATTTTTTTAGAACTTCTGTTTTTTATTTTTATCTACAAGGAAGAAAACACTAAGCCTTACTAATATCTAATATATGGATTGCCTTTAGACGTGAGATATCTAAAAGGAGATGAGATCATGTAGAAACGTAGGCCCTCTGCCAGGAAGAAGTGCTGCCAGTTATTAATATTTTTATACTCATGGTTTCCTTCCCTATTCTCCAAGGTAAGGAAGTGCATGTGTTGCTCATTAATGTGAGTTTATCTTAACAAATAGACTTCTAAACTTTTTTAACTTTCAATTTTTTTATGGGAGTAAAAGCTACATTACAAACTTTTACCATTTTACCCATTTTTAAGTATACAGTTCAAAGGCATTAAGTACATTCATGTCATTTGGGATTGATTTCATGCCATGTACCCACTACTATATTTAAAATGGATAACCAACAAGGAATTACTCTCTGGCACAGGGAACTCTGTTCAACATTATGTAGCAACTTAATTGGGAAAAACATCAGCAAGGACTGATGCTGAAGCTGAAGCTCCAATACTTTGGCCACCTGATGCAAAGAACTGACTCATTGGAAAAGACCCTGATGCTGGGAAAGATTGAGAGCAGGAGGAAAAGGGGGCAACAGAGGATGAGATGGTTGGATGGCATCACATGAGCATGAGTTTGAGGAAACTCCAGGAAATAGCAAAGGACAAGGAAATCGGGCGTGCTGCAGTCCATGGGGTCACAAAGAGTCATGTATGATTGAGCCACTGAACAACAACAACAATTGGTAAAAGAATCTGAAATGGACTAGGTACATGTATATGTGTAACTGAATCACTTTGCTGTACACCTGAAACAAACACAGCATTGTTCATTGACTGTTCTCCAAGATAAAGTAAAAACTTCAAAAAAGAATCCCAGTGGTTATCTCATGACAAAGAACTCAAAAGAGCTGTTAAAAGATGAATTACTCATTCTCTCTGATGCATGAGTGTTCCCATATTTCTGACCTTTTATGCAAAAGGTCAATCATCTGCTAGCTCTGAATTTCTAGGGCCAACTACCGTAACACTTAGTAGATTATACTTCAACCTGACTCCTGGGTGTTTCTTGTAAAATGACATGGGAACAAAAACAAACAAAAGAAATAAAAATAAATGGATGCAATCTTTAGCAATATCTTCATTAACTTAAAATACATTCTGTTCTGTTGGATCAGCTGATGTCCCAAGGTCAGTGGAAAAGAGGGAAGTGCCATTTGGTGACTTTGCTGAAATGAAGGAAGAGTAAGCTGGTGAGGAGGGAGAAGAGAGTGGGGGCAGATTGATGAGGGGATTACCTGGTTGCAAACGGGCTTGTACTTGAGTCCCGGCTTGTTCAGGATCTTTTCCAGCTGCTTATGCCGATGGACTTGGTCAGCCCTGCGTCCTTACACTTCTCCAGGGCCTGGGGTGGGAGGGGTGATGAGGGGTAACTGGCTAGAGAAGCATACTAAATGGTAGCATGAGTGGCTCTGGGTGAGGGAGAATCCAAGATGCAGATTGCAATAAATGAGACAGGAGTTGGCCAATAGGAAGAGGATGAGAAATAGGAGAATGAGAAGTATTTTAAAAAATAGTTTTTTAATTGGCTAAGAAGATAGAAAAAGAAAAGGATGAAAGCAGCCCAGGCAGGGTTAAGAGAACCAGTACGATCTTTAGCTGATCACCTAGAAAAATCTGGTGGAACACTAGCAGAGCAAGCGCTAGGAGAAAGGAGCTTGAGCTAGGCGTAGCCTGGGAAACAGGAAGCTGCCATGCTTGCCTCCCAGACCACTGGCTTCCTATTTTCTCTTTGACCTCCTTTCCTATGATTGACATCAAACTCATTGGGCTCCAGCCCCACCTGTTCCTTGATGTTTTCTGAACATGGTGAGCTTTCTCCTGGCCTTCCTAGGTGGTGTTAGTAGTAAAGAAAGTAGTAAACTTGCCAATGGGAGACATGCAAGAGAACTGGGTTCAATCCCTGGTTTAGGAATATCTCCTGGAGGAGGGCATGGCAACCCACTCCAGGATTCTTGCTTGGAGAATCCCATGGACAGAGGAGCCTGATGGGCTACAGTCCATAGGGTCGCAGAGTTGGATATGACTGAAGCGACTTAGCGCGCACACACAGACTTTCTCCTACCTTAAAATCTTTGCCTTGATTTTCTTTATGCCTACATCAGTCTTCCTCCAGATGCTCACTTAATAAATTTCATCTCCTGAAAATCTTTGGTCAAATGTCACCTTCTCAAAGAGGACTGCAATGTCCCTTCTGTTTTTCTTTTTCTAAACAAATTATTCAATTTATTTATTTGGCTGTGCCAGTTCTTAGTTGTAGCATGTGGGATCTTTGGCAATAGCATGTGAACTCTTGGCTTCCCTGGTGGCTCAGATCATAAAGAATATGCCTGTAATGCAGAAGACCCAGGTTCGATTCCTGGGTCAGGAAGATTCCCCTGGAGAAAGGAATGGCAACCTACCCTAGTATTCTTGGGGCTTCCCTACTAGCTAAGATGGTAATGAATCTGCCCGAAATGTGGGAGACACAGGTTCAATCCCTGGGTTGGATAAATCCCTGGAGAAGGGAATGACTATCCATTCCAGTGTTCTTGCCTGGAGAATTCCACGGACAGAGGAGCCTGGAGGGCTATAGTCCATGGAGTTGCAAAGAGTCAGACATGACTGAGAAACTAATACTTCCTGTGAACCCTTAATTGTAGCATGTGGGATCTAGTTCCCCGACCAGATTGAACCTAGGGCCCCTGTATTGGGAGCACTGCCCCATGTCCATTCTGTTTTTAATTGCCTATCTGTGCCCCCAAACCATCCTGGCATTCTCAGTTCCCTGAATCAGCTTCACTTTCCTATATCACTGCATCCCTCCCCTGCCCAGTAGAACCTACCACACTATGGGGCCAGAGACCTTAGTTTTGTTCACAGGTATAGCCTGAGTACATGGAAGTACCCAGGGCTAAGTACATCACAGACACTCAGTAACTACTTACTGAATCTACACAGATGGAATGTGAAACTGAGGTACAGGGACATTCATGGCCTTGTCCACGTCTATACAAGAGGCAGAATTGGACCCTGTCCACCTCTCCCCAGTTCCTTGTGAGTCTTCTCTCTCTCTCAGTGTGCAAAGATATGGCCTCTTTGGAGCTGCACTCACCTCCCACGTGATACAGATATCCACTGTGTCAAAAGTGATGTTTCCATGGGTGTCCTCTGGGATTGGGTCCTCCCCAGGCTGGGACACAGGAAAGAAGAGGAGGTTATATCAGACTGTGTCTGGCTTCAGCCAAGCTGTTTGGAGCCTTTAGACCTTGAGACTAATGAAACAATCTAGCCTTGTTCTTGAAAGGAAGAGGGTAATGTAGTACATTAAAAAAGTATACTTCTAGAAATGTTTTTAACCCATGAAGATTTAATAAATATTGCTTGTGTAAGGACAACCTGAGATACCCAAGACCCCATCATAGTGAGACCCCAGAGTGGTGCCACGGCCAAATGGGCTCCTTGGTCCTGATCCTTGTGGGGTAAGACTCTTCCGCCCCTGCTCTCCACCTGAAGGTGGTCGTATGAGAAAGGGACTTGTGGGCATCTCAGGGCTGAGTCTCATCCTCATTACAGGTTCTGTGCCTTCCCTAGTTTCCACATCAGGATGTTCCTCAGACACCAGTGGGCATGAGGTGGAAATTCAAGAGTACAGGGCCTGGAAAATTTAGACATTTCTCCACAAGATCGAGGCAAAGACACTGAAACCAGTAAATCCATCCAATACTTTGGGCACCAGATGCAAAAAGCCGACTCATTGGAAAAGACCCTGATGCTGGGAAAGATTGAGGGCAAGAGGAGAAGGGGACGACGGAGATGAGATAGTTGGATGACATCACTGACTCAGTGAACATGAGCTTGAGCAAACTCCAGGAGACAGTGTAGGATAGGGAAGCCTGGCATGCTGCTGTCCATGGGGTTGCAAAGAGTTGGACATGACTCAGCAACTGAACAACAACTAACCCTTCGGCCTCGGACTGGAATAGTAAGCTGGAATGGGGTAGGTGCAGAAAAAAAGGAAAAACAAAGAGAATGTCAAAGTATTACGTATGATATGGCCCACTTTCACAAACTATGTCCTCTTTTTATTTCACTACTAATGACATTAATAACCAAAGTAAAGTAACTCTCACTAACCTTCAGAGCTGTTGGGGAATGAATAAGATAAAGATCCATGTAGCTCAGTTGAAGTTTTCTCAGCGAGCTTTCCAGGCAGGTTTGGACCAATTCTGGATGGAAAAAAGTGTTCCACAGCTGCAGTGGCAGAAAGAGAAGTTGGGTGGGATCATTTAAGAATATTCAGGAGAAATGAATATAATGGTGAGTAAACAGAAACAGCCAGAAACCCACTTGTGAAGCTCGGGATTCTTTATCATCATAGTTTATTTTCTCACTGAAGTAAGACACCGGTGTAGGAAGTTAAAATATGGTCTTACACAGGTGTTCTCAAAACTGGAAATATAAAGATGTCTGGAGACTGGGATGGGAAATTGCATTTTTAAAAAAATTTTTTTAAAAGTTCATTTATTCTTGAGATAATTGACATATAGCACTGTACGCTTGGGGCTTCCCTGGTGGCTCAGAGGGTAAAGCGTCTGCCTGCAGTGCAGGAGACCGGGTATCAATCCCTGTGTCAGGAAGATCCCCTGGAGAAGGAAATGGCAACCCACTCCAATACTCTTGCCTGGAAAATCCCATGGATGGAGAAGCCTGGAAGGCTACAGTCCATGGGGTCACAAAGTGTCGGACATGACTGAGCAACTTCACTTGCACTGTATGCTTAAGGTGTACAGCATAATAATATGGCAGAAACCAACATAATATTGTAAAGCACACCAAATCTTTATCTGTGGCAAGTGAACTCTTAGTTGTGGCATGTGGGATCTAGGTCCCCCACCAGGGATCAAACCCAGAACCCCCTGCATTGGTAGTGCAGTCTTAGCAACTGGACCACCAGGGTAGTTCAAGGAAACTGCATTTTAAACAAGGACATCAAGTGATTGTGATCTCGGCTGTATTCAATGGTTAGATTTGCCAAGGAAAGTTAGGTCTCTTAGAAATTTTGGGGTAGAGGGTGTTTTAGTCACTTCATTTTAAGTGTAATAATATAAGGAAAATCTATCAAAATTACTAAGGATAAAGAAACAAAAGGATGCCATGAAAAGAGGATGGAAGATGAGAGTTAAGAGGGTTAGTGATGTAGGGATACCTCTGGAGCTGGAAGGAATGAATATCCATTCATAGACCAGGATGGGTTCACTACCATGAACACCGTCTCCCTCCTCTTGGGCTGCATTACCTCCAATTCAAATGCTTTTTTTTCTAGAAGTCAGTTCAAGGAACATGATGGGAAAAATTCCTCTCAGGTTCCCTTTCCAATCCGATTCAAATATTAAGTTCTTTTGTTTTAGATATGCCATCAGTGGATATAAATTATGTGAGTAAAAACGGTTGAGAGATTTAAAAAATACATTAGAAATGCTTTTATAAACATGAATGTTACCCTCATATGAGTTTCATGGTATTATTTTTCCTATCTTATAGGAAAGAGAAACAAATGTCTATTGACAATGCTATATAGGCTGAAATAAAAAGACTAAGGTTTAAAGAGGTCTAAAGACTTTTTTTTCTGGTTAAGAAATTTCACAAAGTCAAATATATGGGATATTAAAAAGCTAAAATTTGATTTTAGTTTCCATAACCCTATCTTTTCTGATAAATTGCTCTCTCTCACACTACAGCTAAAAAAGATGAAGTCATTACACCAAAATGTGAGTATGACAGAGTTGGAAAAGATAAATCCACTTTGAGTTTTAAACCTTATGACAATAATAGCAGCTAGTATTATGAGCATTTAAAATGCATTAAATATTTGTAAAGCTTTACATCTGTTTTTGATGTATTAATAATACTCAAAAAATCCTGTAAGGTAAATGTTATTTTATTCATTTTACAGCTTGGGAAACTACGGGACAGAATTTAAGTAGTTTGTCCAAAGTAAGTAAGTGACGGAACTTGGATTCAAATACAGGAAATCTGACCACAGAATTCACATTGCTATTCATCTGTTCCAAACCAGCCTTCTCATAGTTCAAGGTCTGAGAGTGAACAGGAATTAAACCAGTGAGAAGAAGAATTTGCCAAGAAATGATTCCTCAAAGAGTGAGCTTCCCACAGATACACATGTAGCTGCACACAGCACCTTTGTAGTGAGAAATAAATCACCCCTCTTCACGGTACCATCTGCAAGCTTCATCTGGATGGCCCTCCCAATTTCTTCTTCATTTTGGTAAATATATGCTGAGTCAGTATGGCGGTAGCCAACATCAATTGCTCTCATGACAGCTTTTTCTACCTCACTCTTAACAACCTAGAAAAGCATAACAAGATAAAGATCTACTTAAATCAGGAACAGAGGACCAATTCCACAAGCAGAACTGTTTAACAGAAGCCATCACTCTAAGAGTTTAGAGCTAGTGGTGACAAAATGTAATATTGACTTTAATTTCATGGTAAATATTTAGTAACTGAGTCTGAAGAAAAGGAGTCCTGATTTATAGCATTAGCCAATTTGTATGGTGGAAATACTCCCACCATGGCTCATTTCATGCAGCCAATGTTGGGAAAAGATACTTATGATGGAAACTTTGAGTTCATGAACTGGTCCCAGCACATCATATCATTAACCCTCTATTTTTGGACTTCCACTATCTACATGACGTGTAGATTTACATAATATATAAAGTTACCTTTCTAAATTAATTCACTTTGTAAGAGATCATTAAACTGGTTTCAACCTAGATATCCAGTGCAAAAAATTATCAGTGCAATGAGGACATAACTTCAGATGGAATAAATTAGTGAATTACCTAAGTAAACTTGGAGAAACACTCCAAATGACATTTGAGGAAGAACTAAAACTGTAAAAAAAAAAAAAAAAAACACTTTTTTTCACTTAAAAATTTCTTATTATAAATTTCTCTTTTAGCTACTAAGTTCTTCCTTAGCTAACATTTTCTTCTTCAAAACTGATATTCTTCTTAGCTGTCTACTGGTTTGCTGGTCCACCAGGCTGGTCTTCTGAAATTATCTAAAATTTTCACCTCTCCATTACCCCTGTTACTTTACTCAGTAGAAAAATGTCTCTTGGGTATGTATGTATATATATATATATATATATATATATATATATATATATATACATATATATATATATATACACACATATAAATGTATGTTGTTGTTTTTTTACTTTGAAACTCCTGATGAGTTAACTAGTCCCATGGAGATGAACTGACTGTTCACAGAGGAAAAAGCCAAGTCAAAATAAAGCAATAGTTCCTGCCAGTGTCCTTGCATCAGACTTCAACATCATACACCGACTGACTCTCCTGCTGGGGCATCAAACATGAAGCTCAGTCTTCCAAACAGAGAAAGAATTTCCATGTGCCGCATGCTTCTTCTCACAGCTCAGTATTCATAGCCTGACCTCTAAGGGACTACCTCCACCTCAGACCACAAAAACTCCCACTGAGATGAAAGATTAATCTCTTTCTCTAGGTCCTTTTATCCCCAAGATTTCTCTGGATGCTCTACGATTGGGGGTACATAGGAGGGGACAACTTGGATGTTGGAAATTTCAGAGAAACTGCATCACAAGCATATTTGCATCAAGGTCTCTGATACATGATAAATGGGCTTCCCTTGTAGTTCAGTCCATAAAGAATCCACCTGCAATGCAAGAGACCTGGGTTCTATTCCTGGATTGGAAAGATCCTGTGAGGAAGGAAATGGCAACCCACTCCAGTATTCCTGCCTGGGAAATCCATGGACAGAGGAGCCTGGCAGGTTATAAGTCCATAGGTTTGCAAGAGTCGGACATGACTAAGTGACTAAACCACCAATCACGACAGCTGGATTTCATTGATTGTGAAAGTGTTAGGCACTCAGTCATATCTCTTTGCAACTCCATGAACTATAGCCTGCCAAGCTCTTCTGTCCATGGAATTCTGTAGTCAAGAATACTGGTGTGGGTTGCCATTTCCTTCTCCAGGGGATCTTCCCCATCCTGGGATCAAACTGATGTCTCCTGCACTGCAGGCAAACTCTTTATTGTCTGGGACACCATTGATGAGAATGATGGGACACCAGTTAGGGAAGCCATTGATTCTAATCTGCTGTGAAATGGCTACAACTGGACAGCAGATGAGAATAAAGGGAAAAGGTGGACCCACCCTGAAAATTCGAAAAGCACTGACTTAATGCACAAAATAAGCTACCCTGGAGAGACGCATAATATAAATTAAGAAAGGGTGCTCCATCTGGATTTCCCAAATTCACACAATGACTGGTTCCGATCAGGACCCGAGTCTGCTACTCCTCCATCTCTAACACCATTCTGATTACCTTAGGAGCAGAGGTGCCCAATCCCAGCAAAGGCATGAAGTATCCATCATTCAGCTTTAAAGAAAAAAGTTTCACTTGATTCATCTTCTCTCACTTTTCTGGCTAGACAAATTGTGATTTTCTTCTTTATTAAGAGAAATCTGCAAAGGGAAGAAAATCATATAATTTTTTTTTTTAAACACAGAAGTAAGATTGCAGTCCATCCTAAAGGAAATCAATCCTGAATATTCATTGGAAGGACTAATGCTGAAGCTGAAGCTGAAGCCACCTGATGTGAAGAACTGACTCATTGGAAAAGACCCTGAGGCTGGAAAAGACTGAGGGTAAGAGGAGAAGGGGGTGACTGAGGATGAGATGGTTGGATCTCAATGGACATGAGTTTGAGCAAACCCCAAGAGATAGCGAAGGACAGGGAAGCCTGGCATGCTGCAGTCCATGGTGTTGCAAAGAGTTGGACACAACTTAGCAACTGAACAAGTATTGCTGAATATGGCAGATCTATATTCAATTTTTTGAGGAGCATTCATACTATTTTTCATAGTAGCTGCATTATTTGCATTCCTATTAACAGTGTACAAGTCTTCTGATTTCTCTACATTCTCTCCAACACTTATTGTGTCTATCAGCCTTTTAAAATAATAGCCATTCTGACAAGTATGACAGTATCTTATAGTTTGATTTGGATTTTCCTGATGAATAGTGATGCTGACCATGTTTTTATACCTATTGGCCATTTGTTTGTCTTCTTTGGATAAATGGCTTCATCAAAATTATAATTTTGATTAGCCAGGTTGAAATTGTCTGGTCAGCAACACTGAGGTCAGCCCACTCCATTTCCTGCAGGAATAAGAAACAATTTGCATGCTAAAACCCCTGTTGGCTGATCTTTCAAAGTATTGTTTTACTTTAAGATCTGGTTCAGTTCAGTTCAGTCGCTCAGTCGTGTCCGACTCTTTGCGACCCCATGAATCACAGCACGCCAGGCCTCCCGGTCCATCACCAACTCCCGGAGTTCACTCAGACTCACATCCATCGAGTCCGTGATGCCATCCAGCCATCTCATCCTGGGTTGTCTCCTCCTGCCCCCAATCTCTCCCAGCATCAGAGTCTTTTCCAATGAGTCAACTCTTTGCATGAGGTGGCCAAAGTACTGGAGTTTCAGCTTTAGCATCATTCCTTCCAAAGAAATCCCAGGGTTGATCTCCTTCAGAATGGACTGGTTGGATCTCCTTGCAGTCCAAGGGACTCTCAAGAGTCTTCTCCAACACCACAGTTCAAACGCATCAATTCTTCAGCACTCAGCCTTCTTCACAGTCCAACTCTCACATCCATACATGACCACAGGGAAAACCATAGCCTTGACTAGACGGACCTTAGTCAGCAAAGTAATGTCTCTGCTTTTCAATATACTATCTAGGTTGGTCATAACTTTTCTTCCAAGGAGTAAGTGTCTTAATTTCATGGCTGCAGTCACCATCTGCAGTGATTTGGGAGCCCCCCAAAATAAAGTCTGCACTGTTTCCACTGTTTCCCCATCTATTTCCCATGAAGTGATGGGACCAGATGCCATGATCTTCGTTTTCTGAATGCTGAGCTTTAAGCCAACTTTTTCACTCTCCTCTTTCACTTTTATCAAGAGGCTTTTTAGTTCCTCCTCACTTTCTGCCATAAGGGTGGTGTCATCTGCATATCTGAGGTTATTGATATTTCTCCCGGCAATCTTGATTCCAGCTTGTGTTTCTAATGTCACCTCATTAAAATTAGATAATACAAGGATGTTAGTTCAAACTTGACTAAAGTAAAAATGTCTTGGAGGATGCAAATATATCCACAAACACAAGAAATTACAGCAAAAAAAGAAGTTTACTGGAATATACTAGAGACTTTTGTCATTGATCAGATAGGAGATAAATACTCCATATATATACAGCTGACCCTCCAACAATGCAGGGATTGGAGTGCTAACCCAAGCACAGTTGAAAATCCACATTTAACTTTAGAGTCTCCTCTTCAGTTCTGCCTCTGTCTCTCCAACCAAGCTGGGTTTACCAGTGTGGTACATATTTACTGGAAAAAAATGCCACTTGGCCCCACATGTTTCAAACCTGTGTTGTTCAAGTTCAGTTCAGTTCAGTCACTCAGTCGTGTCCGACTCTTTGTGAACCCATGGACTACAGCATGCAGGCTTCCCTGTGCATCACCAACTTCCAGATTTACTCAAACTCATGTCCATTGAGTCAGTAATGCCATCCAAAGATCTCATCCTCTGTTTTCCCCTTCTTCTCCTGCCTTCAATCTTTCCCAGCATCAGGGTCTTTTCAAATGAGTCAGTTCTTCGCATCAGGTGGCCAAAGGATTGGAGTTTCAGCTTTAGCATCATTCCTTACAATGAATATTCAGGACGGATTTCCTTTAGGATGGACTGGTTGGATCTTGTTGCAGTCCAAGGGACTCTCAAGAGTCTTCTCCAACACCACAGTTCAAAGGCATCAATTCTTCGGTGCTCAGCTTTCTTTATGGTCCAACTCTCACATACATACATGACTACTGGAAAAACCATAACCTTGACTAGACAGACGTTTGTTGACAAAATAATGTCTCTGCCTTTTAATATGCTGTCTAAAGTGAAGTGAAGTCTCTCAGTTGTGTCCGACTCTTTGCGACCCCGTCAAGTTTCAGTAAATTTTCCTGCATTACATAAAATGTCAAAAGAACCTCCTCTACTAGAAACAAAAGGCAAAACTTTGAGTAGATAATGACAGACATAATCAGGAAGTTAAAGATTTATATCAAAATAGGTTTTTGAAAAAAAAAAAAAAACACTTTATTATAGAGACTTCCCTGGGATTCCACTGGTTAAGACTCCAATGTAGGAGGTGCAGGTTTGATCCCTGGTCTAGAAACTAAGGTCTCACATGCTGCCAT
This sequence comes from Budorcas taxicolor, assembly GCF_023091745.1. Classification (NCBI taxonomy): domain Eukaryota; kingdom Metazoa; phylum Chordata; class Mammalia; order Artiodactyla; family Bovidae; genus Budorcas; species Budorcas taxicolor. The sequence goes on along the minus strand of NC_068922.1, from coordinate 43,593,950 downwards.
AGGGTGCAGCCAAATAAATAAGTAAAAACACTTTATTATAAAAGGAGAAGTATTAGATTTCCTCATTTGCATCCATTATTTTCAATTTGAGAAACAACCCTGTGACTGCTTGTCATGGGGTTTGATGGTAACTCTTGTGGTTTCAGATCTTAGGTTAAGCTTCAGGATTATTCAGTCTGAATGTCAAGTTTCATAACATCAATTCCAAACAGGCCACTATTATTATGACCTTTTAGTATTTTGCTGGGAGAATCTTAGCTGAATTTCTGAATGAATCCCATGGGTTTTCAAATCCATAGTGTTTGGCACTGCAATTTCCATGGGTCCTTGTTGGCAAAGACCATTTTTGGTGACTTTGATTCCAAAGAATAAAACATAGAAATTATTATCAAACTAGGAATTTTGCCCCAGTTGGCTGAGTTCTACAACTACGAGGCTCTTCTTTCAGTCTGCCTCAGGCATCGGTGACATTCAGAGGCTGTACCACCTTAGATTTTATCTCTGAACCTTGCTATAGTTCAGTGAAGATCTGTTCTGTATCTTTGTGGTACTATAGGTCAGCATGGATTGAAATAGTTACTTTGCTGTGTGAGTTATGAAAGAATCTGGCACCGCCAACTGCCATGCAGGCAGAAAATGACCAGATAAGGAAAATGAAAGTTGCTCAATCATGTCCAACTCTTTGTGACCCCATGGACTGTATAGTCCATGGAATTCTCCAGGCCAGAATTCTGGAGTAGGTAGCCTTTCCTTTCACCAGGCGACCTTCCCAATCCAGGGATCAAACCCAGGTCTCCCACACTGCAGGTGTATTCTTTACCAGCTGAGCCACAAGGGAAGCCCAAGAATACTGGAGTGGGTAGCCTATCCTTCTCCAGCCTATCCCTTTTCTTCTAGATGAGGAAAACTGCCACATATTTGCAGAGGTAGGAAAATCAGTTCACAGACATGGAAGGTCCTTTGAAGTCAAATTCCACTCTCTTTAGGAGGGAAATAGCCCTTTGAAAGCTAGTCTATCCACAACTATTCCACACAATTTCATGTGGATCACCTGGAAGTCTGCTAACCTGCTTTGCTAAGACATAGGTGATGACCACAAAATAGCCTATTTGTCATTCTATCTCACCTTCATAGACCTGAAAACTATTAGAAACACTGACAATTTGAGTGCTGAATCCTTTAACAGTGGTGTCATGAAATAATCACAAAATCTGACTCTTAGCAGATCCTCAAAAAAGTTCTTTAAAAAGTTAAAAGAAATTAACTGTTAGAGGATTCAGCAGAGTGGTATAGCAGAGGTGTGCTGGGCCCCTAACACAGAAGCTGATGGATCAAAATCGCGCTCTGCTCTCTGTTTAGGGATTCCTAAACTGGTGGCTCAAAGAGTAAAAAAAATCTGTCTGCAGTGCAGGAGACCTGGGTTTGATCCCTGGGTCAGAAGATTCCCTGGTGAAGGGAATGGCAACCCACTCCAGTATTCTTGCCTGGACAATCCCATGGACAGAGGAGCCAGAAGGGTTACAGTTTGTGAGGTAGCAAAGAGTCAGACCCCTGAGCAACTAACACTTTCAAACTGTTCGAAGGAATAAAAATTGGACCCTACATTGTTTATCTTGACACTAGACTATTTTTAGAGTAGTTGTTGGACAGGGAAATCCCTCCTCTCCTCCCCATCCCCCGCCACACTTTGCCCTGTTATTAGCATTTTGCGTTGCTGTGCAACTTTTGTTAAAACTGATAAGCTAATATTGATACTTTACTATTAAGCAAGGGCCATAGAGTGCAAAACAATTCAAACTTTTAGTTGTACAGCAGCTTTATGCATACTAAAAAATGCATATTGACATAAGAATCCACCATTACTGTATATGTAATAGAGAATAGTTTCACCACCCTGAACATTGTGTGCTCCAGTAGCCATCTTTCCCTTTCTTTCCTCTTCTAAATCCCTGGAAACATTTATCTTTTTACTCTCTTTATATTTTGCTTTTTCCAGAATGTTATACAGTTGGAATCATACATATAGCATGTAGCTTTTTAAGGTTGATTTTTTCACATAGCAATATGCATTTAATTTTCCTCCATGGCTTTTCATATCCTGATAGTTTATTTATTATCACTGAATAAGATTCTACTGATGGATAAAATTATGTCTCTGTATCCAATGAATCTCTATATTTATAACTTGGGTGGCTCAGTGGTAAAGAATTCACCTGCCAAGCAGGACTCAGGTTCAGTCCCTGGGTCAGGAAGATTCCCTAGAGAAGGAAGTGGCAATCCACCCAGTATTCTTGCCTGGGAAATCCTGTGGACAGGGGAGCCTGGTGGGCTACAGTCAAGGAGTCGCCAAGAGTTGGACACAACTTAGTGACTAAACAGCAATTAGTAAAACTAGCGTAACCATTCATGTGCAAGATTTTGTGTGGACATAAGTTTTCAGCTTATTTGTGTAAATATCCAAAAGCACAATCGCTGGATCTCTTACTAAGAGTATGTTTAGTTTTGTAAGAAACCCCAAACTATTGACCAAAAGGAACAGTACCATTTTGCATTCCCAGGACTCATAAAGGGAGATTCTATCACAACATTCAATGTTGTCACTGCTTTGAGTCTAGGCATTCTGATAGGTATGTAGGAGAACCTAATAGGTTTTTTTTTTTTTTAGTTTGCAAGTCCAAATGACACATACTTTTCATATGCATATTTTCCAGCTGAGTATCTTCTTTGGTAAAGTGTCCAAGAATATTTCTTTTTGTATTTCCAGAGGATAAAAGTGGGACTCAAAAATTAAGGACCAGTCCCTGGTCATACAACTGTACACTCTAGAGTCACAATGAACAGAAAACATTCTGGCTTCCAGTATAGAGACTTGTCCACTAGCCCCTCTTAAGTCCAAGCACTGAAGTTATATCCCCATTAAAATACAGTAACAAGGACCAAGAACTTAGACCTTGCCCTATAAGAGTGCAGCTTATTCCTACAAATCATAATATATTTTCTACTCAAGATAAGTTTCCAAGCAGTAACAAGAGTATGAGGCAAAACCTAGGTGCAGTGTTTCTCATCCAGCACTCAGCTGTGAAGGAAAGCTACACGGCTCAATATCACCTGGAGTTAAAACTCCCGTCCAGGTCCTCCTCACCATTCTATGCAAAACAAAGAACTCTCTCACCCAAAAGCAAAAAAATGGACTTTAAGGTTGATTGTGACCAGCTCCCAGCCCGTCCATCCTCTGGCTGATCTCCAGAATTCCTTGCCCAGACATTTAAGAGATAAGTACTCCAAACAACCTTGGAAAAGAACAGACCCCCTTAAGACAGTAGATTTCCACATATATGCCTATATATACTTAGTCTCTTCTTGGGTTAGTGCAGCAGCTCACTAATCTGACTGCTGCCCCTTCTTGCCTCATTAGAGGTGATCTGTTTCTGTAAAGTGCCAGTCTGGTTCTTTTTCTGAACCTCACCTTCTCTAACTCCCTTACCCTACATTTTTTGGTGCCGAAACCACGGAGGTTGTGCCCTTCTCATTCTCCACAGCCAGCTCTTTGGAGGGTGGAAGCCTGCCGAGCTCACTTTCCCATCCGGACTTTCAAGATCTCCTCGAGAGGATGCCCTGTGCCTTCGTGAGTGGTACAAGTCCTATGTGAGGGCTTTATTGGTTTTCCATGTAACCCGAGGAATACTGGTCTCTCCCTCTCTCTCTCTCTCTCCCTCTTTTCTCTATACTTTCTTTTCCAAGAGACCGACCAACGCCAGGACAGAGGCCTTTTGCCATTCGACCTCGCTCCATCCACCATGAATTCTCGCCTGACCCAGTAGCCCAGGTAAGCTCGGACGGTACTCCAGGGCGCCATAGACTATCCTCCTTTCTGGGTTCCCAAAGAACCCTCTGGCCAAAAGGCCCTCTGGGGAGGTACGTGGAGGATGCCCCTCCCTCCTTCAGAGCCTCTCTCTCTTTGCCTAGTTAAAAGATTAGGTGACGACCCTTTTCTCTCCACCGGACAGTCGCTAGCCATTTGCTATGGGATCAAGCCAATCCGTCCCACTCTCCCTTGGCCTGCATAAAATGAAACCTCAAACCTCTATTCTTGACCGATCTCAAGGTTCATAAACTTGAGTCACTTTGCACTCAAACTCGGCCTCAATACAAACTGGATAACCAAAACCACTTGCCTGAGTTCAGGACTTTCGATTTCAATATTTTATCAGATCTCACTAACTTCCTCAAATGGAATGGCAAATGGTCAGAAGTCCCATATATTCAAGCCTTCTGGGACCTTAGAAGCCGTCCTTCTCTCTGCAAGGACTGTTCTACCTATCAAATCCTCCTCTGCTCTCTCTCCCCCTCCATTACAAAAGAATCCAAATCTAAAGCCCCCAAAAGGCCCTCTAAACCACCAGCTCTCGATTTTGACTTGGCAGATGAGCCTCCTCCCTACCGCCCAGAGAGAAAGCTTCCAGAGACGAGACCCCATCCTCTAGCCCTTCCTCCTCCAAAACAGTCTGAAACCCCAAAAGAGATGTCCATCCCCCCTCCATTGGCCAAGACCTGAAGCAACCGCATGTTTCCTCTCAGAGTGGTAGCGGGACCAGAGGGCCCTACACGGGTTCACATGCCTTTCTCAATTTCTGATATGAACCAAATTGAGGAAAAATTGGGATCCTTTTCAGAAAATCCTACCAGATACAAAAAAGAATTCCTCCAACTTACACAAGCATATCATTTAACCTAGAAGATCTTTATTACATCCTAAATGCCACTTTAACCCCTGATGAAAAGAAATGGATATGGCAGGCAGCCCAGACTCATGCTGATCAGCTCCATAACCAAGACAGGACTAATCCGGTGGCTGATGATGCAGTCCCTTTAACTGAGCCAGGGTGGACACATCAAGCAGGTGATGCTGGCATCCAGTACCTGCATCATATGATCACCTGTTTACTAGAAGGAATGCTAAAAAGCTCTCACATTCATGTTAACTACAATAAGATTAGGGAAGTGACTCAAGAAAAAGATCAAAATCCCGCCCTTTTTCTTTCATGGCTTACTGAGGCAGTCCAAAAATATACTAATCTAGATATTTCCACCCCCACTGGACTTCTGTAGCTACACGTCCAGTTCATAAGCCAGTCAACCCCCAATAGTCACTGAAACTAGGCCAGTAAGAGAAGAGCCCTGAAATCCCTCAGTGAGATCTCCTAGAAATAACCTTTAAAGTTTTCAACAATAGGGAGGAAGAAGCGAAAAAAGAAAAAGAAAAGGAAAGAAAGGCCAAATATGCTTTACTTGTTGCAGCTATCCAAGAAAAAAATTCAACCCCTTTGGCCAATCAACCTCGGCCCACCTGTATGGGACCTAACCCTCCAGGCCCCTACTTTAGATATAACCAAACGAGACACTGGGCTAGGTCTTGCCCAAATCCCCAGCCACCCACCAAACCCTGCCCCACCTATAAACAATGGGGCCACTGGAAAATAGATTGTTTTCAGACACTACCCACCAAATCTCGGGGTCCATCCCAGGCCCAACAACAATGGGCCAGGAGAGAGACTCAGGCAAGCCCTGGCAACCCAGACCATGGTTCCTCGGATGAAGTGAGAGATGATCCAATTGTGCCTGAGTTATTCCAGTGATGGAGCCCAAGCTCCAGACCCCAAGTCCACCCCATACAGATGGACTCAGAGCTTCTGGTAATTGGCACAGTGGCTGGACACAAAGTCTCATTCCTAATAGACACTGGAGTGGCCTTTTCACTTTTAACCTCCTTTAAGGGCCCTCTCCAACCTTCAGAAGTGGCCATCGAAGGGGGTCTCAGGCATCCCTTTTTATCCCAAAATAACCCCTCCTCTCCTTTGTTCCTTTGACAAAACAACACTAACATATTCTTATATAGTAGTTCCTCATTGCCCAATGGCATTGATGGGACGTGATCTTCTGGCTAAGCTACAAACTGTTATAAACCTCCCATTCTTAGATCCCATATCAGTTCTTTGCATCCAAATGGCACCCAAACCCCTGGCCAGCCCTCACTCCCAAAACCTGCCCCCTGACCTTCCCCTGATAGATCCTCAGGTCTGGGACTCTGAAGCCCTGTCGGTAGCCCGACACCATTCTCCCATACAGGTCTTTCTTAAAAATCCCTCTCAAGAAATTACCCAAACTCAACATACCCTGACTGCAGAATTCCAACGAAGACTTAAACCAATAATCTCCCGACTGCTTAAAGCCGGCCTTTTGCGGCCTATCTATCCTCCTCATAATACTCCTATACTGGCAGTCAAAAAGGGACCCCACTCCTGATATCTAGCTCAAGATCTTCACAAGATCAGAGGCCATTATACTCATATACCCCGTGGTCACTAACGCCTACACCCTTCTCTCACATATTCCCCCTGACAACTCTATTTCCTGGTATTAGACCCCAAAGATGCTTTCTTTACTATACCTCTGCATCATTCCTCACAGCCCCTATTTGCCTTCACCTGGACGGATCCAGACACATATCAATCTGAACAATTAACTTGGACTGTTTTACCACAAGGGTTTAGAGATAGCCTTCGTTTTTTCGGTGAAGCCCTTCAAAGGGACTGACAAACTTTAGACCTAGGCTCTACTACCTTACTCCAATATGTAGACGATTTTTTGTTATGTAGTTCCTCTCACCATAACTGCCTAGTCCACACTGCAAAGGTATTAAATGCCCTAGGCAACTGGGGCTACAGAGCCTCACTCTCCAAAGCACAAACTGCTTCCAACTTTGTCAATTACATGAGGTTACTTCTCACACCCACACCCAAAACAATCCCAGCTCAGACACTTCAAGCCTTGACACAGACCTCCAGGCCCAAACCAAGAGAACTTCTTCCTCTATTAGGTCTCTTAAACTTCTTCCAAATATGTGTCCCAATATTTGCCCTCCACACAAAATCTCTCTACCAAGCTACTTGAGAAAACTTAGATGAACCCTATTGACCCCCACCTCTCTCCATACCCTAATTCAGACTCTTATCAAACATTTACGACAGGCCCCTTCTCTTTACTTACCCAATTACACCAAGCCTTTTTTACTTTTTGTATTCTCTACAAGGACATGCCTTAGGGATTCTGTGCATAAAAGGGGGAGACATATGGGGGCCTCTAGCTTACTTATTTAAACAACTCGATCTCATCATGCTCAGATGGCCACCTTGTCTCCAGGCCTTAGCTGCAACCACCCTCTTAATACCTGAGGCCCAAAAGCTAACCTGAAATGCTCCTCTAAATATATACTCTCCTCATTCCTTCAAAGATTTATTCTCTCATTGGGCTTTCCTTTCTCTGCCCCCTGCTTGACTACAAAGCCTCCAGGCATACCTTCTCAACCCATTCCTTTCTTTTATGCCTTTTAAACCTCTTAATCCCGCTAGCTTAATCCCTACACCAGATCCAGAAGCAGAACACCTATCTCATGACCGTGTTCAGACCTTAGATATGACACTTATCCATTTGAATATATAACTGATCAGCCCCTTACTGACCCCACAGTCTCATCCTAGAAACAGTGCCCAGAAACAAGCCCTATTTGGGGATGGATCCACTATAGCCCGAGCTTCCCTGGTGGCTCAGACGGTAAAGCGTCTGCCTACAATGCGGGAGAGGAGAAGGCAATGGCAACCCACTCCAGTATTCTTGCCTGGAAAATCCCATGGATGGAGGAACCTGGTAGGCTACAATCCATGGGGTTGCAAAGAGTCGGACACAACTGAGCAACTTCACTCACTCCACTTCACGCTATAGTCCAGGGACAGCCCGACAAAGTTATCCCTCCTTGCCTCATCAAGTCAGCCACACTCCCAGCTCACACATCCTCACAACAGGCTGAACTGACAGCTCTTACACAAGATTTGACCATAGCCAAAGACCAAAACATAAACATTTACACTGACTCCAAATATGTCTATAACACATTACATTTTAACATTATAATCTGGAGGGAGAGGGGATTCGTCACTCAGAAGGGCACAACTATTCTCAATGCTTCTTTTATTTCTGAACTCCTCCATGCAGCTCAGCTCCCAAACCAAGCTGCTGTAATATATTGCCCGGGACATCAGTGACATAGTCCTATCTCCTTTTATAACAATATAGCAGATCCCAAACAAAGCAGCTCTGTTAGCAGGCTGCCTCTGTTAGTCCTGTCTCTACTATGGCCCAAATAGATGAGCCTAACGTCTGCCCATTACTTTGATATTTGCATTCCCTTTTCTACCCCTCTACAAAAGTACTTAAGACTTTCCTTCAGAACTTTATTGAATTAACTAGGGACGATGTGACTTATTTAATTAATCTGACTCAAACTTGTACCATTTGTCAGCAGACAAATCCTAATTCTAACATTCGCCCCCCTCCTTTCCCCACCCACCAAATTGCGGACATCTTCCTGCATAAGACTGGCAGGTAGATTTCACCCACATGCCACCTGTAAAAAGGGTTAAATTTCTCCTAATCTTCATACATACATTTTCTTGATAGATTGAAGCTTTCCTATCTACTGACAAACAAGCTCCTACTGTGGTTCAGCTTATTCTTATTGAAATCCTCCCCAGGTCTGGAGTGCCTTCCTCCCTCCAGTCTGACAACAGGCCCAAGTTCACATCTCAAATCACCCAAAATATTCCACAAGCCCTTCAAATTCCTTGGAGGTTTCACATTCCTTATCATCCCTGGTCTTCTGGTAAGGCTGAGAGAGGCAACCGAGTCCTAAAAAAAAACCTCAGACCAAATTAATGATTCATCTTCATCAAGACTAGACTAAACTCCTCACTTTAGTCCTCTAAAGATCTGGACCTTACCAAAAAAGCCCCTTAAATATCAGTCCATTCAAGGCCATGTATGGGAGGCCCATAATACCTTTGGGTCTTCCCCATTCCCAGGACAGTCCCAAACTGCCTTCCCACCTTCCTTTTCCTTTACTTGCCCAGATAGGAGATGCCCTTTGGCAACACATGGATAACTTACTCCCTCGACAGCAACCCAATCTTCCATACCCATCCCTTCAAACAGGAGACAAGGTCTATATGACAGTTCAGTCCTACTCAGATCTAACCCCAAAATGGCAAGGACCCTGCACGGTAATTCTGCTGACCCCTACTACTACAAAATTAAAATAAATCACCTCTTGGGTACACATCACCAGGTTAAAAACGGTTATGCGGCCCAATGATGAAAATGCTTGCCAGACTAATACTTATCAAGTTTCTCACACAGGCTCGACAACTCTAAAGTTCTCACGGCTTCCACCAGCCTCAACTGGCGATGGATGAGCCTGTCGGTTTCACAGCTTCAATTATTCCTGGAGCAACTTCTAGCAAATATCTGGGTCTTGAGTCCTCAAGGATCCACGCTTGAACACATTGAAGATTACACCTCCACCCTGTGGCTACAAGAAACGTTTTATAACTTTTACCCCTTTGAAATCTAATTCTTTTCCATAGTAATCTATCTTATGCTCACTTCCCCAAATGTTGTTTAATATCTTCTTCTTATCCTCCCTTCTTCCTCTGACCCACAAACTCCTTCAACATCCTAACCTCAACTATCTATTCCAGACCCTTAATTTAACCTATACCCTTCTCAATGCCGGAGAATGCAATGGAAACCCACTCCAGTACTCCTGCCTGGAAAATCCCATGGATGGAGGAGCCTGGTAGGCTGCAGTCCATGGGGTCGCTAAGAGTCGAACACGACTGAGTAACTTCGCTTTCACTTTTCACTTTCATGCATTGGAGAAGTAAATGGCAACCCACTCCAGTGTTCTTGCCTGGAGAATCCCAGGGACAGGGGAGCCTGGTGGGCTGCCATCTATGGGGTCGCACAGAGTCGGACACGACTGAAGCGACTTAGCAACAGCAGTAGCTTCTCAATGCTTCTAACCCACAATTGACTAAAGACTGCTGGATGTTTATTCGTAATTCCTCTGTGAGATTCATCCTTCCCCACATCCATCTTTAACTGGACCACAGGTAACATGTCCCTACGCCACTCATATTTTGGAGAGCCTTTATTTGTCTCATATCTTAAATATCTTCACACTAGTGACCAAATCCGAAATTTAGACATACCCTTAAAATCTTTACTCACCGAACTTTTCTCCTTCAATGTGAAGTGTCCAATAGGAGGTCCTATGGCCCACAGAGTAACACTGTTACAACCAGCTCCTTTTTGCATATCCAGAAATTCCCGAAACAGTTCATATGACCAGGGACACAATCCCTAACTCCATGTGCAACCATACCTCCACCTCTTTGCCACTGGAAAGGCTATATACAATGTTTCTGGTACTACAGGACACTCTTTAACCTTTTCAGGGTGGTTTCCCTCAACATATTCCTCCACTTCTCCCATTATTGGGGCCACTTTAGTGGGGTCCGTGAGCGTCCTTGAACAAACGATAAACCCCACCCCCTCCCCTACTCCTTTTCACCATTGACTTCAGTGACACCTGGCCTATTTTTCCTGTGTGGGATATCTACATACCTCTCTCTACCTACTAACTGGACCAGGGCCTGCATCCTGGTATACGCCAATCCAAACATTTTAATAGCCCTCAGTGATCAGCCCTTGCCTATTCCTCTCATCCACAAGTGAATAAAATGAGTCATTCATTTCAATCCCCTCTTAGTAGGAATAGGAATAGTGGCTGGAATTGGAAAAGGAACTGCTGGCTTAACCACCTCCATCCAAAACTATCAGACACTATCTAAAGACCTATCAGACAGCCTCCAGGAAATAGCTCAAGGCCTAATAAGTATCCAAAATCAACTTGATTCCTTGGTGTCCATAGTTTTACAAAATTGAAGGAGATTAGATCTACTCACTATAAAGAAGGGAGGTCTGTACCTTTTTCCAGATGAATCCTGCTGTTTCTATGCCACCAGTCCTTTATTGCCCAAGGAGGTACAAAAAACCTTCCAGATCGAGCCTCATGAATCTGCCAGAGATTAAACAACTCCTGGCAGTCATGCTTAACAGATTGGAACTGGATGCCTTGGGTTTTATGCCTTCTCGGAACATTAATTTTTATCATCCTTCTACTCACCTTTGAACCTTGTTAGTTTAATCTTCTCCAGGGATTTCTCCAAGACCGAATCTGAGCCATTTCCTGAGATCAAGTCAAGATTGTTCTTTTGCTGGAGACCCTGACAGCTAGAATAGCCCAACTATAGAATAGCAGGCCTTTGACTTCCTGTCATACCACGAACCTCTGACCCTCATTTATCAGCACCAAGAAGCCCTGAGCATTAGCAATGCCCACCTCTCTTTCTCTTTTTGTATACATTCCTTAGGGTCTGAAATGAAGGAAAGTTCAGTTCAGTTCAGTTCAGTCACTCAGTCACGTCCGATTCTTTGCGACCCCGTGAATCGCAGCACGCCAGGCCTCCCTGTCCATCACCAACTCCCAGAGTTCACTCAGACTTGCGTCCATCGAGTCAGTGATGCCATCCAGCCATCTCATCCTCTGTCGTCCACATGGCTCAAAATAGCCTGGAGTTAAAACTCCCCTCCAGGTCCTCCCCAGTATTCCATGCAAAAAAAAGAACTCTTTCACTGGAAGGGAAAAAAATGGACATTAAGGTTGATTGTGCCCAGCTCCCAGCCCATTCAGCCTCTGGCCGATCTCCAGAATTCCTTACCCAGTCATTTAAGAGATAATTACTCAGAACAACCTTGGAGAAGAACAGGCCCCCTTAAGAGTTCAGTTCATACACACCGAGGAAACCAGAATTGACAGAGACACATGTACCCCAATGTTCATCGCAGCAAGGTTTATAATAGCCAGGACATGGAAACAACCTAGATGTCCATCAGCAGATGAATGGATAAGAAAGCTGTGGTACATATACACAATGGAGTATTACTCAGCCATTAAAAAGAATACATTTGAATCAGTTCTAATGAGATGGATGAAACTGGAGCCGATTATACAGAGTGAAGTAAGCCAGAAAGAAAAACACCAATACAGTATACTGACACATATATATGGAATTTAGAAAGATGGCAATGATGACCCTGTATGCAAGACAGCAAAAGAGACACAGATGTGTAGAGTGGACTTTTGGACTCTGAGGGAGAGGGAGAGGGTGGGATGATTTGGGAGAATGGCATTGAAACACGTATACTATCATGTAAGAATCGAATCACAAGTCTATGTCCGATGCAGGATACAGCATGCTTGGGGCTGGTGCACAGGGATGACCCAGAGAGATGTTATGGGGAGGGAGGCGGGAGGGGGGTTCGTGTTTGGGAACGTATGTACACCTGTGGTGGATTCATGTCAATGTATGGCAAAACCAATACAGTATTGTAAAGAAAAATAAAGTTTAAAAAAAAAAAAGAGTTCAATTCATTTCAGTTCAGTTGCTCAGTCATGTCCGACTCTTTGCAACACCATGAATCACAGCACACCAAGCCTCCCTGTCCATCACCAACTCCCGGAGTTCACTCAGACTCACGTCCATCAAGTAGGTAATGCCATCCAGCCATCTCATCCTCTGTTGTCCCCTTCTCCTCCTGCCCCCAATCCTTCCCAGCATCAAGGTCGTTTCCAATAAATCAACTCTTGGCATGAGGTCGCCAAAGGATTGGAGTTTCAGCTTCAGCATCAGTCCTTCCAAAGAACACCCAGGACTGATCTCCTTTACTGGTTGGATCTCCTTGCAGTCCAAGGGACTCTCAAGAGTCTTCTCCAAAACCACACTTCAAAATCATCAATTCTTCGGTGCTCAGCTTTCATCACAGTCCAACTCTCACATCCATACATGACCACAGGAAAAACCATAACCTTGACTAGATGGACCTTTGTTGGCAAAGTAATATCTCTGCTTTTCAATATACTATGTAGATTGGTCATAAGTTTCCTTCCAAGGAGTAAGTCTCTTTTAATTTCATGGCTGCAATCACCATCTGCAGTGATTTTGGAGCCCCAAAAAAATAAAGTCTGACACTGTTTCCACTGTTTTCCCATCTATTTGCCATGAAGTGATGGGACCAGATGTCGTGATCTTAGTTTTCTGAATGTTGAGCTTTAAGCCAACTTTTTCACTCTCTTCTTTCACTTTCATCAAGAGGCTTTTTAGTTCCTCCTCACTTTCTGCCATAAAGGTGGTGTCATCTGTATATCTGAGGCTATTGATATTTCTCCCAACAATCTTGATTCCAGCTTGTGCTTCTTCCAGCCCAGCATTTCTCATGATGTACTCTGCATGTATGTTAAATAAGCAGGGTGACAATATACAGCCTGATATACTCCTTTTCCTATTTGGAACCAGTCTGTTGTTCCATGTCCAGTTCTAACTCTTGCTTTCTGACCTGCATATAGGTTTCTCAAGAGGCAGGTCAGGTGGTGTGGTATTCCCATCTCTTTCAGAATTTTCCATAGTTTATTGTGATCCACAAAGTCAAAGGCTTTGGCATAGTTAATAAAGCAGAGATAGATGTTTTTCTGGAACTCTCTTGCTTTTTTGATGATCCAGCAGATGTTGACAGTATGATCTCTGGTCCCTCTGCCTTTTCAAAGACCAGCTTGAACATCTGGATATTCACAGTTCAAGTATTGCTGAAGCCTGGCTTGGAGAATTCTGACCATTACTTTGCTAGCATGTGAGATGAGTGCAATTGTGCGGTAATTTGAGCATTCTTTGCAATTGCCTTTCTTTGGGATTGGAATGAAAACTGACATTTTCCAGTCCTGTGGCCACTGTTGAGTTTTCCAGATTTGCTGGCATATTGAGTGCAGCACTTTCACAGCATCATCTTTCAGGATTTGAAACAGCTGAACTGGAATTCCATCACCTCCACTAGCTTTGTTCATAGTCATGCTTCTGAGCTGGCCCCACTTTCCCCAGTGCCTGTGATGGTTGATGGCCATCTCCCCCTCAGTAGGCATCAGTGCCAAGCAAGAGTGGCTGGAGGAGGAGCCTATGCAGGGGGGATGGCCTGGACTGAGGTGGTCCTGCAGGCTGGTCAGAGCATCAGGCAGTGCCCCATGGACTTAAGAGCAGTCACATGTGCACACACTCAAGCAAAGTAGAGTCTTGGCTCCTCGCACCCTCTGGTAAAGCCCCACAAGGTTTCAAATGAGTCGAAGGGGCTCATCTTCCAGGGCCCGTCCTCAGACCTGGGGTTCCTAACATGGGTCTTATACCCCTCGATCTTTAAAGACAATCCCTGAGCCTGTTGGTACTTCTCCTCTTCTGTGTCACCTGCTAGGGGTTTGGATCTTAACTAGATTTCTTCTCCTACATGCCAGCTAGACTCTGTGAGTTCTTTCTTGATGGCCTCAGGTATAGAAGAGCCACTACTCTTCTGCTACTCTTCAAATTTTTTGCAGGAAGAGTTACTCTCTATTTAGTGGTTTTTTATTTGTTATTGTTGTTGCACAACTAGCAGGGGAATCTAGTTACCCAACCAGGGATCAAACCTATGCCCCCTGCAGTGGAAGCATGGATTCTTAACCATTGGACCACCAGGGAAGTCTCCAACTCTGCTTTTTAATCCCCTCCCAAGTATCCTCACTTTGAAGTCTTTATTATTTCACATACACAAAAAGCAAGAAGACTTAAACTAGAGACACAGTTTTTAATTAGCTCCACCAATCATAACAACTCTCTCCACACCCCGAAAATCAGTAAATTCTGATAGAACCATGATGGATCGCTCACAATCAGTACTCTTCAGAAAATGGATAGTCAGGGTGATCAGCAAGGCTGAAAGAGAAGGAGGGATGTTAATTTATTAATTCTGTATCACATGGCCAAGGAGAGTGCTTCTCTGTGTATGTAGCCAAGATAGCCTAAACATCTCAGTCTACAATCACATCCCACCTTCTACTCCAGGCATCCGGTCCATGTGTGAACAGTGCCTGCGTGTGTGATTACCACAGTCACAAGCAATATAAACATCACAGTGATATTTACCTTGATTGGAATTACAGTTTATAAGAAGGTCTGAGAACTACAGCTAAAACATTAAGGTCATTTCAGCCCTAGGTGGAATATTTGGTCCTGGGTGGTGATGATGATGATCTCAGTAACAATTGTGCAGATCTTTTTAACACATCCATTCAACAAGTAAGTACTGAGCACCCCCCAAAATAGAAGGCATTCCATTAAGAAACTTCTGATCTCTTGAGATGTCACGGACGCACAAGCAACAATACTGATAAAGTGAGATGACTATTTTCTTAATTTACAAAGGATTAAAACAGTGGTTAATTAATAATTAGTATTACTGCTGCTTTCCTTTTTTTCACTATGTTTTTACTTTTCTTCCTAAATTTATTCCTTTCCATTTATTTCATTAGAGAGTACATTCTGAGTGATTCCATATGCCAATAGTTATGCTGTTGACTTAAACCCACAAACATGAGTAAGGCCAGGCACTGACAGCCTGATGAAGATGAACAGAGAAGTATACTGAAAAGTTTTTGAGTACAGAAAAGTAAATTTCCATCTTTTTGTTTTCATTTGTAATATCCTTTTTCAGAATCATGATATAGCTTTACAAACAGGAGACAAAGTTTTGACATCTTTCATTTAAAACTAAATCTTCCTTTGACTAATAAGTTGTGTTACCTTCTCTCTAAACTCTCTTCTAATATTTCTGTTTGATTACCCTTCTTTCTCTTCAATCCTGACATCCTCCTGCAGTAATTAGGCAGCTGGAATTTCATGTTAGTGACTAAGTCAAAGTCAAGGAGTTAGGGGTTTCCTAGGGGATGATCCCTGATGAACAAAGGCAACACTGGAGTGAGTCTTTACTCAAGAAACCAGAGAGACCCAGACGATCTTACCTGGGTGTGTCCTGCTAAGGACACGGCTATCACTCACTGGAGGGTCAGTTAAGCTCATGATTGCCTTGTAGTTCAGTTTTGTGAGATTATAAGGATGAGGACACAGGATTTTTAATAGGGGGAAAAGGCCAAAGAAGAGATCTATTTGAAAGAAATGGATGGTGTCTTGGTAAAGAAAGGCCCATTAGGGAGAAAATTCACCAGACACTTAGGGAAGGGAGTGGAGGCCGGGCCATGTGACCTCTCAGTACTGACACATTCTGCCTTTCATAAGACTTTGCTCCATAAAAAATATCAACAATATATTTTACAATTGTGTTAGGATAAACGCAAATGTAGTCCAAGCTGGATTTATTGTTAATAATCACTATTGATCATTTCCTCCCAATTTTATAAAAAGTTAAAAGATAAAATATGTTCGCAGGTCCCTAAAAGAATAGTGGGCTGCAGGCACAGTTCCCTCTGTGTCTACTGGATTCCTGGACCCTGAGAGGAGATACATCAGTCACAGGGATTAGGGGCACAAAGTAGTGAATTCAAAACCATGTCAAATCTGGGGATTTTATTTATGGGCTGTCCTGGGCCCTAGTCACATTTCTGTTGGTCAGAGATGGAGCCGTGGAGGAAACCTTTGGTCTGAGGTCTGCATGAAGCCCCAGGTTTACACCTACTCTGGAAACCAGGACTGTCTTCTGAGAATTAAGCTTTTAAAAAGCTTAGTTCCCCTACTGACCTGCCTGCTACAAAAAACAGTGTATGTGCGAAATATACACAAGTCACTTACAAGACTAAATCATAATATCGTATGTTACTGTTGAGGCCATCAATTGCTTTCATGTCTTCCGGAGTCAATTCAAAGTCGAGAACCTGGAATAAAGGAAGAATCACATTGACTTCTCCCCTAAGAAGCTGGCCTCCCCCGGGGACTGGAGGACTTTCCAGCTGGATGGAGACAAGAAGAGGGGACGGAAAAGCCGTGTCTGTCTTCAGCTTCCAGGTGAACAACCTGGGACCCTCTGCAGAGTTCTCACTTCTTTCTACAGCCTCTACTTTTCTACTCCAGTTCTCAGACAGACAGACACACACAGGTCGCAAGGCATCAGTCCCTTATCTTTCCACGTGAATTTCTTTTGACAGAAGACAAGCAAACAAAAATCAACTTTTTTGCAAACAAAGGCACTGTTGGGCAACCTGGACAAAATACGTGCGCTTGACCAAACACTAGACTGTTTTCTTCCTTCTTAACATCCCCTAAAATATGACACAGCATAGAGCTTAAGCAAGTATGGAAAAGAGGATCCCCCTGTGAAAACCTAATCAAGAATCTGATAGCAAACTTATTCATTACCTATGAATAAATCTAAAACATTGATTATGTACATATCTCTGTGAGAAAGTTATGACATGCATTTAAAATATTAAAGAATACTTGAATAATTAAAAATGCATATCATAGTCACAAAATGGAAATGTCAGTTTTGTATAGAAATCAATTTTCTCCAAAGTGAGAAATGCAATGTGAATCAAAGTCTTAAACAGTTATTCTTTTGTGGAAGTTGGTAGATTGATACTAAATTTTATATAAAAGAACAGCTAGTCAAGAGCAGTGAAGACATACTTGAAGGGAAAAAAAAGAATGTTATTTAAAACAAGCTTATTTTCCACTATAATAAAGTAGTATAGAGAAGTAAATAGTTAAATAGAACAGAGAGAGGCCAGAAATGTACTTATGGACATTTGATATATGACAGAGTTGACAGTGAAAATCTGTGGGAAAATACTGACACATAGATTTATGTTTAACAATATATATATACCTTTTCATGTCATAGTCAAAAATCAGTTTAAGTGTATTACAGATCGGCATTTGAGTGGAAACAAAAAACCAGTTTATTAGGGAACATTTCCCTTACCCTTGACTTGGATTTCCCTGGTGGCTCAGACAGTAAAGCGTCTGTCTACAATGTGGGAGACCCAGGTTCGATCCCTGGGTTGGGAAGATCCCCTGGAGAAGGAAATGGCAATCCACTCCAGGACTATTGCCTGGAAAATCCCATGGGCAGAGGAGCCTGGTAGGCTACAGCCCATGGGGTCACAAAGAGTCGGACACAGCTGAGCGACTTCACTTTCACTGACTTAGTTTGACCTGTAACTTCCACTGAACAGTGATATTTCCCTGGAGTGGTGAGTCAAATCTGAACCCAGACAGGAAGAGGATTTTTCCCCACTCACTGACTAGGGCTAATAGCACTGTGATGAGATAAAGACCGAGTAGGTTGACAACAGTCTAGCCAAATATATATGAAAATATATATACAGAGATGCATGCAGTCTCCTCTTACAATAGCCTCATCCACCTGCTAAAGCAGAAGTTCCGAGCAGCTCTGCACTGAACTGCAAATGCCCAAAAGAGCTCAGCCAAGAAGACGACAGCTTAGCTGAGTGCAGGTTGATTGTGAAACCACAGAATAGAGAGACACGTAAACGATCTCTGCCTTAAACCCTTAAATGGGGACGATTTCCTGTACAGCTAGACTAATGGTATAATATAAAAATAAAAAGACATACAATCTAATGAAAATGTACAAAGTCATAAATAGGAATGTCACAAAGGCAGAAACTGAAATGCATGAAAATGAAACTACATTAATATTCAGAGAAATGTAAAATAAAACCAGGATGAATTGGTTCAGGATGGCTGCTCTCATTCGTGTGTCCCCAAGCCCATATGTTGTTAACCTTACCCCCACTGTGATGGTGCTAGAAAGGGAGCTTCTGAGGGGTGATTAGATCATGACAGTGGAGCTTTTGTGAATGAGACTTGAACAGTATCATATTCATATGAGAGACCTCAGAGAGCTCTGTTGCCCACTCCACCGTGTTAAGATACAAGGAGAAGCCTGTGACCTGGAGGAGAGCCCTCATCTGATCACCCAGGCACCCTGGCTCCAGTCTTTCAGCTTTAGAACTGTGAGGAATGCATTTCAATTTTTTTTCTAAGCCACTCAATCTGTGGTATTTTGTTAGAGCAGCCTAAACAGTTTAAGAAAATCACATAATGCAATTTTGTCAATTGAAAACAAAGAAAATAAGATGTCATTTGCACAAGGTGACAGAATAAGTTCCAGATGTAATGCTGGATCTAAAATGTCTACTTTCTGTGCAACCTTAACCCTCTCCAGCCATGCCACCTCTCCTGTTGCCACATCAGGAGGGGAAAACCACTGGAAACACACACAAGGCATTCATGCACAGGAAAAAACAGGTAACTCATTTTGACGCAAAATTAATCTGGCTGGACAAAAATGACCCTCATGAAGGATATTGCTTAGGAGCCCTCTGCCCACAGCCCCACTCATCACCTGCATGTTCTCTTTGATCCGCTTCCTGTTGTAACTCTTGGCCAGAACCACAACCCCACGTTGTATCTGGTAGCGAAGGGCAACCAGAGCTGGTGTTTGCTTGTGCTTTTTGGCAATGGCACAAAGAACCGGGTCCTCCAAAAGAATAGGGTAGTTCGGGTTCACCCTGGAAGGAAATTAAGAAATCCTGAGGAGCTGAGAGTGAGTACTGTTTCTAAGAGGCTTCTCAAACAGACCAAGTAGGTCCACTCTAGACCAGTGCTTCTCAAAGTGTGGTCCAGGGACCAGCAGCATCAGTTTCACCTGGAGTCTTATTAGAAATACAAATCCCATGGCTTAGCTGAAGACAAACTGAATCAGAAACTCGACTCTGTCACCTCCCAATCTGTGTTTACAAAGCTCTCCTGGTCACCTGGGTGTATGCTGAAATGAGATCAATGCTTCCACAGCTGTGGTTTTGTTCTTGTACATTTCAGGGGTTGGTTTTCCTCTCCAATCATAGCCCCAAAGTAAGTACAAGAGCATAAAAGGAGAAGGAAAAGACTGGGATACTTTTTAGTTTAACTTTCTCAGTATTGATAAAAATTGAGTAGTCTCACAGTAACTATTCTTTTCATCACTATTTACAGTGTACAGTACTTGTACAGATGTTTAAAAAAATGATTCAAATTGTCATTTTTTTTTTTTTTGATCATCATTGACCTGGGAGGTTTATTATCCTGACTTTTGGCATAAGGTAAAGGAAGCTCAGAGTCTTTTACTAGCAATGTGTTCATTAGTAAGTAAATCATGTCTTAAGCTTATGTCTTAGATCTCAACTGGGGGATTATATATAGATTTTGATGCAGTCACTTGTTATTGATTAATCTACAACAAGACACGTATAATGTAAAAAATAATTGGCTGGGTGATGAGAAGACAAAAGAGAAGGCTCTTCCATTTCCCCTCTCTACCGCCTGCCAGTTGAGAGCACTGAGTACAATATAACAAAACATATTCCATGAAAAATTGAATTTTAGGTAAACTCTCTGTTGTCTTATTAGTGTTCATTACCAATTTTTCAATCGTTGGGATCCCAGAGCACCATAAGCAACAAGAACAATATCATGTGACTTGCAGAACTCCAACAGTTTGTTCTGATTGAGATAAGGGTGACATTCTACCTGTAGAATGCCAACATAGAAGAGTGTCAGGTTATGTAGGAAGGTGATATCAATATGACAGAGAAAGGCAAAAAGTTTAAAACATCTAAAGAAAAAATAAACTATGGAACACTAAATTGGAACTGAAAATATCAATATCAAGTAATTTTTAAAAGAAATACATATTATATCTCTATTCCTGAAAACAGAAAAAGTAATAACATTCCTGAGAACAAGCAACCCTAGGGACCAGAACTCAGCTACTAAATACATTACCAGGGGACATACCTAACTCCAGATCTGGGACAAGAAAACAACTGTTTGAGCCTTGGACATCAATTCTTGGAAAAAGCAAGAATTTGCTCCAAGATACATGAATAAATGTCTGCAGGACAAAAGAACCAGACTGATGGGTTCCCATTGGTAACATCTGAGTAGACTTTAACACCAAAGGGAATCATGAATGAGAGCAAATGTAGCACACAGAGTCAACAAAAATCCCTGAGAGAGAGAGAAAGAGCAAAAACGTTTCCGTCTACGAATGATTATTATGAAAACTCCTTTCTCAGAAACTGACAATTAAAGGGAAGAAGGGACATTTTTGATTTGTCTTATAGGAATGCTGCTGCTGCTGCTAAGTCGCTTCAGTCATGTCTGACTCTATGCAACCCCATAGACGGCAGCCCACCAGGCTCCACTGTCCATGGGATTTTCCAGGCAAGAGTACTGGAGTGGGGTGCCATTGCCTTCTGTCTTATGGGAATAGGTGCATTTTATCCTGACTTAATGAGGGAATTTTATTTTTACAATAAAATGTCAGGTAAGAAGATTAAAAAGTGCTTATATTGAAAATATTGAAAATTGTCCTAGAGAAATAATTAATTCAGGTGAACATCATTGATGGATTCTCAACCATTATATGAAAACTTGGGGGAAACTGAAATTCCTTTGATGACAATTATTATCCAGTAGATGACCAGGCAATTTCAACATGGGAAATACACATTTCCAAATTAAAAATCTAGCTACCAGTAGCTTTACTAGAACAAAAATACCATCATCACAGTGGGATGGCTGGTCATCACGTGCTTCCTGCTGGGTGCCATGTGAGGGGCACAGCATGCAAAGGACATATCCCCCAAATGTATAAATTTATGAACATGAGTAAGGGGTTCAGGTCTATCTGTTAATTTACAGGAACTGAGAAACAAATTAACAATACAAGATGCTAGTCTGATAAATCTATTATATTTGTCGAAAAATTGTTTGGATATCATGGTTAAAAATTATAATTGAGTGACCATGACAGATTAAAAGAGCTTGAGATACATGACTCAGAGTGAAGATGTGAGCCACAATGAGATCAATTCAACCTAATATTACACATGTAAATATACATATATATGTGTATATATATATATATATATACACACACACACATACACATCTGCCAATGTGGCAAAATGTGAAACATTTTGCATACAAGAGGGAAAATATGGGTGTCCTTGACCGTACCCTTAATTTTCTAATATCTGAAAATTTTCACAATGAAAACTTGGAGGCAAAATTAATGCTAAAATCACAATAGTTTTGAAGCCTTTTTAATTTAGAATATTGATTATACATATATGCTGTGCTGTGCTTAGTTGTGCAGTCATGTCCAACGCCTTGTGACCCCATGGACTGTAACATGCCAGGATCCCCTGTCCATGGGGATTCTCCAGACAAGAATACTGGAGTGGGTTGCCATGCCGTCCTCCAGGGGATCTTTCCAACCCAGGGATCAAACCCAGGTCTCCTGCATTGCAGGCAGATTCTTTACCATCTGAGCCACCAGGCAAGCCCAAGAATATTGGAGTGGGTAGTCTATCCTTTCTCCAGGGACCTTGCTTCTATCACCAGTCACATCCACAACTGGGTATTGTTTTTGCTTTGGCTCCATCCCTTTATTCTTTCTGCAGTTATTTCTCCACTGATGTCCAGTAGCATACTGGCACCTACCAACCCGGGGAGTTCCTCTTTCAGTATCCTATCATTTTGCCTTTTCATACTGTTCTCAAGGCAAGAATACTGAAGTAGTTTGCCATTCCCTTCTCCAGTGGACCACATTCTGTCAGACCTCTCCACCATGACCCGCCCATCCTGGGTGGCCCCACACAGCATGGCTTAGTTTCACTGAGTTAGACAAGGCCATTCAGATATGACCTAAATCTAATCCCTTATGATTATACAGTGGAAGTGAGAAATAGATTTAAGGCACTAGATCTGACAGACAGAGTGCCTGATGAACTGTAAAGAGAGGTTTGTGACATTGTACAGGAGACACAGATCAAGACCATCCCCATGGAAAAGAAATGTGAAAAAGCAAAATGGTTGTCTGAGGAGGCCTTACAAATAGCTGTGAAAATAAAAGTGAAAAGCAAAGGAGAAAAGGAAAGATATAAGCATCTGAATGCAGAGTTCCAAAGAATAGCAAGGAGAGATAAGAAAGCCTTCCTCAGCGATCAGTGCAAAGAAGTAGAGGAAAACAACAGAATGGGAAAGACTAGAGATCATTTCAAGAAAATTAGAGATACCAAGGGAACATTTCATGCAAAGATGGGCTCGATAAAGGACAGAAATGGTCTGGACCTAACAGAAGCAGAAGATATTAAGAGGAAGTGGCAAGAATACACAGAAGAAAGGTACAAAAAAAGAGCTTCTGACCTAGATAATCAAGATGGTGTGATCACTCACCTAGAGCCACACATCCTGGGATGTGAAGTCAAGTGGGCCTTAGAAAGCATCACTATGAACAAAACTAGTGGAGGTGATGGAATTCCAGTTGAGCTATTTCAAATCCTGAAAGATGATGCTGTGAAAGTGCTGCACTCAATATGCCAGCAAATCTGGAAAACTCAACAGTGGCCACAGGACTGGAATAGGTCAGTTTTTATTGCAATCCCAAAGAAAGGCAATGCCAAAGAATGCTCAAACTACTGCACAATTGCACTCATCTCACATGCTAGCAAAGTAATGCTCAAAATTCTCCAAGCCAGGCTTTAGCAGTACATGAACCGTGAACCTCCAGATGTTCAAGCTGGTTTTAGAAAAGGCAGAGGAACCAGAGATCAAATTGCCAACATCTGCTGGATCATCAAAAAAGCAAGAGAATTTCAGAAAAACATCTATTTCTGCTTTATTGACTATGCCAACGCCTTTGACTGTGTGGATCACAATAAACTGTGGAAGATTCTGAAAGAGCTGAGAATACGAGACCACCTGACCTGCCTCTTGAGAAATCTGTATGCAGGTCAGGAAGTAACAGTTAGAACTGAACATGGGACAACAGACTGGTTCCAAATAGGAAAAGGAGTACATCAAGGCTGAATACTGTCACCCTGCTTATTTAACTTATACACAGAGTACATCATGAGAAACTCTGGGCTGGAGGAAGCACAAGCTGGAATCAAGATTGCCGGGAGAAATATCAATAACCTCAGATATGCAGATGACACCACTCTTATGGCAGAAAGTGAAGATGAACTAAAAAGCCTCCTGATGAAAGTGAAAGAGGAAACTGAAAAAGTTGGCTTAAAGCTCAACATTCAGAAAACGAAGATCATGGCATCTGGTCCCATCACTTCATGGCAAATAGATGGGGAAACAGTGGAAACAGTGTCAGACTTTATTTTTCTGGGCTCCAAAATCACTACAGATGGTGACTGCAGCCATGAAGTTAAAATACGCTTACTCCTTGGAAGGAAAGTTATGACCAATCTAGACAGCATATTAAAATGTGCTAGACATTAAAATGTCTCTAGACAGCAGAGACATTACTTTGCCAACAAAGGTCCGTCTAGTCAAGGCTATGGTTTTTCCAGTGGTCTTGTATGGATGTGAGAGTTGGACTGTGAACAAAGCTGAGTGCTGAAGAATTGATGCTTTTGAACTGCAGTGTTGGAGAAGACTCTTGAGAGTCCCTTGGACTTCAAGGAGGTCCAACCAGTCCATCCTAAAGGAGATCAGTCCTGGGTGTTCATTGGAAGGACTGATCTGAAGCTGAATCTCCAATACTTTGGCCACCTCTTGCGAAGAGTTGACTCACTGGAAAAGACCCTGATGCTGGGAGGGATTCGGGGCAGGAGGAGAAGGGGACGACAGAGGATGAGATGGCTGGATGGCATCACCGACTCGATGGACATGAGTTTGAGTGAACTCTGGGAGTTGGTGATGGACAGAGAGGCCTGGCCTGCTGTGATTCATGGGGTCACAAACAGTAGGACATGACTGAGCGACTGAACTGAACTGATATATATATTTATCCTGAATTTTACAAGCTACATTTTCTGTAGAAGACTCTTACTCCTTGACTTCAGGTTGTACCTTATAGACATTGTTGTTGTTTACTCATTAAGTCATGTTTGATTCTTTAGTGGCCCAATGGGCTTCCTAGGCAAGAATATTGGAGTGGCTTGCCATTTCTTTCTCCAGGGCATCTTACCAACCCAGGGATTGAACCAGAGTCTCCTGCATTGGCAGGCAGATTCTTTACACTGCGCCACCAGGGGAGCTTGTGGACATTATGTTATATGAAATACGGCAGTTGCAGAAAGACCAATGTTAATACCTAAATTGGTCAAACTCACCGAATTAAAGAGTAATGTGATGGTTACCATAGGGTGGGGGGGAGTAGGGAGAAATCAGTATTTCCTATTCATAGGTACAAAGTCTCAATTATACAAGGTGAATAAATTCTAGAGACTTACTGTACAGCATCGTCCCTATGCTTAAAGTTATTGTATTATATAATACAATACAATGAACTTAAAGTACATTGTATTGTGCAGTGTTATATACTTAAAATGTTTTTAAATGAATCATTTTAACTTTTCTTACAGAAATAAAGTAAAAAATTTAAGAAATATAAGAGTACAGAACCAAACAAAGAAAAATGTATTTAAATAGTTAATTTTATGATAGACATCAATGGGAGAAAAAGATTAAGACTGAGTAAATCACGGGGTGTGCTCTGAGTAAATCACAGGGTGTGCTCTAATTCCTGACTATTTTATCTACTGTTAGTATCGCTATAAGATGTTGATTTCACTCTATAACCTGAATGATTTTCAGAGCCTCCAGTAAATTTTTTTGTACTATGCTTCCTGTTGAAGACCCTATAAACACAGAGACACCAAGACTAAGGATTTGGGTATCTAAACCCCACACAAACTCTTAACACTTGTCTCAGCTGATTTATCTCTATTTACTTCCTATTCCATGTTTTAATGGTCTTTCTTCGGGTACATAGTTTCCTCTGAGGCACTTTTACCATCTGATTTCTGGAGATCCTTTCAGCTCAGGGAAACACCTCCTTCCTCTAAGTTCTAGGGGACTAGCCTAACTCCCTTCACCTCCATTACCTTCCCTCAGTCCTCACCACAATTTAGCAGGGAGCCATCCCAAGATTTTCCACCCAGACTTTTTCAGACAGAGATACCTTTTTTGGTTCAATTTACACCATCCAGACGGGGGCTCTGATCTCTAGAATCATCTGTCCACAAAGATCGGATGAACAGGAGGGGAGGAGAGACAGACAGACATCAGGCTGAAGTCCACGAGGAGGTTCTGAAGAGCAGGAACGAGAAGATCCTCACCTGGTTGCAGACAGGCTTGTACTTGAGCCCGGGTTTGTTCAGGATCTTCTCCAGCTGCTTGTGGTTGAAATTAGACACCCCGATGGACTTGGCCAGCCCTGCATCTTTACATGTCTCCAGGGCCTGGGGAGGGAAGGGTGGTGAGCAGTAATTCAAAATGAGTGATAGATCAAGAATAAATGCTGGAAAAGATCTGTAGAAAGTGTCTTGTGTCAAGAATTGACACTGATTTTAAGAAAGAAGAAAGGAGAAGAAGGTCATGACACAAGAAGAAGAATTAATCATCTCCTCATTAGAAAACCCTGGAGAAGACATATCACACGGAAGGAAATGCCTGGCTTCACC
Source organism: Budorcas taxicolor (assembly GCF_023091745.1). Lineage (NCBI taxonomy): Eukaryota > Metazoa > Chordata > Mammalia > Artiodactyla > Bovidae > Budorcas > Budorcas taxicolor. The sequence goes on along the minus strand of NC_068922.1, from coordinate 43,567,633 downwards.
ATCCCAGATTCTGTCCTTTTCTGTGAACATTTCAGCAATGGTTTCCTCCCCACAACCCCAGCATCCCAGTCCTTAGATTCATGAACTGCTGAGTCTGACCATCCACAGCCCATTCTCACAGGTGGAAGAAATGAAGGTGGTTCCCCGTCTCCTGACTCCTCCCCTGGTTTTCTCCTCCCTGGACTCACCTCCCACGTGCGACAGAGATCTACTGAGTCATATATCATTTTTCCATTTTCATCTTTTGGAAAAAGTTCCTCTCCTGGCTGGAATAGAAGCAGTCATTTTAGAGATGTCATAAAATAATTTCTCCATTTAGTCAGCCTGCCAGGCACATCTAAGACCAGGACATTAACGTCCATAAGATAGGTTTACAACATTCCAGATCTCTTACACTTACCATATGTTTTAATAAATAGAACATTCTAGGTCCTAAAGGGGACTCATTGTGACTGATGCAAAGAATGGCAATGTTACATGGCTTTATTTCCAGAATAAAAATTACAGTCTTGACTTAGATGTGATACAGTTTCTTTTCTCTCTGATCATCTGATAGCCCTAGGGCAGACACATGAACCGACAAGACTATCCTTAGGTTGATATGGGCTGTGAAAGATCCAGACATGTTCTCAAATGTTCATGACCATGAGCCTTGAACTAATCAAGGTTAATTTACCACTGATGGAAAATGTTGATATAAAAATAAAGCCAACCAAGAGTAATGGAAAGTGAAGTAGTAGGGGGGGAAAGGAGACACTTCTGAAGAGTACTGCAAATCCTTAAATCTTCCATAGCTGGGCCTTGCCATCTACATAAACCAATAAACTCTTCTTCATAGGATGGCTTGGCTTGAGTTTATTTCTGCAACTTAACATCAACCTAGAACTCTGGGACAGTCTAAAGGGATAGGTTTGGGAGAGCGGTGGGAGGGGGCTTCAGGATGGGAGGGACACATGTATTCCTATGGCCTATTCATGTTTATGTATAGCAAAACAATCACAATATTGTAAAGTAATTAACCTCCAATTAAAATAAATAAATAATTTAAAAAAAAAAAAACAGTTCAAAGTAATACAGTTCTTAATGGCAAAGTACAGTCCACAGACCTCATCATGAAGACAGGCAACAGTGTAGGCAAGGTCTCCTAAGTCCCAATAAAGGTTTAGACTCACCTAGAGAGAGCACCATCAAATCTGCTCAACTTGAAAGGGTGAAAGATGAGATAAACTCATCTTGTTCGAGTGTAAGGCAATGTCATGCTCACCACGGCTACACCAAACTCTGTGTTCTTAAAATCCCCAAGGGACTCAAGAGTCATACTCAGTACTGTGTGCAGAACTCACCTATTTCTATTCCCTCACGTTTTTGAGCAGAGAACATGAGATTATTGAGCTTTTTTCTCTGGGAGGAATGACAAAGAAATTAAAAAAATTTTTTAAACCCCTCAGTAAAAAGATAATCATAAATGATTATTTGGGAATTCTACTCTAGTGAAGAGTATATCCTACTATGAAAAATCTGAAGTCAATCATCCATGCAGGTTGATAGACATTCTGACACAAGAAATAAAATAGTTGTAATCATACAAATTGCCAACCTTCAGAGCCAGTGGAAAATGAATAATGTAGAGATCGACATAGTCCAGTTGAACATTTTTCAGTGACTTTTCCAAGGCTGGTCGGACCAACTCTGGTTGAAGGAAAGTGGACCAAAGCTGCAGAGATTAAAGAAAGGAAGCTGCATGAAATTAACATTGTAGGTAATTTTGTTTTTATGCTTTCATCTAAAAATCAGAGATTCTTCCTGATTAGAAATGGATGATCACAGAGGAAAACCACCCTATTTCTTTTTCAGTTCCATTTTTTATCTAACCAACCCATGTAAACTTTGTTATTTGATTGAATTTATCATTAGTATATCATTCACAATGGAAGAAAATGACCCAAGAATGAAAAGTATTATCAAATAACTAATATACCCATCATCTGAATTATGTTTAATAAAGTTTAAAAGCAGTTCACAAAGTCAATCTAATTCTATCAAAGAATCAATCCTCTTAGGAGAAATTAGAACCTTTTTGTTTACATAAATGTAGGAAGTGTTTTGAACATATTATTATGTACAGAACATAATTTAAGGCATTTGGTTAGATCTTATGTAATAAAAAACAGCTCCTCCTATTTCCACCTCTTAGATGAAAGTAAGAACTGAGATTTAGAATTTGAATAAAATTTAGAAAGTTTCCTAGATGATAAGGAAAGCTATAATCTAATTATTTCTGTCTGATTCATTAGCCCATACTAAATCACACTACTCTGGTCTAGGCTCAGAAAAACAAATTGACTTTAATTTAAAATTAATATTTGAACCAATGATGAGAAAGCCATCATCACTCTCACTTTATTTTTGGATACCAGATTTAATACACAAATATGTGTGAAAAAAGTTGTACCAATAAGCAGTGTTCACCAAACAGCTATTGATCTGGCTACATAATTATCACCTGCACACAATGACTTGCATACATGTGCACACACAACACACACAACACCTTTGAAGTGTAGAATATGTCTTCTCTCTTCACAGTGCCATCTGCAATCTTGCTCCGAATAGCTTGTCCAACTTGCCCTTCATTTTGGTACAAATGAGCGCAGTCAATATGGCGAAACCCAACCTCTATAGCCAATTGGGTGACCTCCAGAGCTTCACTCTTAGGAACCTACATACGCAACAAGTGTGGTAGTTGAATATTCACATGATAAATAAACTGCTGATGTACAAGCTTTGATTTTTCCCAAGAGAAATTAACAAACAAAAGCTTTAATGTTTCTTTGTGCCTTTGGTTAGTTCTGCATGTGTGGTGTTGAACCCATGATAAGTTATCTGAAATTTCCTGTAAAGTTATTAAATGAACACCCAGGAAGTCTTCAATCCCAGGTGATCAGTGGTTGATCAAAGGCATCAGAGGACCCCAAAGGCCACCTCCAGGTTCAGTGATGTGCTGGAGGAACTCATAAAAGTGAAAAAAGTGAACGTGTTAGTTGTTCAGTTTTGTCCGATTCTTTGAGACTTCATGGACTGTAGTCTGCTAGGCTCCCCTGTCCATGGAATTCTCCAGGCAAGAAAGGAAGATCCCCTTCTCCAGGTATCAAACCTGTGTCTCCTGAGTTGCAAGCAATTCTTTACCATCTGAGCCATGGATATGATTTATACAGTGAGATATTTTATGCAAAGTCAGTGAGGGTAAAGGTTCATGATACAAAGCACCAAGAAACAAGGTGAAATCTTCTAAGAGTGCTCTATCTACCAATGTAGTCATGCAGAATATACAAAATAAAAACTGCTGCTAAGTCACTTCAATCGTGTCCGACTCTGTGTGACCCCATAGACAACAGCCCACCAGGCTGCCCTGTTCCTGGGATTCTCCAGGCAGGAACACTGGAGTGGGTTGCCATTTCCTTCTCCAATGCATGAAAGTGAAAAGTGAAAGTGAAGTCGCTCAGTCGTGTTCGACTCTTAGCGACCCCATGGACTGCAGCCTACCAGGCTCCTCCGTCTATGGGATTTTCCAGGCAAGAGTACCAGAGTGGGGTGCCATTTCCTTCTCCACAAAATAAAAACTATACCTATTCAAAGTGTGCTAAGTGATTTTTTAATGCCTATCCTGGTGGCTCAGATGGTAAAGAATCCGCCTGCAATGCAGGAGATGTGGGTTTGATCTCTGGGTCAGGAACATCCCTTAGAGAATGGAATGGCAACCCACTCCAGTATTCATGCCTGGAAAATCCCATGGAAAGAGGAGCCTAGCAGGTTACAGTCCTTGGGTTCGCAAAGAGTTGGACACAACTGATGGACTACTACCACTTTTGCTTTCTTTCCCTGGGTAATGATATCACAACCAAGCTAGCTAACAGTTCCATCACCTCACATAGTTAACTTTTATAGGTGTTTGTGAGACCTTTAAGGTCTACTCTTCTGGCAAATCTCAAGAATATAACCCATTATTATTAACAGTTGCCACTGTGCTGTACATCAGGTCTCCAGACTTATATATCTTACAACTGAAGGCCTTTACCATTTGACCAGCATCTTTCCATTTTCCCCAACTTTATCCGCAGCTCCTGGTCCCTGTGATTTTACTCTCTGCTTCTATGAGTTCAACTTTTTTTATAGATCCTACTCATAGAAAGATCATGCAGTGTTTGTTCTTTATGTCTGACTTATTTTACTCAGCTTAATGTTATCCAAGTTCATCCATGTTATTTCAAATTATGGATCATTTCTTTTATAAGCCTGAATAATATTTTTCTTCTTTTTATGTGACTTGTGATCTTTTCTTTTTAAAGGAGGTGCTTGTCTAACTTCCATCTGTTGGGTCTAGTTCTGCCTTTCCTTAAATGCAGGGGCATTCAGGGATGTCCTGAGGAATGAATTAGTGAGCTTCAGTAATAGCTGAACCCTTCCCTCTCCTCATCCCAGTTTGCATCACAAAGTCCTGTCTTCTGTCTTCAAAATTTTTCTGAATATTTCCTTCTGTTTCATACATAAAATAAGCGATATTCAAAGTTTAAGGACCAGAACCTTGTCATACAACTACTCAATACATACTGTAAAGACAAGATGACTAGCAAAATTCCTGGATTCCAGTCTAGTAAGTTATCCTCTTTGTCCCTCTTACACTCAAGCACTGAAGACCATAGTTAGATAAAGATATATTACAAAAGCCAAGAATTGAAATCTTTTCCTGTAAGACTATAGCTTGTCTCCTCAAATGGCACTGAGCTTTCCATTAGAAGAAGTTCCCACTCAGAAACAGAAGTATAGGGCAAAACACAGTTGAAGTGTTTCTTCCCTGTGACCTACTAGGTATTCCACAGTAGAAAAGCAATTCTCTCCCATTAGTTTTCAGTCACCTCATCTTTAGGAATTTTTACCTCAAATACTTCTCTGGGTCATGTCTTTTTGGAAGGAGGAAATGGTTCTGGAATTAATGAAATATACAGAGAAACCTAGCCATTACAATCACCCTCAAAGCAAAGCAGCTGACAGTCAATGTTCTTGACAGCTGAGTCTCACCTCTCCTGCCAAGCTGGGAAAGAGATGGAAGCTGGAGGGGAATCCAGAGTAATCTACAGGTGAGCACAGCCTCAGACCCTGATGCAGAGTGGAGACTGGATGCTCTCTCCCCTTTCACAGGGCATGGCTCTAGCCTGGTTAGTAGAACCACAAGATCCTCCCAGAGTCACACAGGAACTCAGTGCTTGACAACCCAAGTTCCTTCCGCTCATGTCACATCCACTACAGTTTATGTCAACCCACAACCACTACTCTTACCTCCTCAGGTGCATAGGTTCCAAAGCCTAGGATAGGAATGAAGTGGCCATCATTAAGCTTCACCCTCTGGTATTTGGGATCCATTGCCTGTTGCTCTTCTGAGTAAGCAGACTCTGATTTTCTTCTTCTGCCCTCACAGGTTATAAGTAATATGAAAGTAACACCCCAACTGCACTGTCCAATGTCAGCAGATACATTGTAGGAGGAGCATGATTGAACCAATACCCACGGAGTAAGAAATAAACAAAGGGTGTTAACTTGTTTGCTTTTTTATCAGAACAATATTCCTATTATACAATGATATAAATCATCAATTTCTTGGAAATTTTTACTTTATTTTTTAATTTTTATTTTTTTTTATTTTACTTTATTTTACTTTACAATACTGTACTGGTTTTGCCATACATCAACATGAATCCGCCACGGGTGTACATGAGTTCCCAATCCTGAGCCCCACTCTCACCTCCCTCCCCATACCATCTTTACTTTATTTTTTTAATAAGTAAATTTTAAATTCTGGATCCACTTACATTATTGTAAATTATTTCAGGGGATTTGCTGAATAATTATTGACCATATGTTAGACTAGAAACCACACGTACCAATTTTTAAAATTTTCTAATTATAAAGCCCAACTTGAGCAAACATCAATTGAAACAATTATCTGTATTACAGTGCATACACATACGTACTTATACACACAGTCACAGAATTTAAAGTAATAACTAATAAGGACTTCTCAAAATGCTAACACTTAATAAAGAATGAAAACATCAAATGAATATAAATTTGCCTTTTTATATATCCTACCAGCAAAATTATTTTGCTAATAGATGGGGGTGAAATCCTGAAAATGATGTGAAAATCAGACATTCTGGCAAAGATCTTATTAGAGGTTAGTTATTAATGGTTTTTACTGTGTACGATATGTTAACAGATTCTCTGTTCCAATCTTTTAGCTACTTTTGTTGTTCAGTTGCTCAGTCATGTCTGACTCTCCGACCCCATGGACTGTAGCACGTCAGGCTTCCCTGTCCTTCACCATCTCCCAGAGCTTGCTCAAACTCATGTCCATTGAGTCATTGATGCCATTCAACCATCTCTTCCTTTGTCATCCTGTTCTCCTCCTGCCTTCAATATTTCCCAACATCAGGGTCTTTTCTAATGAGTAAGCTAGTTAGAGAACCTTTAAAATTGCCATGACGTAAATGATATTTTATATAATTTGTTATCTTGCTCAACATTATTCATAAAAGGAAGACCTGTAAACAAGTTAAATTATAATATATCTGAAAGAGTGAGGAAAATCATCAAGCATTGCTACAGTGGAATGTTGTGAAGCCAATTAAAATTTAACATGGAAATTAAAGTTAGCTAAAGAGTGAGCTATGAGCTGCTGGATTTTCCCCTGGAAGCATAAGGAAAATTAAAGAAACTAGCTATAAACTAGCTATACAACCTCATAGGAGCCCTGGGAAACAGTCAGAAGAACACCTAGAATGACAAATGAACCAGCTTCCCAGGTGATGGAGTGGTAAAGAATTCGCCTGCAATGCAGGAGACACAGGTTCAATCCCTGGGTTAGGAAGATATCCTGGAGAAGGAAATGAAAACCCATTCCAGTATTCTTGCCTGGGGAATTCCCTGGACAGTGGAGCCTGGCAGGCTATAGTTCCATAGGGTCTCAAAAGAGTCAGACACAACTCAGTGACTAAACAACAACACCAAACGAACACCCAATTAAGGAAAATTCAGAACAGAATGGCAGGAAATTTCATCATGGATTCACCCACCTGTACCCTTCTGCTTGGGGCAATGCAGTCTTGTTCAGCTCCCAGTTGCCTCCCTCAAACCAGAATGATCACAGAAAACCTTATCTGCAATGTTCCAACCTACTTAGGGGCTGCCTGGAGACTGGTGACTGTTTCATTCTATGTTTTAAGCTTAAACTGAAGAGCAGCTGGGGTATCTCATTACAGCTGCAGGGGGACTATACGTATGTGGGGCCAGGGACAAAGGATAAGGGTGGATACATAGACTAGACCATGTAAAACCCTGAGTAGTACTGGAGTGTGGATTTGGGGGACAGTAGGGTATTTCAAAAACCATCCTAAATTCAGGAGAATCAAAAAGGTTCACATATGCCAGGCAAGATTATGACTCAGAAATGAACCAAGTTGTCCTCAGTTTTCCTTTGGGCAGATCCCAGGACTAGGAGTATTCCAAGCAAACTAGTGAAGGACTGTCAGGACATGAAACCAATCTACCAGCAGTGAGTGTTTGCCTGTTGTTTCAAGTACCCAGCTGTGAACACACACAGGAACACCTACACACACACATGACATAAAGAGAGAAAGGAAAGAAGGAGAAAGAAAGAAAAAGGAAACCATGGTCCAGGAAAGGAAGAAAATAAATTGGCACCGACTCTTCCTGAACAGTCACAGGAGCCACACTTAGCACACAGTGAGTGTCACACACTGTCCTGGGAGGAGCTCCAGGCAGGATGCTGAGCTCAGCTCCCCCAGGAGCACATCAGGATCCCATCGCCTGAAAACACACGACACCAGCAGAAAGCCTTGTCCACACCAGGGCTGTAAAGAACTGTCCCCACGGAGCTGGGTGGGAAGGGAAGAGAAGCCGTCAGATCAGCCGTCAGACGAGGAGGAGGAATGGGGGCTCAGAGGTCCTCCCTGAAGAGACCCGTGAACACCACGCACTGGGCACCGCAGCCCTGGGACGACCCCGGGAGGTCACAGCCCCACAGCTGCTGTGAACCCAGGGGGACCCGCAGGAGGCCTGGGAACCTGACTCCTCCTGAGACACGCACCTGCTCCTGCTCCTGGAACAGGCTGAGGGGGCGGCAGGACACTGCTCAGACTCGGGCTGGTTTACTGGGCAGCCTGTGTGCCCCCAGCCTACAGATGCCCCCTCAGCACCTCTGGATCCAGTTCACCCCCCCTGGAGTGAGGGCCACCCATGCTGGGCAGAGTGGGCAGTGCCCATACAAGGACACACCTGCAAGACATGGATGGATAACTAGTTTCGTAGAAATGGAGAAAGTTAAACAAATTGAAAAGACAGAGGAATTCGTCTCAAATGAAAGAATAAGAAAATAACACCTGCAAAATCAGCTAATGAAACAGAGGTATTGCTTACCAAAGTAATTTACCAGAATTGAAAGTGTCAGTAATAAGAATGCTAACTGAACTAGGGAAAAGAGTAAATGAATACAGTGAGACTGTTAACAAGTAACTAAAAAATATAAAAAAAAAATAACCAGTCAGAACTAAATAATGCAATAACTCAGATTAAAAAAAACACTCTAGAAGGAATTAGTAGCAGACTAGGTAATACAGAAAAATTTATAAGTGACCTGGAAGAGAGATTTATGTGAATCATGCATTAGCATTAAAGACAGCAAAAAGGGAAACAAACTTTAAAAAAGAAAACAGTTTAAAAAGCCTCTCAGACAACATCAAGTGTACTAACATCCTCATGATAAGAGTCCTAGAAGAAAGGGGGAGAGAGAAGGGGGTAGAAAAGGCATTTGATGAAATTATGGCTAAAAATATCTTGAACCTGCAGAAGGGAAAAGCTATCCAGGTGCAAGATGCACAGAGAGCCCCAAATAAGATAAAACCAAAGAGGCCCACACCAAGACACATCAAAATTAGAAAGGCAGAAGTTAAAGATAAAGAGAGGAGTCTAAAGGCATCAGGAGAAAAATGATGAGTCACATACAAGGAAAAAGACACCAGGCTGTTGGCTGATTATTCTGCAGAAATTAGGCACAACAGTCTGGCATGATGTTTCTAAAGTACTGAAAGGAAAAAAATCTACAACCTAGGATACTAGGAAATAGATCCAATAATGTATAATAACTCGAAATGGAGTATAATCTATAAAATAATGAACCACTCAGCTGTACATCTGAAATAATAGAATATTATGTCAACTATATTTCAATGAAAAAGATAAGAATGTTTGCTTTCCTGATCATTAAAATCATACATACAAATTACAGAATTTAGGGTAAGAAAGGAGAGGTTAGAGAATAAATATAACCTATAATTAGCCTGTTGTGATTAGTCACTCAGTCGTATCCAACTCTTTGCAACCCCATGGACTATAGCCCGCCAGGCTCCTCTGTTCTTGGGATTCTCCAGGCAAGAATACTGGAGTGGGTTGCCATACCCTTCTCCAGGGTATCTTCCCAACCCAGGGATAAAACCTGGGTCTCCTGCATTGTAGACATATTCCTTACCATCTGAGCCACAAGGGAAGCCAAATCAGCCTTGACAAATGTGTGAATTTGTATTTTATTTACAAATCAGATAATCTGCAACATGTTAATTGTGTGCTTTCCTTTTGACTTAAGTATCTTCTGAAGCTCTCAAATATTATTTTAAAAATCCAGTATTATATTTTGCTTCTTTTGAGTAGTACATTGTCTTAATGTACGTTATTCTTTCATCATTTGGGTTTTCTTTAGCATTTGATTAGTTCTTGCATATTTTGCCACTCATTCATAGATTCATACAGCAAAACTTTATTGAAAATATTTTATGTGCCAGACACTTTTATCCACAAGTAACAAAAACAGGAAATAAAATTTTTTAATGACTTGAGTTGATAGTCTAGTGCAGGATAGAGACTATGGATAAAATCAAAAGTATGTAGCTGTTAGGAGTGGGAGAGTTCCCCTTGAGAGAGAACCCTGCAGTTTCTCACATTTCTGTGCACCTGATAAGCAGAGACTCTGACCACGCTTCATCCCACACTAAGTTTTCAAGACATTTGTCCAGTGAACATCCTTGCAATATAGAGACAGTGGCTCCTTGCAGAGACATGGAAGGCATGTTTGCTGTGCAGTAAAGTAAAGAAAACCTCTCCCTCATAAGAAAAGGAGGGATGCTGAGAGCATACGTTCATTGACCCAGGATCCCTAGACTCAAGGTTTTTTTTCCTGTCACTCAACTCACTGAATATTCAGGCATCACCTGGGACCTTCACTCCAACTTTAGAAATGGGGACCCAGGGAACTAGCACAACACACCTTGTTGTGAAGAACATTCCCATAATATACTCTGTGCATGAACTCATTACCCTGTAAACCTTAATCCTATACAATGTTCTATGTCAGTTATGGCTCAACAAAGCTGAAAAATGATACTGATTTGGCTACAGCATTTTTTATGAATAATAATTTTTTTTTTCCTTTACCAGCATCTGTGAAACCAGGGCAAGCTGATTTGTTAGCTCACAAATTAGGTTGAAATCTTATATCCATCATGATTCTTGACAGAACACAATACGACTGAGTCAAAGGTTAGAACAGGACAAAGATTAGAAAATAGCATTACATCAGGGAATGTTAACTTCCTTACAAAGAAAGAATGGGGCAGCCCCAAACTGCTACCAGCGACACTGTCATGGCTATTGGAGTGTGTCTGGATATTAAAATTCCACAACATTCCGACCAGACACCTGCCATTTGAATGAGTGACTTCAGTGATACAGAGGCAGGGGAGCTGAATACTCAGAGGACTGACTAGAGAAGAAAAGTCATCAGCTGAAATCCAAACAACATCCAGGATCAGAGAGCACACAAGGGAAGGGACACCAACCAGTGCATTCTTCACCCTACTCACATCCATTTGTGGGAGATCCAACCAGTCCATTCTGAAGGAGATCAGCCCTGGGATTTCTTTGGAAGGAATGATGCTAAAGCTGAAGCTCCAGTACTTTGGCCACCTCGTGCGAAAAGTTGACTCATTGGAAAAGACTCTGATGCTGGGAAGGATTGGGGGCAGGAGGAGAAGGGGATGACAGAGGATGAGATGGCTGGATGGCATCACGGACTCGATGAACGTGAGTCAGAGTGAACTCTGGGAGATGGTGATGGACAGGGAGGCCTGGTGTGTTGCGATTCATGGGGTCGCAAAGAGTCGGACACGACTGAGTGACTGAACTGAACTGAACTGATAACTCAGATCATGGGACAAATTCTGACCGTCCTCCATAGGAGGGAGGCACTAGGACCACCTAGTTCTACATAACTTCCTCGCCGGACATGGTGACTCTCCATACGATCATTAAATGCTGGTGCAGGTGGTCCATTGGGAGAAGAGTGGAGTTATATCCGGCATGATGCACATATGTGTCAAATGCCAAGCCCATCTTGCTCAAGTTGCAGTGTCTGTCCAGGTGTGCTGCTGGAACAGGTGTGCACACTTTACCCATGAGGTGCCCTTGGGAAAACTTGGAAAATCAGAGCTCAAGCCATCTCCCTTCTTCCAAGTAGCTGCCCATTTTCTATACAGTTCAAATGTAAGGCAAGAAAATTTCTGCCAATGTTCCCTTGCCCCTTCTCAAAATTATCCACCTTACCCCCACTGTTATCAGATAAGGGGGGAAGCAAAAAGTAGAAAAGGAGGGGAAATTTATAACCATTTATATAATACAGTGCCTCTTTAGGTTTACAAAAATAACAAAAACAATCACTTTCCATGTGGCCTTGGACAAGTCAATAACCTGTGTGGTTTCTTTATCTGTAAAATGTGCTAATAGTTGAATTTACTTCATAGGGTGTTTGAATCATCAAGACTGCTGCCTGGAAAACAACAATCGCTCAAACTCTTGGGTAATATAATTGATGCTGTTGCTCCATCAACACATTTCTGCTCCAGTGTGTCTGTGATTAAAATTATTTTTGTTTCTTTTTTTTTTTTTCCCTGCTTCACGGATCTAAGGCATGAGCAGAGCAGTTTTCCATGCTTTGTGAAGGGGAAGTAGTTGTAATTTTAGTTAATTTCTGAAAAGATAGAACACCAAAATATCTGTTTCTCATTCTCTGTAGAATATACAGTTTCTGTGGCAAATAAATGCTGAGGTAAAGAAAAGAAAAACAGTTATTCATATTTCTTGGAACTGATCTTTCTTGGAAAATGGTAGCTGAAAAACATACTTTAATCTTGCTACAGAACCAAGACTTGGGAGTACCCCATCATCGGGGACTAGCTCCACAGAGACAACCACTGTCCCAAGTCCTTGGGACATCTCTTTTTTATTATGTTGCATATGTGACAGTAAATCTGGTGTTTGCTGGGTGGTGAGTAATGAATGAGCTGTCTTCCTTGGATCCACCAGTTGTGTTGGGTACCTTAGACATGTTGTGTAACCATGAGGTCAGGGTTCTGAAAGGTTGTTGTTGAATCACGACGCCGGGATTCTTGGCCCCCGGAGGAGAAGAATTCAATCCGGGGCCAGAGACGAGGCTTGATAGCTCAGAGCTTTTGTGTAATACAGTTTTATTAAAGTATAAAGGAGATAGGGAAAGCTTCTGACATAGGCATCAGAAGAGGGCAGAAAGAGTACCTGCTTGTTAGTGTTAGCAATGAGTTTATATACTCTCCAATGAATCCAAAGAATGTCTGGTGGTTGTAAAGACCTCACCAGACCTACTCCCATAATTTACATAACAGAATTAGCCAGAAGGTTTAATCCAGAGACTGTCCTCAGGCAGAATACATTGTTGTTATATAATCCTTTTAAAGAGCAGGTCTACTCCCATAATTTACAAAATTAGCCAGAAGGTTTAATCCAGAGACTGTCCTCAGGCAGGACACATTATTGTCATATAATCCTAAGGAACATAGAGAAGGAAAAAAAAAGTTTGTCCTTTCTTCCTCCTTGAGAATTCCAGACCCCTCTCTCCTTGGGGACCCCTAGACTTCTTATCAACCTGCCTAGGAAATGACTCTCTCAGTTCTTCCCTGTAAGAGAGAACTAAAGATGTTTTAGAGATAAGGAACATAGACTTGATTAGAAGCAATTTCCAAAGTTTGTGACTAAATAATAAGTAAGATAAATGACCCTGAATTTCTGTATATTTGAGCAATAGTCCTTGATATCTGTTTCTACTGTGAATGCCAAAATTCACTTGTGAAATTTTCCAGATATTGTCTGAGAGAGACTCTCTGTGGTCTGGAGAATAAGAAAAAAGGTCTTATGAAGTGGAGGTCTTATGAAGTGGAGGTCTTTTCTCCCAGCACAGATCCAAGATGTCCTCCATCTGCAATAGGCCATTATGTTAAGCTTTTTTCTTGTTTCTGTTTTGTATCAACAATTAGACATTGAGACCTCAAAGCAGTAACCCTCTCTTTTCCCTCTGGAGCTGAGCTGATCACCATGCGGACAGCTGGACCTGAATGCACAAGAGGACTTGGGACAATGGCTGTCTCTGTGGAGCTAGTCCCTGATGATGAGGGTACTCCCAAGTCTTGGTTCTGTATCTAGACTAGAGTATGTTCTTCAGCTACAATTTTCCAAGAAAGATCAATTCAAAGAAGAACGAATAACTGTGTTTTCTTCTTATTCATCTGAATTTGTGGGTGGAAATCATGAACACTATATTGAGAAGACTTTCCTAGTTATCAGAACAATAGGTGTACTTGCTCCAGGACTTGAAGAAATCGTTCTGATTGAAGATGGAGTGGATGAACATCCCACAGATGTTAGAATGCATGTTACCTAAGAGGAGCTCCTTGAAAGCTTGCGAATCTGAGCATTTCTTGTACATTACTATCAACTCCTTCCAGCTCAGTTGGTAAAGAATCTGCCTGCAAGGCAAGAGACCCCAGTTTGATTCCTGCGTCAGGAAGATCTGCTGAAGAAGGGGTAGGCTACCCACTCCAGTATTCTTGGGTTTCCCTTGTGGCTCAGCTGGTAAAGAATCTGCCCACAATGCGGGAGACCTGGGTTCGATCCCTGGGGTGGGAATATCCCCTGGAGAAGAGAAAGGCTACCCACTCCAGTATTCTGGCCTGGAAAATTCCATGGACTGTATAGTCCATGGGGACACAAAGAGTCAGACACGACTGAGCAACTTTCACTTTCACTTTCTATAACAAATATGATGTTTATTGATGTAACACTTTATTCCTGTTGCGATCTGATCACAATTATTCTGTGACTGTGACTGGCCTTCAAGTTCTCTCAAACACTGAGATCTGGTAAGTGCACGAATACAAAAATGAAGAAGAACAGGTGGTTCTTCTGAGACGTGGAGGGGAGGAATGGAAGCAGGATTGGGGGAATGTGACCAAAGCACCTGGGCCACCGTCACCTGGAGCTTACCATCATTCTGTCCCCACAGTTACTGTGGTTTGGGATGCACTGTGTAGAAAACTGGAGTCAAAGAGAAACAAAAGTGGCTACTGAAGGGTGTGGAGAGAATACACTAGAGTGCTTGGTTGATGTTTGTGGAACAATGTGTTTCCGTTCCTGTGTGTCAGCTGTTCAAATGTCTACCATGTCCAAGTCTGCCAGTTCAAGATATAAATCCAAATGCTCTTACGGAACACTTTGAATTCAGTAGGGAAGAGAAAAGATGGTGGTCAAGACAAACTCAGAGTGAGGAAATATAAAAAACTTTAAATTTTGCACCACCAGGAGGGATAATCAAAAGATTAATTTTGGAAATAGTAAGTATTGAAGAACAAAGATCACCAGGTGACCTTGGCAACTGAGCCAAGCAATTTGAGATAAGGTTTTAGGGTGTGTTTCCAGGAAGTTCCACTCCATTCAGCTCTATCAGAAATATATTTTGTAAAGATTTTTCATCTCATTCTGTGGATTGACTTCTCACTTTCTTCATAATTTCCTTTGACATGAAAAATTTTTGAATTTTGACAAATGCTAATTTATTTAGTTTTTCCTTTGGTGACATACCCAAGAAATCATAGCCAAATCCAATGTAATGAAACCATTCCTCAATGTTGTCTTCTAAGGCTTTCATACCTGTATCTTGTAAGTCTGGGTCTTGGACATGTTATGAGGTTTCTATGTGTACATGTGTCTGTGTTTAAGATAGACAGGTCTAACTTTATGCTTTTGTAGATTGATGTGTAGTTTTATCAGCATTGTTTGTTGAAAAGACTGCACTTTTCCCATAAATGGTCTTAGGCAAACTTGTCAAACAACATTAATTTGTGTTAATTTTTGTATTCTGTTCTATTTCACTGGTCTTTATATATGACTTTACATTTGCCATTATTCACATTATTTTGATGATAATAGCTTTGTTGTGAGTTCTGAAATCTGTAATTGTGAGAAACCTAAATGTGCTCTCTTTTTATTTTTTTCTTTTCCGAGACTTGTTGGGGTATACATAAAGTTCTATCAAATGTATAGATCACTTTGGTTCAGTTCAGTTCAGTCGCTCAGTCGTGTCTGACTCTTTGCGACCCCGTGAATTGCAGCACGCCAGGCTTCCCTGTTCATCACCATCTCCCGGAGTTCACTCAAACTCATGTCCATCGAGTCCGTGATGCCATCCAGCCGTCTCATCCTCGGTCGTCCCCTTCTCCTCCTGCCCGCAATCCCTCCCAGCATCAGAGTCTTTTTCAGTGAGTCAACTCGTCGCATGAGGTGGCCAAAGTACTGGAGTTTCAGCTTTAGCATCATTCCTTTCAAAGAAATCCCAGGGCTGATCTCCTTCAGAATGGACTGGTTGGATCTCCTTGCAGTCCAAGGGACTCTCAAGAGTCTTCTCCAACACCACAGTTCAAAAGCATCAATTCTTCGGCGCTCAGCCTTCTTCACAGTCCAACTCTCACATCCATACAAGACCACAGGAAAAATCATAGCCTTGACCAGATGGACCTTTGTTGGCAAAGTAATGTCTCTGCTTTTGAACATGCTATCTAGGTTGGTCATGACTTTTCTTCCAAGGAGTAAGCATCTTTTAATTTCATGGCTGCAGTCACCATTTGCAGTGATTTTGGAGCCCCAAAAAATAAAGTATGACACTGTTTCTACTGTTTCCCCATCTATTTCCCATGAAGTGATGGGACCGGATGCCATGATCTTCGTTTTCTGAATGTTGAGCTTTAAGCCAATTTTTTTGCTCTCCTCTTTCACTTTTATCAAGAGGCTTTTTAGCTCCTCTTCACTTTCTGCCATAATGGTGGTGTCATCTGCATATCTGAGGTTATTGATATTTCTCCCGGCAATCTTGATTCCAGCTTGTGTTTCTTCCAGTCCAGCATTTCTCATGATGTACTCTGCATAGAAGTTAAATAAGCAGGGTGACAATATACAGCCTTGACGTACTCCTTTTCCTATTTGGAACCAGTCTGTTGTTCCATGTCCAGTTCTAACTGTTGCTTCCTGACCTGCATACAGATTGCTCAAGAGGCAGGTTAGGTGGTCTGGTATTCCCATCTCTTTCAGAATTTTCCAGTTTATTGTGATCCACACAGTCAAAGGCTTCGGCATAGTCCATAAAGCAGAGATAGATGTTTTTCTGGAACTCTCTTTCTTTTTCCATGATCCAGCGGATGTTGGCAATTTGATCTCTGGGTCCTCTGCCTTTGCTAAAACCAGCTTGAACATCAGGGAGTTCACAGTTCACATATTGCTGAAGCCTGGCTTGGGGAATTTTGAGCATTACTTTACTAGTATGTGAGATGAGTACAATTGTGCAGTAGTTTGAGCATTCTTTGGCATTGCCTTTCCTTGGAATTGGAATGAAAACTGACCTTTTCCAGTCCTGTGGCCACTGCTGAGTTTTCCAGATTTGCTGGCATATTGAGTGCAGCACTTTCACAGCATCATCTTTCAGGATTTGAAACAGCTCAACTGAAATTCCATCACCTCCACTAGCTTTGTTCATAGTGATGGTTTTTAAGGCCCACTTGACTTCACTTTCCAAGATGTCTGGCTCTAGATTAGTGATCACATCATCATGATTATCTGGGTCATGAAGATCTTTTTTGTACAGTTCTTCTGTGTATTCTTGCCACCTCTTCTTAATATCTTCTGCTTCTGTTAGGTCCAGACCATTTCTGTCCTTTATCGAGCCCATCTTTGCATGAAATGTCCCCTTGGTATCTCTAATTTTCTTGAAGAGATCTCTAGTCTTTCCCATTCTGTTGTTTTCCTCTATTTTTTTGCATTGATCTCTGAAGAAGGCTTTCTTACCTCTTCTTTCTATTCTTTGGAACTCTGCATTCAGATGCTTATATCTTTCCTTTTCTCCTTTGCTTTTCGCCTCTCTTCTTTTCACAGCTATTTGTAAGGCCTCCCCAGATAGCCATTTTGCTTTTTTGCATTTCTTTTCCATGGGGATGATCTTGTTCCCTGTCTCCTGTACAATGTCACAAACCTCATTCCATAGTTCATCAGGCACTCTTGTCATTTTAATATTCATGAACATGGTTAACTCGCTAATATTTGTGTCTTTATTTTCTTCAAACAAAACTTTTAAATGATACATTTCTTTTCTCTTTTGGTTATTTCTGAGTATTTTTGATATTTTCAATGAAATTGCTTTTTGAATTTTTTTTCTCAGACTGTTCTTCATCATTTGTATATAGAATGGAAATGATTTTTCTATGTTGACATTTTATCCTACACTTTTGCTCTAATTGTTCTTTAGCTCTAAGCAATTCTTTAAAAAATTTTATCTTTATGGATTTCTACACACATGATTATGTCATCTCAGAACAGAGATAATTTTAGTTATTTTGAGGTATAGTATTTTCTTTTTGTTTATTTTCTTATTTTAGTTGAAACTACCAATTCTATGTTGACTAGATGAGGCACATGCAAGTAAATTTTCATATTATTCATCTTAACAAGAAATGCTTTTCAGAGTGAAGAAAGAGGACAAGAGGAAGGCAGGGAGAAAAGAGGAATCTTGAATTATACACAAGAATTCTCCTGTGCCACAAGTAAATAATTAATTTTATTTCTCTTCAATCACTCCCTTGAAGAGACTCGTCAGTGTACATAGAACAGCAAATATTTACTCATCAAATGGTATATTGATGTGGATTTTTTTTTTAAATAAAATTTTGAGGCCAGTATTATTTGTTTCTAGGAGGTGGTCTTGTTTAGGGAGTTATCAGTGGTGTGAGTAGGCTGATACTGTGTTGGCAGTTGCTGAAAAAGAAAGCGAAATCAAGAGACGAGGTTCCTATTGGGGGAGATGACCGCCTGCCTTTGAGATCAGAGGAACAGTCCCCAGAGAGGGGAAATCTATGATGCAGGACACAGAGGCGGGCTGGCTTGAACCACATCCGTATTAGTTACTGTTGCTGCTCTAACAAATGGCCAAAAGCTTTGTGGCCTGAAACAACAATACTGTTACATTTTTGGAGGTCAAGAATTCAACATTCCGTTCAGTGGGCTAGCAGGTCTGCATCTCTTCTTGAGTTCTTAGGGAAAAACCTACTTGGTTGCCTTTTCCAGCTCCTAGAAAACTCTTTCATCTATTGCCTTGGGGACTATTTCACCATCTTCAAAGCCATCTGCATAGCCTCTTTGGCTTAGTTGGCTTAAAGCTCAACATTCAGAAAACTAAGATCATGGTATCCGGTCCCATCATTTTATGGCAAATAGATGGGGAAACAGCGGAAACAGTAGCTGACTTTTTTGGGGGGGCTCCAAAATCACTGTAGATGGTGACTGCAGCCATGAAATTAAAAGATACTTGCTCCTTGGAAGGAAAGTTGCGACCAATCTAGGCAACATATTAAAAAGCAGAGACATCACTTTGCCAACAAACCATCTAGTTAAGGCTATGATTTTTCCAGTAGTCATGTAAGGGTGTGAGAGTTGGACTATAAAGAAAGCTGAGCACTGAAGAATTGATGCTTTTGAACTGTGCTGTTGGAGAAGACTCCTGAGAGTCCCTTGGAATGCAAGGAGATCCAACCAGTCCATCCTAAAGGAGATCAGTCCTGAGTGTTCAATGGAAGGACTGATTCTGAAGCTGAAACTCCAATCCTTTGGCCACCTGATGCAAAGAGCTGACTCAGTAGAAAAGACCCTGATGCTGGGAAAGATTGAAGGCAGGAGGAGAAGGTGTCGACAGAGGATGAG